>NW_022145603.1:23489766-23649766 GCF_000002235.5 Strongylocentrotus purpuratus | reverse complement strand
TCAAGGCTTCATTTAAAATTCAAAATTGCCCCAAGGCTATTAAATACAAGAATACCAATTAGGTTTTTTTTTTTAATCACATATGTTTCTTGTTTGTTTTTGTTTATTTGCTGAACTACAGTTTATAACTGAATGCAATTTGTTAACTTGATAATCATCTGTTTTTTTTCTTCGTGAATTGTGTATTTTCTCACTTACCATTAGAAAGACATACATGCATATACCAATACAAAATTTCTTATTTGCAATTGTAATTATCTTTTACAATAACATTTTCTACATCCTCCATTACCCCGTAAATTGCATAGACTTCCTGTGTATACTGCTCTATGATATGGATTTATTTTTATCATTATTTCCACAGAGTTAACATCCTTTTGGCTCAAAATAGACAATATCTTTAGATCAATTTATATAGTACAGCTACATGTACTATAAACTCTACTGCACTGTGATGAAAACAAAACTCTTTAAGTGCTACTTTACAGACACACAACCAAAAACTATTTAGAAGCTTCTGAAAACAAGTGCATCTTCGAAAAATCTTTAAAGACAGCAACAGATGAGGCTTTTTTATATCTGAAAGCCTGATCTCCAAAATTTAATCTCATGTTTCACAGAATCTCTCCATCCACTCTTCCTTCTTTCCATCATTCATTCATCTATCTCATCTAGGCCTGTCATCATCAGCTCGAGTTTGCCAAATAATCGCTATTTTAACTTTCCCGATTGCAAATTATCCAGCTAATTTGCGTCCTCATCAGCCTGCAGTTGCAAATAGCAGGATATCTGGTTGAGAAAATATCCCGAGAAATCTTGATCTTGTTTCCAAAATATCCCGCTATTTGGGAAATAGCTTGCTACATGTAATTTGTGCCTGTCCGGGCTAGTTTGTGTTGAGTGTAACGGTCTGGTGAGGATGCAATTTCAAGCTTTGGGAAAATTGGCAAACTCGAGCCGATGAAGACAGGCCCAAATGTGATTTTTCTTGGATTCATCTAATGAAAACTAATCAATCTACACAGAATCTATTCTAGATTAATACTGAATGTCTACATGTACAGTACACGTATTCTCACACAGGAGAAATTTAACATCATATAAAGAATCCTTGGACAACAAAAGGGGCAAACACGCATGAAAAAAAGGATTATATTATTAACATTGTATTATAAAGACAAATATTGATTGCATGCTCTGACAATGGATATGAATCAATAACTGCAGGAATTCGGGAGTTTTATTATATTTCACCAAGGCCGCATTCCAAGGTTGAAATACAATAGCACGAGGGGATTTTTTAATGTGAAGGTGACATATGTGTACTTTTGAACAACGAAATGCCTGCATTATATTTTTTATATAAAATTGAGGGTATTTGGGATCTCATGGATTGCTCCTTTCGAGCCAGGACCTTGATCTTGATCAGATGCGTGCAGCTAAGCAAACTATTTGTTTGTTTTTGTTCGTTTATTTTATTTTCGCTGGGTGGAATACTTCAGCCAAAGGCTGTTCTTCAGCTAGCATGGCCGTGCATATATAAAAGCAGTCACAATTTTACAAAGAAATGTACATTATAGATTATTGGTTTACATACAAAGTTAAATAAAACATACACATATAGGTAAGAAGGCGAGAAATCCAATCAAGCTCTTATTTAGGAAGAAAAAAAAACAGAACAAAAATAAAACGATGAGTACGCAGAGGGAATTAGAGAGGTGCGCAGTCTTTAATAACCTTTCGGTACGCATTTTACCATGCAGAAAAAGTTGGCTCTATTGCACATAAAACAAGATGTTGAGTTTCCTGTGACAGCTTTTCAACCAATAGGATACACGCTAAAAATACCCTATTTACAACTGTAATATAAAGAAATATTTTATAAAGAACATTTCTTTAGAGGACAACTGGGCAATTATGCATGAGACTGCGAGCTCACGATGAGCCCCACCCAGTTACTGTACGAGTATAAGGTTTTTTGAATGATACAACCTTCACATTAGAATCAGATTCCAATTGTCAATCCAATTTTTTTCTTCTTCAAAATGACGCTCAAACTTCCTTTTCATTGAACAACGATTAGTACAACGCTCAGACTGTAGAAAGAAAGAAGTACTTCTTTGATAGAGCATGTTCATGTACAGTCAAACCTGCCTTAGTGACCACCTGTTTACAAAGACCACATTTTTTGTTTCCCTTGAAAATGGTTTCTCATTGAAACATGCACTATTGGCCCCTGCCTATAGAGACCACCTGTCTATAAAGACCACTTTTCTTGTCTCCCTTGGGCGTATTTATCTAGACAGGTTTAACTGTATTCTGTATATGCTGGGATAATTGTTTGTATGAATGGATCGAACTGAGACTACAAATACATTATCTGCCAAATTGATCTAATATCAAATGTATGGAGCTGAGTAATGAGGTAGGAAGTGTGCTCAAATTGATTTCTTTTCATGTGATCTCACAAAAACGTGTACAAGTTGAGAGTTGTGGTTTTCACCGAATGTGACTTGAGGCAGAATTTTCTTAATTAATTATCAATTTGCTGGTTGAAAAAGAAAGAATCAATCACGTGTCCTTTAATAGGAGTTGATTGTACTTTTTCTTTAAATGCAATTCTATAGTCAAGAAGTAATTCAAGCAGGTGACATAACTAATATCAACTATGCAGTTTAGAATGTTTTTTTTTGTTTTTTTGTTTTTTTGTAGAGAATCTTAAAATATTAAAACTACATGTACATGTACCTAGTGCGCCAGTGATGGATGTTTTGGGTAAATTCAAGGTCTTTCTTTACTGTAATGGTTTTGTATAACTTTCTTGTCCTTTCGTTGTCGTCGTTGTTGTTGTTGGTGTTGTTGTTATTATTGTTATTATATTTACTATCATTTAATGTTATGCTTTGGGATATACAGTATGTGTATTTGTTTTTATACATATTGTTTTTTTGTTTGTTTGTCTAATTATTACCAATGACTTGTAAAAATGTAATTTTATATGATTGAAAATTTAATAAACACACAAATATAAAAATAAAAAAGAGAAGTTTCAAGCGGGGTTTTGGGGCTTACATGTACATGTACTTCAAATCATCATGAATGGACATGTTCCCTGACCTTTTGTGGAAACATACACTGTACCTCTTTACTCACAAAATGTTGGGGGAAATTAATGTTTGTGAAATAAACCCCTCTCATATATACACAAATGGTCTGGTCCGATTGACCCTACACTTTGTGAAAACTCTACGGCAGATCTATGAAAGGTTACATCCTCAACGTGCAACTTCACATGACCCTCGATCTGCTTTGGTTTTGCAAAAGGTCGTTTGACACCACCAGCCACAGCACGCAAAAATTGAATATTCTTAATTAATTTTTAATTTGCTGGTCGATAAAGAGATATAAACAATCAGCTATCCTTTAATAGGAGTTGATGGTACTTTTTCTTTAAATGCAACTCCATAGTTAAGAAGTTTCAAGCAGGTTTTGTAGAGTGCGTTCAATCAATTTTGTGAAGTTAGAATCACAAACATGAATCACAAATCAAATAAAAAAAAACATGGTTACAGTGGGAGAGCGTTCAAGCAATTTTTCATCAACATTTATTTTTACGACCGCTGAAAAATTGCCTAAAATCGCTTGAAGAGCAACCATGTTTTAAACTAAACATCTTTGAAAACTGTGTTTCTAAGGTGAATGTTGTTTGAACGCACCTTCAGGCTCACTTTGAATCATCCTGCCTCTTTACTCACAAAATGTCTGAGGAAATTGTTGGGAAATAAACCCCTCTCATATACAAATGCGGAGATGCCAACCTTCTTCAACAAAAAAAAGTATTCTTAAGAGCAAAAAACAGTATTTTTTTAAAAATCTCTCACCTTAACATATCGCCCAATCGAGCAGCTTAAAAAAAATGGCAGTACCACAATACGTACCCGGATCGGAGCGCGACATGCATACATTACACGTGGGTTGTTCGCAATTGGCGCAGTTTGGGGCCCATATCACCATCCTGCGTGCATCGTTTGAGGTGCATATACTTACGACACAAAGCCCATGATCAGAAATTAACATCACTAAAAAAATAAAAAAATCAATTTAAAAAAAACTAACGTAACAAAACATACAAAAAACGTACTGCCGTATTCAGAGCTGAACAAACTGAACAAATACGGCAAAAACGGAACAGTTGGCATCTCTGCAAATGGTCTGGTCCGATTTACCCTACACTTTGTGAAAACTCTCCGGAAAATCTACGAAAGGTTGCATCCTCAACGTGCAACTTCACATGACCCTTGATCTGTTTTAGTTCTGCAAAAGGTCATTTGACACCACCAGCCAACCGCACGCAATAATTGGAAGCAATCCAGTTTGTAAATGTTGCTGGTAGAAACCTTCAATTTGGTATACAGTTGTACAGTACTATAAACTGTCCTAAAGTAGCATGTTAATTCTAAGCTTTTAAAAAGCGTCAATCAGGTTGTTTTTGATTACCGGTATTATAAAAATTGCTGGTTAAAATAAATCTGAGTATTTACTTGATGAGGCTGCAATAGGTTGTTAGCGAATTTGTACTTGTGACAGTTTCGTGAAATGATGCCCTGGTTCACAAAATACCTGAGCAAGAACATAATTGTCCCTCAATCATAGTTTGAAGGCATAGACCCTTGTCAGTCGCTATGCATAACAGTGTCTACACTATGAGACTAGGCTGACAGCGTTCTACATACCGTATTTGCCGGCGATAAGGCCGCAGCGCCCTACAGGCCGCCTGATTTCGACATTAAAAAAAAAAAAAAAAAAGAAGAAACAAAATATATATATTTTTAGACCGCTCGGCCATCCCGCACTGATACCATACCTTGCAGTTTTCTCTGATGTATACATTGAAATGGTTTGAAATTGGCGACTTCGCGTGCTGGATGCTTCGCAGCAGCTCCGTTAAACGGCCCCGTCTTTTACTTTTGAAATGCATTGGCACGTACTTAGATCAAGATCTATCGGCAGATGTTGCTTTTGGAAGTTTATTTTCGTCTTCATGTCAACAATGCAAGATAAAATTGTCGGTAAGATGCGTGAAAATGTCCTGTACCATAGTGGTATAGTTATTTTACCGTTAGTAGTCCCATATGTGCAAATTCGTGCTGGTTTGGACTTACATTTTTTTTTTTTCCTGTTTCGCCGTAAAGGCCGCACCCCGACTTTTTTATATTTTCTTTTCCAAAAATACTGCGGCCTTTACGCCGGCAAATACGGTAGGCTCTGTACTTTTAGCTGTTCATCAGACACAGCCAGCCAGATACTGACATAGCTAGGCTCTGCTCAATGTTTTTAGGAATTATGGTTAAGTGTCAAATTACAGTCTGTGCCTGCAGACTAATAACCATCCAGGCATATCACAAAACAGGTCAATTACACTGAAATACATGAACTTGCACGCCTGTATGTCTACATGTAGTTTACACGCACTCTCATGGACACTTTATAACATTTCCTACAGCCTTGAGCAGAGCCTAGCTCTGCCTGTCTCTGGCTGTTAGTGTAAAAACGTATTAGGTCCTTGTCCAGGGCAGCTACAGTACAGAGCCTAGATGTTGTATGCCGTCGGCCTACCTGTAGTCTCGTAGTGCAGACACTGTTACGATCAGCAACTGACATGAATTTGTGCGAGCAAACTAACCTATATATATTTACTACAAGCCAGTTGGACTTTGAACAGTAAACTTTGGACCCAATACTGTCTCTCTCTCTCTCTCTCTCTCTCTGTGTGTCTCTCTGTCCCTCTCTCTCTCTCTCTCTCTGTCTCTCTGTCCCTCTCTCTATCTCTCTCACTCGCAAGCTGCCAGCTCCATTGAATTCCATGTATCACACATTTTTAAAAATGTTATCACCATATACAGTAGTCTCATCCAATTATGAACAATGTCATTGATCCACTACATATGGATGTTCCCACTCAACCATATGTATGTAATATATGCCCTTGACCTTCATGACCTAAATAGGCTCCTGTATGAAGGGCTCTGTGGTAAACTTGTCAGTAAATTTTTCTGCAATTGCACATATGGTAGTTGTATGTTTTATGCATGGGATACATTTGTATTCATAGCACAGCAGATATAGCTAAAGCCAAGTGACATGTGTACTGTTTGTACATAAAGCAGTGTTTACCTGTTTTTACTATTCAATGTACGTATTGTATCTGTGCCAACAAAAAATATGTCAATACATGTCTTTTTCAATTCTGGGCATTTACATGTAATGTATGTACATGTACGTAGAACAAGGTCTGTGCAACCCTATGGCCCGAATTCACAAATGAGGTTTAAATTTAAACCCATGGTTTGAATCTTCATTTACATACCCTGTGGTTTAAAATTAGCGCCAAATAAGCGTCACACAGTAAGAATTCAAAAATTAAACGCGCGCAAGGCAAATTATCAACTGGGTTACGGCTAGATCAACCCACTGACACCTTTTACATATACAGTACAGGCCTCAACTTGCTTTAGCGACCATCTTCATAGATAGACCACCTGTCTATTTTTCTTTGAAAATTATGGTTTCTCATTATATGTACTTGTAGCGGCTCTTACATTCGCCCTACTTTCACCGTACATTCATGTCTCCTGTATTTTTCCATCACGCTACTTATTTATATGCATTATTCGGACCACGTGTGTTCATTCCTCCAATCGAGCATCGTGGTTCCACGCATCGTTCACCCGCGTATTTTCAACACCACGAGGTTTTTCTTCACTCCCGCTTACACCTCGGTCGAGTCAACAACTCCCGCTTTCACCTTGGTCGAGTCAAGACGTCTCCGCAATTTCCTCTCCAGGCTCTATTCTTCTGTGCCTGTCATCTATTTTACGGCACGTCAACTCTTTTTCTGCCGTGTTCATCGGGCTGCAGTCTCCCAGTGGAACGCTATAGTCAGGACCGACATGGCGCCTGACTCTCCGCTGGGAGCTGCCAGTTTCTTCGTTCCGGTAGCTCTTTCCACTCACGAGCTCATCATTTCACCGCAGCTCATCTAAACATTTCTTCATCAAAGTCCGGCGCATCAAACGAGCAACTATTACTACTCAGCACCAGTGCCGGCTTTGCATGTCTACGTTTCTACTCTTCGCCTCCGACATCGAACGACCCACTGTTCCGTCGTCGAGCGCCACATTTCTTCTCTTCTCTTCTCGCCTGAGAGCTTCTTCACTATCTTCATCACGGACGTCAGCGTCGAGATTCTTCACGGCTCTTCAGCCACGACAACGAAGCTGCATCTCCGCCTTCAAGCCTCCGCACATCATCGCGTGAGCCCCTTCCTTCGTTTCTCAACTCTCTTCATCTTCATTGGACTTTCGACGCCATTTCTATTCTGTCGTAAGCTTTCATTCATTATGTACATCGCATTTATTCATGTTCATTCTTATCTTTGATCATTATAATGTAACTACGTGCAATATCTTCAATTCTCATTTATGCATTCTCATTCCGAATCTTCGGCTTGTGCTTGACTACACTTTGCAAGTGTACGTCGGCCTCATCAGTACCCAATAAACATAACGAAAAGGGAATACTTTCTTTCATGTATTTTATTGTCAGTGCAACCTTGCTTCATCGTAGCTAAAATAAAAATAAGAGTTATGTTGTGTGACGAGTGAACACGCTTTCAAATATCCATTCACCGTACCTCACACTCATATCTCTAAAGTGGTGACCCCGACGTGATTTCCATTTTCTATCAGTCGTAAGCTTTTATATATGTCATTACATTCATTCGATAATGTCCATTTACCTTTTTATGTCATGATGTAGTACGTTCACCAATTTTATCTCTAAAGTGGTGACCCCTCGTTTACTTTGAAGCTTGGTTGTACGGATTTATTATTCCCAGACTTTTTGGACTTAGCAATGTTTTATAAAATGTCTTCATTCTGGATTATGTATTGAATGTTTTTTTATGCTCTTGCATTTATACACGTTTATTCGATGCATACCATGTCAATACTCACTGTTCAATTTTTGGCAACTAAACAGCCGTTCGCATAACCATGCTTGTTGTATTACATTCTTTCAACATGCCATGCTTGTACATTTCTTAGGCTGTTGTAAATTACTGCATACACTATATTATACAATACATGCACTTTTACATTTTTATCAGCCATTGATTCTTGTGACATTTTGTACTTTGCTCATTTATATCTTTATCGCCTTTTATCTGTGTATTGCATACACAGCTTCGATTCTGGCAGGGAGTAATGTAGCGGCTCTTACATTCGCCCTACTTTCACCGTACATTCATGTCTCCTGTATTTTTCCATCACGCTACTTATTTATATGCATTATTCGGACCACGTGTGTTCATTCCTCCAATCGAGCATCGTGGTTCCACGCATCGTTCACCCGCGTATTTTCAACACCACGAGTTTTTCTTCACTCCCGCTTACACCTCGGTCGAGTCAACAACTCCCGCTTTCACCTTGGTCGAGTCAAGACGTCTCCGCAATTTCCTCTCCAGGCTCTATTCTTCTGTGCCTGTCATCTATTTTACGGCACGTCAACTCTTTTTCTGCCGTGTTCATCGGGCTGCAGTCTCCCAGTGGAACGCTATAGTCAGGACCGACATGGCGCCTGACTCTCCGCTGGGAGCTGCCAGTTTCTTCGTTCCGGTAGCTCTTTCCACTCACGAGCTCATCATTTCACCGCAGCTCATCTAAACATTTCTTCATCAAAGTCCGGCGCATCAAACGAGCAACTATTACTACTCAGCACCAGTGCCGGCTTTGCATGTCTACGTTTCTACTCTTCGCCTCCGACATCGAACGACCCACTGTTCCGTCGTCGAGCGCCACATTTCTTCTCTTCTCTTCTCGCCTGAGAGCTTCTTCACTATCTTCATCACGGACGTCAGCGTCGAGATTCTTCACGGCTCTTCAGCCACGACAACGAAGCTGCATCTCCGCCTTCAAGCCTCCGCACATCATCGCGTGAGCCCCTTCCTTCGTTTCTCAACTCTCTTCATCTTCATTGGACTTTCGACGCCATTTCTATTCTGTCGTAAGCTTTCATTCATTATGTACATCGCATTTATTCATGTTCATTCTTATCTTTGATCATTATAATGTAACTACGTGCAATATCTTCAATTCTCATTTATGCATTCTCATTCCGAATCTTCGGCTTGTGCTTGACTACACTTTGCAAGTGTACGTCGGCCTCATCAGTACCCAATAAACATAACGAAAAGGGAATACTTTCTTTCATGTATTTTATTGTCAGTGCAACCTTGCTTCATCGTAGCTAAAATAAAAATAAGAGTTATGTTGTGTGACGAGTGAACACGCTTTCAAATATCCATTCACCGTACCTCACACTCATATCTCTAAATACTAAAAGGAATCTGTGCATAAAGACCACTTGCCTAGAACAGATCACCTGCCTATAAAGACCACTTTTCCCATCAACCTTGAGTAGTCTTTACAAACAGGTTTCAATATAAAGAACTTTTAAAAGTTTACAAAAACATACTGTCGCTCAAGTATCAAGCAGCCAACATTAAACAAAGAGGCTGCCCTGGGTAGACAGATTAATGAAATCATTTTTCTTTTCATGATATGCAAACAAACGTGGCTTATGATCATCTAGGGCAAAGATTAGTTACCGCATGGCACATAATGTAATTGTAAGGGTAATTACGTGAACTTCTGCAATAAATCACGTATATTTGTAAAGATGTGCATCAAAGAAGAGCGTGTACATGTACATTGTCCCATATGGTGCGTTATCTACCCTGGCACCATACAAGGGTAAATTTCTGGATTTTGGACCTTTCCTACAGTTGTACATTGTACATGACTCTACTGCCATTTGGTCCAATTGTTTGATATCCAGCTATTCTTATATAATTTCAATGAGAAACCACATACTATACAGTGCGTCCCAGAAAAAACGAAACCGAGAAGTATCGATGTTTTATCATAACTCAATCACAACCATAATTAATGAATGATACATATTTGGAAAGCTTAGAGTCTCCTCTTTCAGTTGATGCTTCTCAGATAAGGCTGCGACGGGTAGTCGAATGCTCGAGTACCCGCACGGTTGACAACTACTCGGGTACGATTTCTTGTACCCGAATATTCGGCCGCAAAAAAAAAAAAATTAAAAAAAAAAAAAAAAAAAAAAAAAAATGTCCAGGCCCACGCTTACCCGTGCCAGGGAGAGCAGCGTCCGCTGGCATGGTACCGTCGGTAAAAATGTTTCCCAACTCAAGCACTGTCAAACTCACCTTTCAGAAACTGGGACCAAATGTCCAGATTTCTGTTTGGACTTGGAGGAAAATGGATTATTCTGCCATCTTTGGTTTTTAAAACAGCATTGTTTACTGTTATTATTCTTATTAAATCGGCGCCTTCAACTGCAACTCAAAGTAAAGTTGCATGCGTTTTCAGCGAGGGACCTGAGAAACTGCCGAGTGGTATGGTAGTGGCAAAAAAAGAAAAAAAGAAAAAAAATCAAAAAATCAAAAAATTTAAAAAAAATCAAAAAAAATCAAAAAAAATCAAAAAAATTTAAAAATTTTTTAAAAAATTCAAAAAAATTCAAAAAAATATGGCGTCCGAATACTCGAGTATTCGCCTGTGAGCCTGGGAGTGTACTCGGGTACCTTATTACACTGTTGTGCACAGCCTTATTCTCAGATGATGCATATTTCACGCATGAGTGATTAAAAGCAATTTGAAGGAAGGAAACCAAAAAGACATTTGGCAGGCGGTATCTGAATTTCGGAGAAAAATTCACATTTCTAAAAAGTTGAGTTTCTGCCCTTTCATATGACACCTCAATCAGGAAAAATGAGCGAGGAATAACAAAGTTCTGTTTGTTTAAAGTAGCCCTTACATTTTCATAATTTTAACAAACGAATTCGTTTTCACTGGGTGCCTGCCGTAGCAAAAAGCAGATTTGACAAAAGACTTAACTCCGTTTCGTTGACAATCAGCCATGCATGAAGACTCTCGTCTACAGCTGATTGTCAACGAAACGGAGTTAAGTCTTTTGTTAATTTTGTTTATTGATACGGCGGGCAGCCAGTGAAAACGAATTCGATTACCGATTACCGACAGTCCTTTTCAGGACTCCACAATTCTCACCCTCTTAAACCATATTAAAGCATAAAATGTAAACAAGTTAAACAAATCACACAAATTTTAAGTTTAAACAACTTAAACAACTTAAACAGGTTTGACAAGTTAAAAGTTCAACAATTTTAACAAGTTAAACAATTTATTGTATTTGTTTTTTGTTGTTGTTTTTTGTTGTTTTTTTGTTGTTGTTGGGGGGGGAGATTTAATCATTGGAGGGGAGGGGCTAATGGGCCCCTTTAAACTGTAGACATCATGCAAATTCAGCTCACTTCTTTTATTACAAGCTAGAGTGTACATTACATGAACATACCTGCATGCACATTGCACTTGTATGCAAAGTGTGCTTGGAGGATTATATGTTGTAAAAATCATGACCCCCTAATAGAAAGGTCGAGTTTTCAACAGGTTCACACAAATGCTATCGAGCCTGACCGTGAACCTCTACCCAGAAATCGGCACTCTGATTTTCAAGAGTTAGGGGGGGGGGGGGGGGGAGGAGAGGGGGGGGGAGGGGGGATTCTATTTGGCTTCTATATATCTTGCTTTGAATGTTACAAGTTCCATGCAACTTATGAATGTACAGTACATCACGTTTTGATAGCAAAAGTTTAATTTTCATATGGATGGTTCATAGCACCTACAATGTGCATACATGTACATGTTCATACCCATCTACATGTATGTCTGGTGCCCACCCCCCCCCCCCCCTTCCCATCCATCCATCCATCCATTGAAGCCAAGAATCAAAATACTTGCATCCATAGCAAACTCCCTCTTAGGTTAGGGTACCAGCTGCTGAAGCATCAATCACACATCTTGAACTTGAACATGTAGTCTACACATGTACCTTCCAGACCCATATTTGTGTTAAGATGCTCTTTCATACAGTAAGTTTCATGTTTTAGTCACAACACCACACCAACTCAAATGAACTCCAAATCAACAAAACCTTTTGCAATGTGTTGAAGGGTAGTATAATTTAGGAGGTGCAATGGCTCAGTGGTCGAACAGTGGTCTTGTAACCAGGAGGTTCCGGGCTCAAAACCAAGTCGATGCACTATAGTGTCCATTGGTAAGGCATTAATCCTAATTACCAAGTCCCCTCTGAGAGGACTTGAAGCCATCAGTCCCCTGGTAGCATACACATGCTTTTTCAGCAGTCAGGTTAAATAATTTCTTTTGCTCAGTAAAACCCTTTCTCAACAATCTTTCTACATTTTGACTCAGAGTCTTAACAATGCAAAATGGATGAGAAGAAAGAATATTAACAATTGCACACACTGCATCCATTTCTGTTTCATGACTATCTGGTTGACTATACTACTTTGATGCCAGGAATTTCACAGTATGTCATAAATCTCAGAACTACATAATGCACATATACAGTAGCTCAATGCATTTGTATATGAACACTGGACTACAATTTTGATTCCCCCAAAAGGGCATACATTGTATACACAGGACCTACTCAAAATTTGCACTGGGTTTCAGCTAGATCGACCTAATCACATCCTTTACATGTACATACACGCCTACAGTGCAAATATATCCTCCCCATAAATTTGTAACATATTTTGTGGTACCCCTCAAACTGTCAGGACAGTTTTGTTCTGATAAAAATCTCGCTTCCTTATTTCTCACCTCCAATTCTCCCAAGAATCGGAGAGGTATTGGAACTGACACTAGCCATGTTCACACAAAACCATCATGGTTTAAACTTTAAAAGTTTGTAAAACCTCAAGTTAAAAACAACAATCCACTATCAATGACGAAGGTTCACACAGGACCAAAACAATAAGTAATCAAAGTTTTGACAACAAGCTGGCATAACCCCAAAGTCATTTTAAGTCATTTTAAGTTACATCACAAGTGTGTCCATACAATCCATAACTACAAGACAACCTCAAAGTTTAAAACAATGACGGTGTACCTTAAACTTGATGTTTACGGATTGCCGTGTGAACCCAACTACTATAATGTACAACATTATCATCATCCTGCAAGACACTTTTATGAAGGCAGATCATGTATGTACATGTACTTCCCGGAGTTCCTGATGAAAACTGTTAGGCTATATATACATGTATACAGTAGGCCTATAGCACAGTGTCTGTGTGTGCGGCTCACCTAATTGACCTTTCATCTCACAGTCCTACATTTTGCTGAGAGGACTCAAATATATGTATGGGTTTATTGCCCTTTGGTCTACATGTACAACCACTATTCATAAATAATGATTTGATATCATCACATGATCATTAGACCTTATGGATGGTAGACGAAATGGGCATTATACAAATTGGAAATTAGACTAACTGTTATCAAACTAAATGAACAATTTAGACCAAATGGGTAGTTGGATATTAGACCAATGGAAATTTGACCAAATGGAAATATGACCAAATGACCATTAGCCGTAATGGTCATTAGACCAAATGAAAAATAGACGAAATTATTTTTACTCCATGTGGATAGTAGACGGGCTGGGTGTAGACCATATAAAAAATAGACCAATTGCAATTGGGTAAGTAGACGAACTGGTTGTAAACCAAACAGCAATTCACCAGTACATGCTAACTGTCAGGTTTGTTGCATTACCCTGTTCAACCTTGAGAACAGTTTTGGGTAGCAAAAAGGAATTGGAAAGAAACATACTGGTATTAAAGCTAAACTTTAGTACTGGTAATGCGATTGCATTGTGAAAGAAAAGGTGTGAAAGGATCAGAAACAGTTGATCATGTAGCATGTAAGTATTGTGTGCACTGCAAGGTTCTGGAGTCATCAAATCATAATAAATTTGACCGAGTCTTGGTAAGTAACAAACACTCACATAGAAAGCTATATATGGGACAACACACATCGTGTCGGGGATGGTACTACCTTTGGTTTCCTTGTCTTTCTATGCTCATTACTCAGCCAGTATACATTTTCTTCCAAATTGTTTGGCACATGTCATTTATTTGTAATCTTGAACATTCAGTGTAAGTTTCGTTTGATTCTGTGAGAATTATTTTTTTTTTTTTTACCAGTACTGGAGTTTATCTTTAACTAAAGTCTCATGTTGTTCTCTTCGTATCAAAAGCTAAATGAAAATATTTTGTAAAAGTTATTTTCAAAGGCATTAATGTTGATTCGAATCAATCATGTTTTCAATTATCAAGGAGATTTCATGTTCTTGATGTGTAATTTATATAAAAAGTCTAAAATACTTCAACTTTTACTTTTGAATGTATTTTTTTTTAAAGCTACACAGCTCTCCATAATTTTTAAATCCAACTTAGAGTTTAGTTCGACTTAGGATATATGTGAAACGTCCCCGGTTGAATTGTACATGTAGTAAACATCTGCTAGGAATGCTTGATAATGGCTCCAAGCTCCCTACGCTACATGTACCGTAATCATGTAGTTGAAACATAAATCGATGATAAGAATTTGAAACTGAATAATAGGCTTAAGCCTTAAGCCCGCACTTAGAAGCTTCCATTTTGTGAGTATCCATAAATAACATGTCTAGGCTTCATGTTCAACTACTGCACATACTTTGCTTCAAATGTGGAGTTCCCAGTAGGAGGTTGGAAAATGGAGAGAAAAAATGATTAAATAATGTGCATTTTTCTAAAGATGATCTAGCCAGGGACCACTTCTCACTAATCAACACATCACCTAGATAGACATGGAGATAGATCTGTAGAGAGGCCCACAGGTACGAGTATACCTGTTTGTAGCTACTCATACATTGTATGTGAAAGGGCAAGGTTGTCACAGATACCTGGTAACTCTACAGTGTGAGTCAAAAAAAAGTTTACACCTAGAAAATTGTGAATTAATTTAAAAGTCATCTATGAAAAGTAAATTAATATACATCTTATGAAAGAGTGTTTTGAGAACATCCCAAATCATTTGGTATCATTTTTGTGAGGTATTTGTTCACGCTTGGATGAACAGGAGTCAGGAGGCATTGTTTGCGAGAGTGCAAATATCAACACTGTATACAACCCCTATACATGTACATGTACATACTGTATGAGTGGTATTTTACATTATTACGCGTACCTCAGGGCAGGCGCGTACGCAGGATTTTTTCAAGGGGGGGGGGGGTTTTAACATTTATAAATCGGGCCGAAATTTCGCAACGACTCAGCCAGCCGCTGAATAAACGGGGGGGGGGGGGGGTAAGGTCAGCTTTTTTAGGTCAACCATGGGAATTTTCCAAAGGGGGGGGGGTTTTAGAGAAATTTAGGGGGGATTTACACAAAAAAATTACCAAAGGGGGGTTTAACCCCCCAACCCCCCCCCCCCCCCCCCCTGTGTACGCGCCTGCCTCAGGGTCATTCAGTTGTGAAGAAGCTCCACATGATGAACAATACACAACAGGGCTTGACACTAACAGGTGCCAAGGCACTTGAAATCTTAATTTGAACTTTGAACTTCAAAGTTTTTGTTTTTTTAATTTTTCTTCGCATAGACTCTAGAGCTCTTGTTTGAGACTGTAATAATGTTTAAACTAGACCCCCTTCCAAAAAGTTTCATGTCTCTCCCTCTCTCTCTCTCTCTTTCTCTCTCTTTCCTTTTTTTTCTTGACTTGAATTGCAAAGGTTCAGAGACGCCAAGTTCAAAGATCAGCAATGCGTGACATTTGCTTGATTCGGCGTGCGAGCGAGCCTATAACACACGTGTAAGGTATAGCGGTTTTTTTAAATCTAGCGCGCGCGCCGTGTATGAGAGCATTTCCAGACCCTCGAAATGCATGATGTCACGCCTAATGCGTGATACTTGGTAGCTCTGAAAGGTTGTGGGTGTAATCCCCATAATTGCTGTATGCCCACATAGTATTAAACCATACTGTAGGAATACTCCCCAGGGAGTGGAGATGGTGCACATTGTGCGTGAATCAATCTGATGACTTGGGTAATAATATAGACCTGTAAAGTGCTTGGAAATGATATTTCATATTAAACGCTATAGAATTCCAGATCTTAATTATCATTATCCCACATACCTTAGAACATTTACAATGTATCCTGTTTCAGTTTCAGTTATATATTAAAATAGATAATTAACTGGGTGAAAAGTCAATGGATAAATTACTACACGAGTTAATCTCCTGACAATGAATAGAGTACACTGTATGAAACATGAAACAGAAAGAATACTTTACATCTGTAGTTAGGGATTTCCTTTAAAAACTGCTTGTTGTAGAAATCCAACAGTTCTTTTCAGAACTACTCTCTTCACTCTTTTGTGATCTGCTCGAAACCTTCTCTCTCGATCTTGATGACTTCCTTTGACTTTGACTTGAGTTCCTTCCCTTTCCTTTTCTCCTTCCATTTCACCTTGTTTTTGGTGCACAAATATAATTAACAAATCCAAAGACCTCAGCCCTAAATTCAGTATAGGAAAGGGATGAATTATTTGTGACATATCAAGATGAAAACAAAGAGCCTATCTCATGTAATTTTTGAAATTGACCCCTGTAACCTTTGACCTAGTTACATGGTCTGCACTCTAAAATCTACTCAGATTGTCTTCCTATGGCTATGGTGATACATGACATCGTAAAGTTTGAAGTTCATATCTCAAGTGGTTCTTGAGGTATCACGTTAACAAGAAAACGGGATGGACGGACGGACGGACAACCCTAAAACATACCGTACATGTAATGTCTCTGGCACCAACTTCAGTAAGCGGAGGCGTACAAATCACTGCAGATGTTACCTCAGACTCAGCCTCTATTTTGAATCGTAGGCATTTCACATCCAACCTTGTTAATGTTATGTACAAATTACTTCACCAATGTAGTAATATTAATATACCGGTACATGAACAATTCATTTGCACATGTACACAGTACACAGTGGCGGATCCAGGGGGGGGGGCCGGGCCCCCCCCCCCTTGAGAAAAAAATCATGCAAAATCACGCGATTTTTTACCTTTTTGGGGGGTTGGGCCCCCCCCCCCCCCCCCCCCCCCCCCCCACTGAGCGACTTTTCGGCTGGCTGAGTCGTTGCGATTTTTTTGGGGGACTCAAAAAATTCAAATTTTCGGGAGCAAAAAAAAAAAAAAAGTTGGGCCCCCTCCCCTTAGAAATCCTGGATCCGCGCCTGACAGTACATCATACATGTACAAATGTATACTGTACATGTATTGTACATGTATGTACATATACGTTGATGGGTTAGTTATTTGCAGTATCTAATTTATTATGAAGGAGAAAAATTGAAGTAAAGTGAAGATGCAAACAGATGCATGTTTCTCACCTATTCTGTTGCCAGAGCCTGTACGATGAGGAAGCATAGACTGTCCTGATAATGTCTCAGGAGATCCAGCAGCCGATGAGGAGGACCCATCTCCGGTAGTTAGATCCAGGCCCCCGGAAAAAAATGCCCCCTTCACGTCCCCATCCGCTAGATCAAGCGACTCCCCAGGGCTGTGGATCCCATTATGGACGGAGCCCGTGGGCGAATTCAGCATTTCAAGATTTTGAAATGGCATAGCGTCTAGTAAATCCATTTCCACTGTCTTTGATTTGAAGAATGAAAAGCGGTAAGTTTTGACTTTTGATACAAATCCTTGTTTTGTAAACAGTCGCAATTCAGGACATCAAGTTCAACATTCCAATGCTGAAATTAATGTGAATTGATAGATTCTAGTCTAATCCAAATTTAAGAAGAGTGCTTAGAATTTTAGATGAAGTAAAATTCTACACCCTCTTGTACTAGCTAAAGTCTAAATTTAGAGCTGTCTTGATCCATCTGGCAACATTTTCCAATTTCCACATTCAAGCACATTTAGAAGTTGTCAATGCCACTGGCATCAGTACAGTAGCCATGAATGCATGCCGTCGGCGGCAGTGGCAGTGGTCCATCTCTTGCCGTGCGTACCAAATCATTCGCATGTTGAGCGAGCACACACACAGAAGTAACTTCCGAATACTGCCGTCGCTTACAAATTACACCAACACAACGCAACAATTCATGCAAACCTCCTCAATTATCTCACAAACGCCACGATGAAATTTCATCCTGCTTAGTTTAAAGAGTAAGAAGTGAACAAGCGTTGCCTAGTTAGCGAAATTACTCCACACAATTTACCACCCTTCAACAGCGAGCTAGCTATAGTAGCACGAATAGCATGCGTGTAGAATTGTATTCAGCAATAATTACAGCAATATAATGCAAACACCATTTGCGTTCGAAGTTCAGCCAAGCTATCGTAGATCTATAGCGAAGTCGATCGTAACCAACGTATGGCATTGAGGTCACATTTGCCAAAATACAACGCAATGGGGCTCTTGCTCACCAGAATCATCGAAGAGATGAAAGCACTGACCTAGAATTTGCAAGCAAAGCTCAGACGATGTCCCTAGGTGCCATGCTGTGATTTTGTGCATATCCGATGAAGCCCGATATTACGTAATCGGCAAACTTTCAGGTTGCATCGCTTGTTCCCCGCGGTCAGAACATGCGCGAGTGGAGTACATGTTACATTCGGTCAAAAATCGGACATCTTGTGTTATGGCAAGAAAGTCAATCCGACCCGTCGACTTTGAGAAACGGTACGTGCGATAAATAAGCTATTACAAAACAATTATTATGTTCTTTTTATTAGTATTAACTTCTTGAATGGACTAACCCAATATCAACACTAGTTGTGATCTGGTACTTTGTGTGTTGAAATATGCTTAAACATGCTTCTATCAAAAATATAGAGGAAAATGACCGTATTTGCAATCTCATCAACGCGATTCCTCGGCCGATACACCCCTCTCGAGGATGTGGACTGTTCCGACCGCTCGCATTATTTGCAGACGGAACCTGCATTAATTCATCGCAAGCACGTTCGCCGTGTCCTCAACTCAGGTCAAGGACGGTCTCGATTCGCTCTCATTACGTAATGTTTACATAACTGTCCGGCTTACAACACATACACAAAGCCCGCATTCACTGCACGTCTTATCGGTAGGCCTCGAAGCGTTGCAAATCGAAAGTTTACTCCCACGACCTGGCGACTGTAGCTGTCTGAAGTGCTTGTTTTTGTTTATGCTCGAAGATACATATATTTCAATTCTTCTAGTTAACGATTTATTTTACAGAGGATCTTCCCTTTTGTTTTCACCTGTCATTTATTTGGAGCTCTGCACACTGCGCTTGCTCATTTTTTTTCTTTCTTTTTGGTGCTATATGGGGTATTTAATATGTTCACTTTTCAACTTTGGTTTTGGCATCGTTTTTAATTATTTACTCGTTGTAGTGGTAGTATTTGTACTGAAAGTAAAATTGGTATTTCAAGTATTTAGTAAAATAATAATAAACAAATATTAAACGACTACGAGGATAATGGTGCAAACCATATGCGCCGGAAATCTGCTGAAGATGAGAAAGCTCTTCAACAAGACCTAGATACTATGGTCCAGTGGTCCAAGACTTGGGGCATGCATTTCAATCCCTCTTAATGCAAAACCATGCGTGTTTCAAGAACTTAGAGAACTCCGGGTACTAAATCCTACAAAATCCTTGATGTTACCCTGGAGGAAACGAACCAGACCCGATACCTTGGCAGGCGCGGATCCAGGATTTCTTAGGGGAGGGGGCCCAACTTTTTTTTTTTTTTGCTCCCGAAAATTTGAAAATCGCGCCGGCCGAAAATTGTTTGTTTTTTGCTCCCGAAAATTTGAAAAACGCGCCGGCCAAAAAAAAAAAATCGCTCAGTGGGGGGGGGGGGGGGGGGGGGGGGGGGGGGGGGGGGGGGGGGGGGGGGGGGGGGGGGGGGTAGTAAGCACATTTTTTTTTTTGACCCTCAAAAAAATTTCAATTTGCACCCCCCCCCCCCCCCGTGAGCGCCAGGGGGGGGCCCAACCCCCAAAAAAGGTAAAAAATCACGTGATTTTACATGATTTTTTTCTCAAGGGGCCCGGGCCCCCCCCCCCCCCCTGGATCCGGCACTGCCTTGGCATCAATATCCAGAAAGACCTACGCTGGAATAGCCAGACTCATTATGCAACCGGCAAAGCCTCAAGGGTCCTTAACTTCCTAAGACGCAACTTCCATCACTGCTCATCTAATGTTAAAGAAAAGTTGTATCTTACTCTTGTACGTCCACACCTTGACTACGCCACTGCAGCATGGGACCCTTATACAGCCAAAAACACCTATGCTGTCGAGAAAGTTCAACGTCAGGCTGCACGTTTTGTCACCAATAATTATGGATGGGACACCAGCGTTACCAAGCTACTCAACCAACTCAACTGGGGATCTCTTAAGGACAGAAGGGAAGCACAGCGCCTTACCTGCCTCTTCAAAATGATCAGGGGACAACTCGACATCGACTACCAATCTCACACCAACCCTAAGCCAGACAGACGTAGACGAGGACACTCCAACCAATTTGAAATTCGCCACACCAACTCGGACGTCTATGCCAACTCATATTTCCCAAGGACTGTAAAGACATGGAACAACCTACAACAAGCAACCATCGACCAAACCTCCCCGCTCTCATTTAAAAATGCAGTTACTAAAGAACTTAGTTCCAAAATGTAATCGTCCACCCTCCCCCACCTCCAGTCAAAACTCTTCTTCGGAGTATTTAGGAGGAAAATAATCCAAGATCCAAGATACAAGTGGGGGGGGGGGGGACAAAACGCATTTTTGCCCCCCAAAACGCCCTCCCCCCCCCCCCCCTCAAAAAAAAAAAAAAAAAGGTAAAGGAGTAAAGATGGTTTGTTTTTTAACCCAAAGAACATAACAATTATAACAACCTGAATTAAATGACATATAAATTTCCATTCAAAGAAAAGGAAAGTTAACAGGAATTGAATTTCCTAAACATTGCGCATTATCATTGGAGGTTTTTATAATAGCGATACGCGCATATTGTGGACATATTGTGAGAGAATGGGAATGTGTGTCTGTTATTTATAGGAGTGAGACTCTCATGAGCCCCTGAACGCTGACGTAATGATGGGGGGGGGGTATTTTTTTCGATACCAGTAATTTCCTGTATTTTTTCTCAATTTTGTTTTATCATACCTTTTTATGCGTTTGTTGGAAAATTAGAAATTCCCAAATTTACAGTCGGGCGAAAAATATGCTTATTTACAAGCCTTTGTGTCATGGTCTGCAGAACGTCCGGGCTCGGGGGCCCGAGCCCCCCTCACTTTTTGAAAAAGTTTGTTACAGAGAAAAAGAAAGAAAGAGAGAGAGAAAAAATAAGTGACCCACCAAGGGCCCTAAGGCGGTTCCCTGTATGCTCATCTGACCGTTATTACATACCTAAAAACCCCGAGCTTCCGGGGGCTCTGCCCCCTGGACCCCACCAAGGGCCCTAAGGTGGGGCCCTGGATGCTCATCTGACAATAATAAAATGCCTCATACCCCAGAGCTTACGGGGGCTCCGCCCCCGGACCCTATTTAGGGCCCTAAGGCGGTCCCCTGTATGCTCATCTGACCGTTATTAAATTCCTAAAACCCCTGAGCTTCCGGGGGCTCTGCCCCCTGGACCCCACCAAGGGTCCTAGGGCGGTCTCCTGTATGCTCATCTGACCGTTATTAAATAACTTTTAAAAAACGAGCTCCCGAGGGCTCTGCTCCTTGGACTCTCCTCAAATTAGTGTCCTGCCAATGTCACAAATAAGGTATTTAAATATGCTTATCTGACCATGATTTCAATGTCTAAAACCCCTACCGGGGCTCAGACCCTGGACCCCACGCCAATTTACGATCTACCTGATCGTTAATAATCCACTTTAAAAAGACGTTCCGCGGGGCATGCATGTAATGTGTAAGAGTGGTGGTGATGCAGATTTTTCTTCTGCCCCCCCCCCCCTCTTCCAAACGTTTTTGCTCGTTACGTCACTACTCACTGCCCCTGGAAGATGAGCCCCCTGGAATGTCTGCCCCCCCCCCCCAATCCCAAACTGCTTCCGGCGCGCCTGGTACAAACTATCATCGGCGAGGGAAGATGGTAGCCCCGAGATCACTGATGATAGTTTGTATCCATTGCCCGACGAGTAAAGGAGGTTAATACTTGTTTATATCCCACATCGGCAATAAGGTCTATTTAAAGTGAATTTTACATAATACAGTGGCGGATCAGGAATTTCTTACGGGGGGGGGGGGGGGGGGCACAAAATCGCATGGGGTGAAATATATGAAAAACGTGCATGGAGCGAGGCGTCAGCGGCGAGGGAGCGGAGCGACCAAGCGGGGGTGGGTCTGGGAGGGGGTCAGAACCCCTCCCTGAGTAGGAAGCATTTGCAATTTTAGAAGCACAATTAGGTGCATTTTCAGGCACTTCCTGGAGTAATATGACGTAAAATTGCTTTCTCCTACCCCTACCCCTATCCAGGGGCGGATGATGGGATCTGACTTTTTGCTAAGGGGGGGGGGGGTTGACCCAATGACGACACGGAGCATCACTCACGAGCCGCGATTTTTTTTGTTGCTGCTATTTTGAACCCCCGTAAGTGATGTTTTCCTGGCATGTACTAACACAATGGAGACCATAAAAAGCAGTTTACGATAACGTCTTTTTAAATCAAGTAACAGTTTAAGGGGGATTTGACCCGATGACGATACGGATACTGTGTGGGTTTGGCGTTTTTCTATTCACATCACATTTTCACTTGGCAGCCCAAGGGGGGGGGGGGGGTTAAAAACGGATAGAAACTCCGCGGCCACAGGGATGACAGAAAATAATATGACAATGACACCAGCAACTGTGGCAGGATTAATGGCGGGGACAATCTGCATGCTGAAAGAGCACTTATAGTAGGTATATCGGAAAATTAATTCAAGACTAAGTTAGAAGTTAGAAGTTATAAAGGAGAAAAAAATCTTTGGTATTAGTCATGTTCGACTTAAAATTGCATCCCCCCCCCCCCCGCCCCTTACCCGGTAAAAAAAAATACCTTCTTATAATTATCATACCCCTTTCTTTCTTTTCCCTTCTCATTATTCTCGTTTTCCCCCTTTTCTCTCCTCCGTCTTTCCGCCTTTCTTCCTTTTCCGCCTTTTCTCTCCTCTCTCTTCCCTTTCCCCTCCTTTTTCTCCTCTCCCCTTTTCTTTCCTCCCTCTTTTCTTCTTCTTTCTCTCTTCCCTTTTTTTCCTTTTCCTCTCCTTTTTCTTTCCCCCTCCTTTTCTCCTTTTCTTTTTTTTTGGCCGGGGGGGGGGGGGCATGTGCCCCCTGTGCCCCCTGGATCCGCCACTGTAATAATAAGAACTGATTCTGCAGACAGTTTAGCTTCAGCTAGATTTTACAAAGCGCAACATGCATACATTGTAATACAGTCGATGCGCGCTCATTTGACATTGACATTGACTTTGACATTTCGCGTAACATACTTTGCTATGCGTATTCAATAGGCAAGGGTGGGCAAGTGGGGTAGCAGCAAAAAATTACTTTACAATAAGTACTATATCAGGTAGATAGTACTTATCTATACCTTTTTTCGTGCTCTGTACAATCGCAATGCAAACAACTATACATGAGGGATATAATAATTATTATTATTATTATTATTGTTATTATTAATAATATTATTATTGTTATTATTAATTTATATTATTATTGTTATTATTATTGTTGTTGTTGTTATCATTATTATCATTGTTGTTTATATTATTCATCTTATTATTGTCTTTGTAAGTATTATTATTATCATTATTATTATGTATTATTGATATTGTTATTATGTATTATTGATATTGTCATTATCATCATCATCATTATCATTTCAAATATGAATTAAAGATTGTATGAGGAGTGAGAAAAAAAATATAAAGTTTAATGAGATAAGGGCTTTATTTATTTGCCTTAAAGCTTATCTGCCGTAGTTTATAGGAGGGATTAGACTGCCATGCAAGGTCACTGGACAGGTGGTTATCTCATCAACTCAGCTCTCAGTTAACATAAGAAAAAGAGGATCATGGGGGACCAATGGTCACTGATTAGGAATTGTTTGTTATATAGAGGGCGCAAGTAGCTACAAGTAGTGCAGTGGGCCTTTAAAAGTAGTCCCTTGAAGTTAGGAATTTCAGCTTAATTCTAGGCCGTTCCGTGCTACAATGTTAAAAGAACTTCTGTTTTCCCCACCTTTTATAGTTTGATTATTACTATCAACATAATATGATTCACTGCCATTCTAGCTCCAAATAGACATTAATCTTTTTATGTGACTTGTTTGCTTTCATCGATTTTCCATTTTTTGTTTTGATTGCATAATCTCTAAATCGGCACAATTTCGTTTCTATAACTCATTTAAAGATTCACTAAAGCACATTAATCTTTTCTTATGACGTGTATGACGTTGCATCTCATTTTCCATTTGCTTTGCGTTTCGTAATCTGTAAGCCGATCTCATTTCCTAATTATTATTTTCAACGTCGTGATTTATACAGATTGGAAACAGAGGCGGCGGAGCGACAAAAAGGGCATTTTCTTGAGAAAAAAAAGCTGCTTAAAAGGGATATCTCAAAGGGAAAATATACATTTTTTTAGACATTGGTATATACCCCTATATTGTGATTACATTATCAGGGATGGTTTCAATGTTCGTTTTTCTTTATTCATCAGGGGCGGATCCAGCCGATGGCAGGGGAGGGGGCCCAATTTGTGAGAAAATATTTAGCGGCGAAACAGCCGGCCGATAATTAGCTCAGGGGGGGGGGGGGGGGGGGGGGATTAGTAAGCACTATTTTTTTTTGGGGGGGACCCTCGAAAATTTGAAAAATCGCACCCCCCACCCCTTTGAGCGCCAGGAGAGGGGGTCGCAGTGCGAAAAATTGTATCTTATAAAGATGGAAAACCCAATCCTGATGGGGTTATAAGCACATTCTCATAACAGAAGACTAAAATTGTCGAAAGGGTTGAGACACTTATTAGAAAAGAAGGGCCCCCTCCCCTGGCGCTCAAGGGGGGGGGGGGTAGTAAGCACTATTTTTTTTGGGGGGGGGGACCCTCGAAAATTTGAAAAATCGCACCCCCCCCCCCCCCCCCACCCCCTTGAGCGCCAGGGGAGGGGGCCCATCTCCAAACAAAGGTAAAATTAACGTGTTTTACACGTTTTTTCCACCAGGGCAGGGGAAAGGGGAGGGGGCGCGGGCTCCCTGGATCCTCCACTGTTTTACATCATATAACATATTGCTTAAGCATCATACTCTGCAGTTGGGTGTGATGGTCTGAAAATTCATTTGCGAGAGAGCAAAGCGAACAAGGACAATTTTAAAGATTTGTGAGGTCGCAGTGCGAAAAATTGTATCTTATAAAGATGGAAAACCCAATCCTGATGGGGTTATAAGCACATTCTCATAACAGAAGACTAAAAATGCCTTTGCTAAGTTACATAATTATAACATCTATAATTACGAGCGAGCGTAGCGAGCGAGTTATGGGGGAAATTGCTCTTAGTCGCTTGAAATTAAGGGCACGTTTAATGTTAAGGGGAGAAAGGGGGACATTGTCGAAAGGGTTGAGACACTTATTAGAAAAGAAAAGGAGCACGTGTCAAAGTACAAAGGCTTATTATCAGATATGAAAATGGGGCACTTCTTACACCTAACAAAAAGAGGCACGCACCAGGGATGAAAAGAGATTTTATGAAAATGGGAAATGGGCATTTATCGACGGAAAAAAGGTACCCATCAGCTTTTGATAGGGGCATTTGTAAGAAGTGAAAATGGGCATTTATGAAAAAGGGATAGGTTCCTTATTAGAAAAGGAAAAGGGGCACATATAATTGTTAAAAGGGTAATTATCAGAGGTGAAAACTGGCACTGGCAATACATGAAAAGAGGCACTAATGAGAATTAAAAAGGGGCACTAATGATTAAAAGGGAAATGTGCATTTTGTTGAAATAAAAAGAGGCACACGTTAAAATAAACGGGGCACTTATAAGAGATGAAAAGAGCACTTACCTCCTTACCAGGAGGGGAAGGGGCACTTGTCAAAGTAAACGAGTATCTCTCAGAATTGAATAGGGTCATTTACAAGAGATGAAAAGGGGCACTTATGAGAATGAAAGGAATTAATGTATTTTCATATATGAAAAGGGGCATTTATGAGAAGGGAAAGTGGCTCTGTTTAAATGGGGGCACTTATCAAAAAGTAAAGGGTGCACATATAAGGTGCGCTTACCCGAGTTAAAAAGGGGTAGTTATTAAAAGGGGAAGGGGCACTTTTTACAAAGGAAAAGGGGAACCTTTCAGATTTGAATAGGGCAATTATCAGAGGTGAAGGGGGCATTTATCAAAAGTGAAAAGGGGCGCTTCTCGTACCTGAAAAGGGGATAGAAAATGGACACTTATTGCAAAGGAAAATAGGAACTGTCAAAGGAAAAGGGGTACGTGTCAAAATAAAAGGGGCTCTTATCAGAGATGGAAAAAGGAACTTTTTATGTAAAATGGGACATTGTGGGGGTACTTGAAAAGTGGGGGCACTGTGCCCCCCCCCCCCCCCCCCCCCGAGCATCATTTTGAACTGATTTAAACTGAATTGAACATAATTTGCCATAATTCTAAAACTAGACAAGCGTTTTCATTTTTTTTCTTCATTGAAATGTATTTGAAGGGTAATCCTTCCCTTGATTTTAGTTGATTTATACGAAAGCAGACAATTAAATAAGATAAACAGAATGGTGAAATTTTGGAATAAATCAGACCATCATACCATCTCTCTCTCTCTCTCTCTCTCTCTCTCTCTCTCTCTCTCTCTCCCTCATCTTAAAAAAGATGTGTTATCAATGATGGTGGACATGTATATAGGTCAAACCGACTTGAGAGATTAACGTATCCTATCCTCCCCACAAAAGAAAGGAGGGTTGCCGATCACTTCTCACGATATTTTTACAAACAAATAATATGTATTGTCTTCAAGCTGCAAAGCCAAATCAATCTACCAATGTCTGGAAAAATACATGAACAAAACCATCCAATTAAATCTAAATCTCATCGTGCATTATTTTCTGATCTATAGTAGAGGGCAAATCAAACGGCAGAAAATTGGCCTCTTTTTTGGAGGGTTTATTACGTTCTCTCGGTACTAATGGACGCCTTTGATCATGTTAATTTATAATCAGTTTTAATCACCCCACCCCATTAAAAAAAATATACACTTAAAAGTCTCTCAGCGTTGACTGATATGCCTAAGTTAGACTAATGGGGCGTTGCAAGAAAGTTGCGATTGAACTGATATTTGCAATCGATTGCAACTCAACTTTCTTGCAACGCCCCAATAGTCTCCTAAATTTCAGTTTGATAGGATAAAAGTTTAAACAATTATCAAGTTACCTAAATGTAGCGTCCCCCCCCCCCCCCCCAAATCTCCCTCTCTCTCTCTCTCTCTCTCTCTCTCTCTCTCTCTCTTACTGAATGGGGCGTTACAAGAAAGTTGAGTTGCGATCAATTACAAATTTGTAATTAATCGCAAGACTCTCAGCATGGACCTATTACGTAATAGGTCCATGGCCTCAGCATCCCGTATTTTGTCGGTAACCTAGAATAGTAAAAGGTTCCCCTCTAAATATTCAGTCAAAAAAAAAAAAAAAAAAAAAAATCAGAAAGGAAGAGTTATATTTAGGTCGTAAAGTAATATTTAAACGCCCTTGCACATTACAAAATGTTGAATTTATTTTTTTATATTCCGATATAGGTCAGCTGAAGAAATTAGTACTCTTCTCATTCAGGATAATAATGTTATATTTTGCTGGTCTAAATAATCTGAACAATCCAATCATATAATTTATGTCACCCATAAAAAAGAATGTTACAACTCGAAGTGGTAGGTTAATTAACGAACAATTCTTGATCTGTAGTAAAGTCTTGTTGTAGGACAAATATATTTTTGTTTGTTTGTTTGTTTTTTCTTATTACATAATATTCCATTATGTTTTTTGTTTGTCCTTTGGAAAGCAAAGAGTAATATAGGTTTATCTGTCTAGAGACAACAATATGCCATATTTTGTTAGTCTGCATTATTCTTAACAATCCAATCACATCTCACCTACATGTGCAAAATGAAACTCAGAATTAAGTAGATAACTAGGACAATTATGTATTTTTTTTTTGTTCTTTGTATTAAATTGCTAATGTGGAATTTTCCACTCTTCATGTATACTTACCATACTTGCATTTATGTTTAGCATAGCCAGGTTTAGATCATTCCTAAATCGTTATTCATTAGATTTGAATTGTTGTTTTGTTGTATTCTGTATTCTTTGTATTATTATGCTTTGTTTGTATTCTTTATTATGTATCATTATGATGACATATTTGTTGTACTCTCATACGAGGATTGTTAGAAACGAAGGAAGGAGAAGGGCAAGTTTTTTTTAAAAAAAGAGGTGGAGAAATAGAAGTGGTAAAAGAAAGGGAAAAAACTTTGACATTGGCCATGGTAGATAATATTGCAGTCATATAATTATCAATGAAAAATACTTATATTGTAATACTAAAATCCCGGCCCCCCCACTCAGAGGTCGGAATGACCGCATGCGTGTTGCCAAAATGTCCGGTAAAGGGGTACTTTTCGTGCGACAAAGTCCGGCCCGAGATTTGTAAAAAAAGGGGTGTATTTGACTTTTCACCCGGAGATTTCTTTAAAAAGGGGGTGTTTTTCTTTTTTTCTCTCATCTCTTTGGAATCCTGAGAAATTATTCCGAATTTAGGGGGGTACATTGAGCATTTTTCCTGATTTAGGGGGGTCTCCAAGGAAGGAAAAGCCCGCAAAAAGCCCGCGAAAGGGGGGTTCGGAAATGTTGGCAGTCCTCAGATAGGGGGTGCTTTCAAAAAGAGGGTACGAGCATATGCGTACCCTAAATAACACTGAGTGGGGGGGGGGGGCCGGGACTAAAATAAAATAATCATGAAGAAGGATAGCCACTAAGCTAAGCTTGAAGGCGTGGCAAATCTTGTAATTATGTTGGGGAAAATACTGAAAATAGTTCTAAAGATTATTTCCGATTTTCTGCTACATCATTTCAACTTCGTAAACCCATTGGAAATTTTAAAGTATAAAACTTTGCTGAAAATAGTAACTTATCTTTACGATTTTTTCTTCTTCATCGAAATCAGTGAAAAATAGGTGGAAAATATACATAGCTTTATCGATAGATGGCGCCCTACAAATTAGTTCGTTGCGATTTGTTTGTATACGTGCAGCGTTTACGTATATTACAAGAACTAATATTAACAAAATTTGTTATTGATGGGACTAGGCCTACAACTACAAGAACCTTGGATCGCAGTTTCCACCGTCGCTCAAAAGTCGTTTTCTCGTACACTTACAAGATTTTGAAAATGTCATCTTCGCCATTAACAACACAGGAGCAAGCATGTATTAGTATGAAATTTCTTAGTAAAATGTCTTTGAGATATCAAGAAACTTGTGCTTGGTATCGTAAATGGGTGGTTGAAAACCCAGATGTCGTTTCTCAAGTGGAGAAAACATTTCGTGTGCTTTCATACTGCATAACAGGTGAGCTTCTTATTAAAAGAAATATTTCAACTGTTCCCAAGTTATATAAAAACATGAAAATAAGATGAAGAGATCAGGCTGAACATTTGATTTGAGTGTTTTTAGGAAAGTCGTTAAAATCTGATTAATAATATTGTTGATAATTATTAAATTAGGTCTAGGAAAAGAAAAGCCAGACCCAGGCGCTATTTATTAATCTAGACTAGGCATTCTAATAAATCAATGCCTGGCATGCAATTTTGGGCGCTTGTTCAGAAACCTTACTAAAACAAGTAAATATTCATTAGATGTCCAATTAAAAATCATGAGTTAAAACTTAAAAGTTGTTAGGGTCTATGTTTATTACCTGTTTTGTGTCAATTTTCTTGTTATTTTTGGAGTATTTTTCGGAAAAAACATTTCATATTTGTACACTTTTTCACAGGTTTCACGGCAAACTGCTGCACAATACAAGTGCATACCGATGCTGGGTTGCGGGCGCGCAGGCGCGCGCCTGTGTGAAGTTATCTACCGTAATGTCTCAGATTGACAGCCCTGTTTAAAATGGCATTAGACCTAGAGGTCTACTTGTAGCATTGTGCAATGAATGATTATCAAAAACTGAAATATGTTTTAAATTCCCTATTTCTCTTTCAGGTTTTACAGATAATGGCCAAATTCTTTCAGAGTTTGGTAAGTATTCTTTCATTTATTTACCTTTTGGGTTTGATCTAACGGTTTTGTTTGTCTGTCCGTCCATTTGTCCATCCATCAGTCCCAACATTCTTTTTATCACGCCATCTTAAGAACCACTTGAGGTATGACCTTCAAACTTGTTGATAGTAATGTATGCATTCCCATAGAAAGACGATCTAATTAGATTTGGGAGTAAGTAGGTCAAAGGTCGTAAAGATCAATTGATACGTAGGCTCTTGGTTCTCATTGTGATATTTCAAGCATAATTAAAGCCATGATCGGACAGAATTTAGGTGGAGGCATATTGGAGATCTATGCAAACGCAATTGTCTTGATTGTGTTAATCCTAAATTACAAGTCATTTGTAATGACGCTAATTTATTGTCTGAAAATCAAATCAAATACGTGAAACAGGTCCTTTACTATGTGATTCTAACATTCTTTTGTGTAAAATTTGTTATTTTATAAGACCAGAGAAATAAGTATAAATTCATCTGTGCTTTTCATGTACTATTTTTAAATCATCGTCATGAAATCAAGTCTGTGTGGCGATGTCACAGTCACGGTTTGTGTTAAGCTATCAATATTGATATCGGTATCTGGCTCTTAATTTCATCAGCAATTTGTTTGCTCGATTTATTAGAGCTCTTGACTACTCTAAACACTAACACTAACACCCAACTTGAAATCACTCAATGTATGAAATGTATTGCTGTATTGCTGTTGGTAAATCAAATCAAATCAAATGCTTGATATCAAAACACAGATATTGGTTATGACCCTCCCCTTCAACCTAGCACCTACACAAAATAATATATTATGATGTATTATTTGATTTATGGAGCAATGTTGACATTATGATGTTCGGAAAACGGAACAAACAATTCTGTTAATCTCCCCTCGAATAGGTACATTAACTACTGTTCATAAAATAATTTCTGTTGTTTTTATCTTGCAGTTTATGCACTCTCCAATCTCTTAGTGTTCTTCAACGACAGCATCTTACGACGAGCCAGCGCTAGTCTGTCACCCAAGATAGTAAGTACTCAATAGGCCTGTCTTCATCAGCTCGAATTTACCAAATGACCCGCTATTTAAACTATCCCGATCATAAATTAGCCAGTTAATTTGCGTTTTCATCGGCCCGCAGTTGCAATTAGCAGGATATTTGGTCGAGAAAATGTTCCGAGAAATCTTGGTCTTGTTTCCAAAATATACCGCTATTTGCAGTTTTGGGCTTAAATAGAATACTTGGCCAACTTTGGTTTTCAGTTAAAGCTTTTGGGTATTAGTATGTTACCCTTATAAATTTAAGACAGCTCCTTAGCATACTTAAGCCAATTATTTTGGAGGCCTTGATTGGCAGGTATGTGGTTTTCATAGGCAATCATTACAAGCTCCGCATAATTATGTTAGAGTGCATTTAATCAATGCGTTTCCTGTGCATTAATTTGAATGCCCATATGATGTCACAATGCTTATCAGTAAGTATTTTGTCACGTAAGTAAAATGCTCTGGTGTAATTTGAATATGAATTGAGATGCTCAGCCAAGGAAAATGCTAAGTAAGATACTAACTTTCAAAATCTGCTTACTGAATCTAACATGGCATATATTTTTGTTATAATGTTTATAAACTGTGTTGCATCATTATTCTATATACATGTATATGTCAATGCTTGAAGTACTTGCAGTATAGTGATGTGGTTTTTGTATCACCCATACCCATAGTTGTAGTGAACTATAATACCAGCATATTTACATTGTTGCAGCTGTGTCCTTGAAAATGTATACTGGGAAAGCTACTTGTCTTGAGTTTCAACAAATCTACCATGAATGCTGTTGTTGTCTGCTTGTTTTTTGTTTTTTTGTTTTTTGTTTTTTTTCTTTAGATTCCTTTAATGGTCTTTTGTCTCCTTAAATTTAGGCTTAAAGGAGAAGTCCATGTATTAAACAAATGGTTTTAATAGATGTAATGCATGTTCTTTGAATAGTGAATCTAAATTTTTTTTTCTTTCTTCTTTTGATTCTTCTTTTGATTCTACTTTTGATTCTTCTTATAGAGTCTTTCTCAAGATAGATTAAGACGATGGCTTACGATCCTAGACCATGTTGAAGTGTTCTTTGAGCTGGCCTCGAAGCAAGTATGGGGTGAAACAGGGAAGTGGATCGTCATAGCTGCCATTCAACTCCTTAGGTGAGCTTCAACCATAGCTCATTTAGAGATAAAGTTGTGTAATGCTTACATAGGAGACAAGATGTTATCGAAAATAAAATATTCAAAAAAGAATTCAACCATACATGTATAGTACAGTCAAGATATGAAAAAAAAGGGGTCAACCTAGAACTAATTGCAACAGAAACGATTCCACTTGCATATAATCTGGAAAAGCCATAAAAACAACATACTCAAAGTTGACAAAAATTGAAGTGGTGGATCAGTGCCTAATTTGCATAAATTCAAAATGGCCGCCATGTCAGACCCTGGTAGACACACAAAACCTATTTTAGCCTATATCTCTAGATCTGATACACATAGAAAGCTAAACATAGTGTCTTTACCAATGTTTTTGGGGTCAAGGAACATGATTATAGCATTATAAGCAGCTTACAATTACTCCTTGACTCTTAATTTGCATAAATTTGCATATAATTAACCCTTTTTAAAGTCAAAATGGCTGCCATGTTGCATGTTTAAAACTATTTCTCATCTGATACTTATAGAAAGTTGATTTTAGTGCCCTTATCCATGTTTAGGGGGTCAAGGAACATTATAATAGCATTATAAGCAGCTTACAACTACTCCTTGACTCCTAATTTGCATAAATTTGCATATAATTAACCCTTTTAAAAGTCAAAATGGCTGCCATGTTGCATGTTTAAAACTATTTCTCATCTGATAGTTATAGAAAGTTGATTTTAGTGCGCTTTTCCATGTTTAGGGGGTCAAGGAACATGATTATATCATTATCAGCAGCTTAGAACTACTCCTTGACTCCTAATTTGCATAAATTTGCATATAATTAACCCCTTTTAAATTCTAAATGGCTGCCATTTTTTCATGTTTAAAACTATATCTCTAGATCTGAGACACATAGAAAGCTAAACGTAGTGTCTTTACCAATGTTTTGGGGGTCAAGGAACAAGATAATAGCATTACAACTACTCCTTGACTCCTAATTTGCATAAATTTGCATATAATTAAACCTTTTTAAAGTCAAAATGGCTGCCATGTTGCATGTTTAAAACTATTTCTCATCTGATACTTATAAGAAGTTTATTTTAGTGCCCTTATTCATGTTTAGGGGTCAAGGAACATATGAACAATGATTATGTAATTAAGGTGCATGCATGATTTAATATTTTCTTTAGAGTAGCTCACAATATACGTCACGGTGTTGCCAATTTATGTTTGCTTGATTACAACTTCAAACATTCATAATTTTCTTAAATATTTCTTCTTGTATTTTGCTCAAACCTTCACTGATCTGTTTCTTTAATTTGTTTGCTTCTGTTAAAACCAACTTCTAATCAGGGTGGAATTCTCCTTAAAGTTTGGTGTTTTAACCATTTTCTTTGGTTAACAAACTTGACTGTACCATTTACTTCAATTCAATTTGTTTATTCGTCCATGTAAAAATATAAAAATAAGCTTCAGTCATAAAGCGTGATGGATTTTAAGCAAAAACATACACAATGATATGAGAATCACTGTGTCATTTCAAGTTGCAAATTCCATATTCCACAGCTTACTAAAAGGGTATATTGCACAAATGATTTTTTGAATATCATTACTAATTAAAAAATTGCAGTTATACTGATTTCATAGTTACAATCTTACAATAGGCTTACTTAGAATTATTGGATAAATAAAAATTCTATAGTGTAATTGCGAATATTAAAAAACCTAGTAAGCTATATATCATATTTCGCCTAAATGATGAGATTTCAGAATAAACTTTGGAATACTGTTGTTAAGTAAAAACTGCAGCTACACTGAATAGACTATTACAATTTGAATAATATTCAAATAATAAGATCAATAATACTAACAATAACTGTATTTATAGATTAATTAACAATTATTACATTATTGCATTGAACACAGAAAAAAATTGCATTTATTAAGATATTTAAATAACATAAAACATTGAAAATTTAACATTTAGTTAAAAGGCAAGAAAATGGCAAAGAAGCACCAGAACTCTGAATAATCTGACTCATAGCTAATGTCTATTATTGAGAACATTTACTTGGTGTCTTACCCAAGTCCTTATGGTAATATAACTTGATGATAGAATTATTAGCAAATTAAACTATCACCGAATCTACATTATATTTACAAATGGTTTGCATATAATGTATAAATAGTTACATATTTACATATATTTGCATAATTGCATACAATTTATATTATTAGGTTCATTAAACTTAAATAGGCTTCCACAAAGCGTAATTAATTCTTTATTTTTTTGTTCTGAGAATTTTTTTTTTTTTAATGGAACTGAGCAGATTCCCTGTTTCTATGGTTAAGGAACCGTTAGTATTGGGACCTCCATACCCAGTTGCCATAAACTAGGATAAGATCACATAAATTACTATAAGATAAACATCATTTCTGAGAAAAATAGTTATCGTTCTACTTTTCCTGCTGTTTTACCGGGGTTCTTTTTCAAATATCATCAACATTCCAAAACTTTGTTTTAAACTTAAGCAAAATGACAAGGCTCACCTGGTGTTCAGAAAATTAGAATGGTTCTTAACAGTTTGCTAGGAATGCTTTCTGATTAAAATAAGGACCTATGCATTTATACCAAATACAACTTGATGACACTAATTTGCAAAGTAGAAAGAAAATCATGAAAACAAATGAGCATCCATATTAGAATATGATGCATTTATCAATCATTGGATGTAAGGTGCAAATGTTTATGGTTGATTATCTGGCAACCTGTGGATAAAGATAAGAATTAGAAGTTGTGCTTCTTAATGTCTCAACCATTTTGCAAAAGTATCTACCATTTACATTTATATTTCTTCCAAGAAAAGTGCTGCTTCAAGGCCTTGAAGATTGCGCACTGTGTGTGTATGTGAGGAGCCTATGTGAGCCTGCTGGCCAGGATCCTTGTGCATATATGTACAGGGTGCGAGTAAAATCTTTTAATCCCGTGGGGGCAGTTAGGGGTGCTTCTTTCCCAGTGAGGACTTAAATGCCTCAAGGGAGAGTGAGCAGGCTGGATCTATTGGAAGGTTGTTCCAGTCCTTGGTAGTTCTGGGGAAGAAGGAGCTGATGTAGGCTTGGCTAGTACACAGTGTTGCTCTGAAGCGGGATCCGTGACCTCTTGTTACAGATGTTGCTGCCTTAGGGTATTGTTGCCATTCAACGTCAACAAGACCAAAGCGGATGCGATACAGCATTGCAAGACGGCTTTGCAGACGTCTACTAACTAGCGAGGGCCATTTTAGTTTGTTTGTCATAGATGTAACACTGCTGGTACGATCGTAGTCGCCAAAGACGTACCGCGCACTCCTGCGTTGAACAATTTCGACCTTTGTTGATGTTTCTTTGGGTGTGTGGATCCCACGCTGTTGCAGCATACTCCACTATGGGCCTAGTGTATGTGACATACGTAGCCTCCTTGATCTTTTGGTTGCAGTGTCGAAAGTTACGGCGCAGGAAGGCACATACAGAGTTTGCCTTCTTGACTTCGGCATCTACATGGGCATTGAATTTCAGCTTCTGATCAATGTGGACCCCGAGGTACTTGGCTGAGTTGACCTGCTCCAGCTGATGACCATGGATGGTGTATAAGCCAAGGAGTGGCTTCTTCTTGTTGGTCACTCGCAAGACCTGACACTTGGAGGGATGGAATTCCATCTTCCACGTCTTCTCCCAGTCCTGGAGCCTGTCTAGATGTTCTTGCAGTTTGTCACAGTCCTGGGTCGATCTGATTGGTTTGTAGAGCAGACAGTCGTCAGCATAAAGGCGTGTGGTTGAATGCCTAATGCAATCTTGTAGGTCATTGATGTAGATCAAAAATAACAATGGACCCAGGACGCTACCCTGGGGTACGCCATATGTGACTTCGGCTTCAGAGCTGATTCCTCCAGTATGACTTGTTGGGTACGGCCAGTCAGGAAGTTCTCGATCCACTGAAGAGTAATAGGCCGTGTATACCACAATGTTTGGCTTTGAGAATGAGTCGTTTGAGAGAGACCTTGTCAAAGGCCTTAGCAAAGTCTAGTAGGATTACATCATACTGACCCTTGTCTTCCAGTCCTCTAGCAAGGTCGTGGATGGTGAGGATCAGTTGTGTCTCACAAGAACGGCGCTTCCGAAAGCCATGCTGATTGTCAGATAGAATGTCATGATGTATGAGGTGGTGGATAACTGCACAGTGAACAACATGCTCACACAGCTTGCATAAGATCGCAGTCAGTGAAATCGGCCTGTAGTTAACCGGGGATGACTTGCAGCCCTTCTGGTAGATGGGAACTACAAGTGCCTTCTTCCACATTGATGGAACGCATCCTTGATGAAGGGAGGCTTAGAAAAGCAGGGTGATCGCAGGGGAGATCTAATCGGCGGTTTCCTTCAACATTCTGGCAGAGATTCCGTCTTGCCCTGTTGCTGTTTCTCGACAAAATGAAAATTGTTTTTGCAACCACTGGATTATTTATTTGGAATGGACCAGTTATCTGCCAGAGCACAACAATTGTGTTGGATTCAAATAATAAAAGAAGCCGATAAACAAGGATGGTTTCAAATTCTTCAATTTTATCTTTAAAAGAACGGTGGTTTGTTCCTGTTTAACTGTAACTATGGTTATAAAATGTTAGACAAAAACATTCCTAAGTTCTAACAAGCTATTTTCCTTGACCCCTAAACATGAATAAGGGCACCAAAATTAACGTTCTATAAGTATCGGATGAGAAATAGTTTTAAACATGCAACATATCGCAGCCAATTTGACCTTTTAAAAAAAGGGTTAATTATATTTATACAAATTAAGAGTCAAGGAGTAGTTCTAACCTGCTGATAATGCTATAATCATGTTTCTTGACCCCCTAAACATCAGTAAAGACACTTCGTTTAGCTTTCTATGTGTATCAGATCTATAGATATCGTTTTAAACATGAAAAAATGGTAGCCATTTAGAATTTAAAAGGGGTTAATTATATGCAAATTTATGCAAATTAAGAGTCAAGGAGTAGTTATAAGCTGCTGATAATGCTATAATCATGTTCCTTGACCCCTTAAACATGGATAAGGGCACTAAAATCAACTTTCTATAAGTATTTGATGAGAAATAGTTTTAAACATGAAAAAATGGTAGCCATTTAGAATTTAAAAGGGGTTAATTATATGCAAATTTATGCAAATTAAGAGTCAAGGAGTAGTTATAAGCTGCTGATAATGCTATAATCATGTTCCTTGACCCCTTAAACATGGATAAGGGCACTAAAATCAACTTTCTATAAGTATCAGATGAGAAATAGTTTTAAACATGAAAAAATGGTAGCCATTTAGAATTTAAAAGGGGTTAATTATATGCAAATTTATGCAAATTAAGAGTCAAGGAGTAGTTCTAAGCTGCTGATAATGCTATAATCATGTTCCTTGACCCCTTAAACATGGATAAGGGCACTAAAATCAACTTTCTATAAGTATCAGATGAGAAATAGTTTTAAACATGAAAAAATGGTAGCCATTTAGAATTTAAAAGGGGTTAATTATATGCAAATTTATGCAAATTAAGAGTCAAGGAGTAGTTATAAGCTGCTGATAATGCTATAATCATGTTCCTTGACCCCTTAAACATGGATAAGGGCACTAAAATCAACTTTCTATAAGTATCAGATGAGAAATAGTTTTAAACATGAAAAAATGGTAGCCATTTAGAATTTAAAAGGGGTTAATTATATGCAAATTTATGCAAATTAAGAGTCAAGGAGTAGTTCTTAGCTGCTGATAATGCTATAATCATGTTCCTTGACCCCTTAAACATGGATAAGGGCACTAAAATCAACTTTCTATAAGTATCAGATGAGAAATAGTTTTAAACATGAAAAAATGGTAGCCATTTAGAATTTAAAAGGGGTTAATTATATGCAAATTTATGCAAATTAAGAGTCAAGGAGTAGTTATAAGCTGCTGATAATGCTATAATCATGTTCCTTGACCCCTTAAACATGGATAAGGGCACTAAAATCAACTTTCTATAAGTATCAGATGAGAAATAGTTTTAAACATGAAAAAATGGTAGCCATTTTGACTTTAAAAAGGGTTAATTATATGCAAATTTATGCAAATTAACAGTCAAGGAGTAGTTCTAAGCTGCTGATAATGCTATAATCATGTTCCTTGACCCCTTAAACATGGATAAGGGCACTAAAATCAACTTTCTATAAGTATCAGATGAGAAATAGTTTTAAACATGAAAAAATGGTAGCCATTTTGACTTTAAAAAGGGTTAATTATATGCAAATTTATGCAAATTAAGAGTCAAGGAGTAGTTGTAAGCTGCTGATAATGCTATAATTATGTTCCTTGACCCCCTAAACATGGATAAGGGCACTAAAATCAACTTTCTATAAGTATCAGATGAGAAATAGTTTTAAACATGCAACATGGCAGCCATTTTGACTTTAAAAAGGGTTAATTATATGCAAATTTATGCAAATTAAGAGTCAAGAAGTAGTTGTTAGCTGCTGATAATGCTATTATCATGTTTCTTGATCCCCCAAGCATGGGTAAAGACACTTTGTTTAGCTTTCTATGTGTCTCAGATCTAGAGATATAGGCTAAAATAGGTTTTGTGTGTCTACCAGGGTCTGACATGGCGGCCATTTTTAATTTATGCAAATTAGGCACTGATCCACCACTTCAATTTTTGTCAACTTTGAGTATGTTGTTTTTATGGCTATTCCAGATTATATGCAAGTGGAATCATTTCTGTTGCAATTAGTTCTAGGTTTTTTCATATTTTGACTGTACTAGTAGCTCATTTAGAGATAAAGTTGCATAATGCACACATAGGAGACAAGTATTTTTGAAAATAAAATATTCAAAAAAGAATTCAACCATAGTTAATTGAGAGATGTAGTTGCGTAATGCATCCACTGCAGACAAGCGATTAGATTCAACCATAGCCAATTGAGAGATGTAGTTGCGTAATGCATCCACTGGAGACAAGCTATTAGATTCAACCATAGATAATTTAGAGATGTAGTTGCGTAATGCATCCACTGGAGACAAGCGATTAGATTCAACCATAGCCAATTGAGAGATGTAGTTGCGTAATGCATCCACTGGAGACAAGCGATTAGATTCAACCATAGATAGTTTAGAGATGTAGTTGCGTAATGCATACACTGGAGACAAGCGATTAGATTCAACCATAGCCAATTGAGAGATGTAGTTGCGTAATGCATACACTGGATGCAAGATATTAGTGAAAATGCAATATTTGAAAGAAGTTATGATCTTCATTTAAAATGCATATTTTATTGCATGCTGTAGGAATGTAAAAAGGCACAGCTGATACTGGGATCATGGACTAATCCTATACTATGAAATATCTTGGATAAAAAAGTTTGTTTACACACACACACTTAAGCCAGGGTGGCTCAGTGACTTTAGGGTTTAATAAATTGATTCTTTGGGTTACCTTCTAAATCAACAGTTATTAACAGCGAAATAAATTTCTTTTGTACTTTTTATTTTCAGAACAATATTCCGTCTAGTCCTGCTGTGTCGTCTCAAATCAGGCATCCAATCTTCACCTCCCATTCCAAATCTGAACCGCAAGAACCTTCCCCCGGTCCAAAGAGAACCCTCGGCCGATGCGGAAGTGGACGGAGACCTCACGATGGCGCCGTTCCCTCTCGGACCTGACCAACCCCAATCTCTGACCTTTGAAGGTCGGAGGTCAGGAAGAGTTGTCCGCTCCCTGCATGCTAGTAAGTCTGAAATAATATTTTGTCTTCATTTTTTTCAAATTAACAAGTTTTGTTTGGGTTGTCTTTATACGCAGTCCCTGATATAGGTAGGCCTCAATATCAAATACCTCAACCCCATCTATCGGATGTGCAGTGAATCTTGCCCCGCAAAAAGGAGTGTTTTACAAAACTTTGGATTAAGGAGGTCTACATATTGTTCCAGAAACGAAAGCAGATACATTTGTCAATCATGAATTTTATTTTCATGGATGATGTTTTTTGCAGGAAATTTAATAATGAAACAAAGCAAGTCAAAATGTTCACTCCCGACAACTAATCAGAAATGTGAATGCCCAGAATGGGTAAGGCTTGATGGGTAATTTTTACCAGGTCTTTTCCGTTGCACCCTCTCTACTTTACTTCAGATTCAAAGGTCTTGGTTAGATCCCCGATACGGCACTAATGTCCTTTGGCAAGGCATTAATCTTCAATTGCCACACTCGACCCAGGTGAGGTAAATGGGTACCTGGCAGCAATTTATTCCTTGAAATGCTAGAGCGCTGTAATGGCAGCTAGGCCAAAGGCGGGGTAGTAATAAATGCGCCTTGGAATAGAATTTCTAGATAGACGGCACTATAGAATTGCCTATTATTTTTATTATTACCTCCTAGCTCCTGATATAGGCATTTGGACATGGAAACTTCCACAAACTGAACAGCCTTGTAGGATAGAGGAGGATCTTGGAATGACGGAGCTTGATAGACATTGAAACCTCAATGTACCTTGTGTGTTTACCCTTAAATTCATGTGGTCAGAGGTTGTTGGACACTGTTAACAGGTTCTTTTCGTTCCGCCCTCTCTATTTTCGTAGCTCCGGATATAGGCCTACAGACATGCAAGCTACTTCAAACTGAACAACCTTGTAGGATAGAGGAGGATCTTGATATGACAGAGCTTGGAAGACATCAAAACTATAACGTACCTTATGTTTTTACCCTTAAGTCCATGTAGTTAGAGGTTGTTGGACACTGTTAACAGGTTCTTTTCGTTCCGCCCTCTTTATCTCGTAGCTCCTGATATAGGCCTTCGGACATGGAAGTTACCACAGACTGAACAGCCTAGCAGAATAGAGGAGGATCTTGGAATGACAGAGCTTGCAGGCATCTCACTAATGGGAGAAACTCTCTACATCAGCAGACCTTTAATTCACTGTATCCTTTCGTCAACTCAAACAGAATAGGACTTTTTTAATAAGGATTTCATATGCAAATTGGCAACACTGGTATCTTTTCTTTTATTCCTACATTTTATCTGTTCAGAGCTAGAAGGGTTTTTACTCAAATGCCAAGTTATAAAAAGCCCTTCTGGCTCCAAACAGATAAATTTTCAAATCAAAAGTTAAAAACTATATATAAAGTTTAAAAAAGGAAGGGGAAATGGTCATTTTAAATCTGTCAAGTCAATGTCTTGCCAATTTAAGGATATTAACGTTTATTTTATATTTCTTTTTATTAAATGCTATGAAATTACATTTAGTTTTATTTCATCAGAGTTATAGAGTTTGGGTAGGGGTTTTGATTTGGTCTTAGGTTTATGGATGAGGTTCAGTAAAGCGTTGGGTCTAGGGTAGAAGCTATGATTTCAACTAGTGTGGAAGAAATTGACCACAAAGCAAACTTCGCTGAAGCATGCATGTAAGTTGTGCAAATAAACCAGGGGTGTGTTTCACAAAGATCCCAAGTCGAACTTCACTCTAAGTTGGACTTAAATATTATGGAGAGCCATTTGTAGCATTAGAATAAAATATGTTCAAGATCGAAAATTCAAGTATTTTAGACTTTTTATAAATTCCACATCAAGAACATGAAACCTCCTTGATAATAGAAAATTTGAATCAACATTTAATGCCTTTTAAAATAACTTTTACAAAATATTTTCATAGATGCTAACGGCTTTCCATATTTTGTAAGTCCAACTTAGAGATAAGTTCAACTTAGGATCTTTGTGAAACACCCCCCTGTAGAAAGATAAAGATATTGCTTTTCTCCTTAACCATATATTATGAACAGTATCAAGTCTCTTTGTTTGGGGATGGTCATCATGGAAACCGTGGTTACTATCAATAGCAGCAGATACTATCAGGTGAGGTGACTAAGATTTCTAGTTATACTGATCTTACTATTTTCATTATTACTGAAAGAGACTACTTACTTTGTCTGGGTTTCTCAACATGAGGCCGCCATCCTTGTCAAGCTTCGCTTATGATTGCGGTCTCCTGCACTTTTTCCAAAAGATAGGTCAGATAATACTTTAAATTTATGATGATATGTTTTGAAAATATTAAGTTACGTTATTTTATGTACATATATTATCTAAGAAATTATTGTTTATATATGTTGTATTATACCTTACCTGTATATGTTCCTTGTTATTCAGTTATATTATGTTTGAAAAAATGCAGAAATAAAATAAAATAAAATAAAATCATGATATCAAGATATCTTTTAATTTACTTTTTTTTATAATAAACAAGTTCATGGAGGCACATGTCTAGGAGTCAGTGACACAAAGACGTAACTCCATATTGGCCATTTTGAGAAAAAGTGGTTTATGTGTCACTGAGCACTTGGGCCTTAAGGAGTTAAGTCTATGTTTCACTGGCCATTGACATCAATGGGGTGCTACTGTTGGTGGAGTTAAGTCTTTGTGTTTCCTGGAAAGCCCACATTTTTCTGAACATTTTGATATCAAATACTCATGTTGGCAAAATATGAAGTTACGTCTTTGTGTCACTGAACCCTCAATGTGATATTCTTGTTTTCTTTATAACTGTTTTTTTCTTTCCTTTTCTTTCTCTTTCTACAGCCTTAAAATGATGCAGAGAGATGAGAAATCCAAGTTAAATTCCAAAGAGAAATCCGAGCTTCACAATCGAAAAATGATGCTACTATTCTACCTCCTTAGATCACCATGCTACAACACAGTTACAAGGTAAGTATTCTCTTCTCTTTGAATGTGGTTAAATAATAATATACAGTGAACCTGTCTATAAAGACCACCCAAGGGAGACAAGAAAAGTGGTCTATATAGGCAGGTGGTCTTTATGTACAGGTTCCTTTAGTACGATTTTCAAGGGAAACAAAAATGTGGTCCTTCTACCCAGATGGTCATTAAAGCAGGCTTACCATATTTTGATCCTTCCATTCTTTTTTTCCTTTTCTCCCAATGTTTGCAGGACGAGGCTTAAAAGTTTGTTGCAGTCTGTCGGTGGCACTGTGCCTGGAGCAAGGCTATTAACAAGTAAGTCCCACAGGGTGCAGAGCGCTGACCGTTGCTATTTTTACTGAAAGGGAAATCCCTCCTGAACACATATTGACTCTTAAAAGAAAGCAGAAAAAACAGGGAAGCAGACTGGTGAAAGTCTGAATTAAATCCGGCCAAAGATGAGAGAATCACACATTTTTGAAAGTTGCAATCACTATATATGCATTGGCACTTCAAATTTGCTAAATCGGTAATGTCCCTGTGACGAAAATGCCGGACTACTTTCCCATTTGTTTCACAAAATGATTAGAATTATTTTCAATATTTCAAAATGTTTGATTCAGGAGGATCTTTTCTTTTTAGAGGACCTGTGATAATGTGCTATCCAAAATATGTTTGATTACCGCCCCAAAGGATAAATTCAGGATATATTTAACACAACAAATAGGAGAGTTGTCCCATGACTATATCACAATCCACTGAACAAAACACCACTGTGAGATTCGTATGGATTATTAAAGTGATCTCATATTTCAAACTTTAATAAATGTTCATTTGAATTGAATTTGAATTGAATTGAATTGAACTCTCTCAGTATTGGCCTGGTTTATTTCAAATTTCGCCCTTCTCTTTCACTTATTATTCTGCTTCCATACCAAAGAAGTTATAACAAGGGTTTGACTGCCCTGGAACCATAACATAATTAAGTTAAGAGGAACAGGAAAAGGAAGGAAATTAGAATGAAAAAATCTACATTCTACATCTGCAAATCTTATATTTTGAAAACTCTTTAAAATGCCTGGATTTCAAGTATCAAGTTCCTTTCGTTGACTCCATCGTCACACCAATATTAAGAGGTGTTCCTATTGAAAGTTGGTAGACTTCATCATCAGCAGTTTTTATTATCACTGAAAGAAAGTGAGTGCTTAGATTTTGAAGTGATCGTTTCCTATCAGTAGGGCTACTGCCTTTAGAAAATTGTTCGAACTGCTACCAATTTCTCAAAAGGCAATCTAACCTATCCACCAAATTGAACTCTGTGTATTATGGTAAATAATCAGAAACAGGATTGATGGGAGTTTAAATGAAATCAGACGACAAAAAATACGAAATTCATGAATGTTGGAAAGTTGTAATCACTGTTCATGTATGGGAAGTCAAATTGGCAATTAAGTCAGTTTTGAGAAAAATAAAAAAAAGGGAGAAACGGAACAGTGAAAGTTTGAGGGAAAACTGATCAAAGGACAAAAGTTGTTCTTTTAAATTGCAATAGATCAAACACAAATTAGCCACTCCGTGATGGACCTTTTAAGAACCTTTTACATCTACTCTGTACTAAAATTGTATATATCAAGGGGAGTTGGGCATCCGGACACTTAACATACATAAAGCCTACCTTTTTGCCCTTGGATATTAACGAAAAATATTCATCAAATAGCACTAACCATCGTAAACATTTGTCCAAAATTCTTAGAAAATTTATGAAATATTGCTTTTAAACGTCTTCAAATTGCTGTTTTAAATCGACTGTCCAGATACACAACCTGTCCGGACACACAATGAGTGATTTCAAGTTTGGTGTTAGTGTTAGTGTTACCTCTTAAATCGAGCGGAAAATTTGCTGATGAAATTAAGAGCCCGATACCGATATCAAAATCAAATAGTACATAAAAACTAAAGATATCATGAAAAGTACAGAATAAATTTACACCTATTTCTCTGGTCTTATAAAATAACTAATTTTACACAAAAGAATATATGAATTACCTGTTTCACATTTTTTTGTTGATCCTCACACAATAAATTGACGTCGTTCGTGCGTTGACTGTGTGCGGGTACAACACTAACACCGAACTGGAAATCAACATTTGCTTAATCCCTAGGGGCTAGTGTTAGTTAATAGGACATTTGTACGTAAAATATTAACACCAGCCACAAAGGTCGGTTCAGCAGACGACAATTTTGCAAAATCGATAACACTAGCTTCCGGAAGTTCAGATATTCAGAGCTCAAAGCCTTAACACCAGCTGATTTCCATTTTGATGTTTAGGCTGGTGTTAGTGTTTATTAAACACTAACACCAGCCTTAAACACCCAACTTGAAATCACTCATTGTATGGATGTACATGTATCTCTATTTCCTCTGAAGAAAAGATTATATTTTTCATTTCTGATTTGCTCTCAAACACATTTTCTCATTTCTTTTTTTCTTTCCAGAACCCATTCTGGAGTACCTGCCTGTATGGCAGAAGATCTACTCTTACAACTGGGGCAACTAAGGTCCTTCTGCATGGTCTGTGTGCTGTTCTCAGGCAGAAGGACTCAAGTGACACTTCCTGTCCATGTCACAAATACAGGGAAACCTGTCTATAAAGACCACCCAAGGGAGACAAGAAAAGTGGTCATTTTAGGCAGGTGATCTTCATGTACAGGTCCTTTAGTACATGTTCCAATGAGAAACCATTTTCAAGGGAAACAAAACATGTGGTCTTTGTAGTCAGGTGGTCTTTCTATACAGGTGGTCGATAAAGCAGGTTTGACTGTACCTGTAACTTGCTAAGTCTAAGTGCTTCGAAGTAAACATCGAAGTAAGATCTGGCGACAATTTCTCTGGGCTTTATTTTGTCAAAGATATAGGATTAGCGTTAAGTGTTAAAGTAACCTGGTAACATTGCCCCAGATTCTGAAACAAAATCCTGGATTTAGCTCATGCTGCAATCATAATTACAATATAACATGATATCACAGACACTGATAACCCGTAGGTCCACGCATCTTGATTTATTTTGTCAATGATACAGGGCTGAGGTTATGGTTGCCATTGGGTTCAGGGTAAGCTGACAGTTAAGGCTTGTTCAGATATGGCCCGGGAATCCGCCACATTAAAAATAAAACATGTAAATGAACGTCAACTTCGTGCAACAAAAGACGTGCACGTAATCACTGAGCTCCGTGCTCAACAATTTTAACATCAGTCAGAGTCTGTAAGCTTTCGAGTTTGAATTTCTGTCGTGAGAAACTCGCACAAATAATTTTAGATTATTAATTTTTCATTTTCCTCTTATATCCAGTTCATCTCATTCCATTTTGTCTACTTCCCTTTCATTAACTAACCTTATGGTTCAAAATGTTTCACGATTTAAATTCAACATACCGGTAAGTCAAATCAATTCTCTTCACCAAACTATGCAAAAAATGTTTTATATACCGGTACTCTTCCTAAGTAAAATTTTCTATTAATCAGAACTATTTCTTGCGGTCCCACCAGTATACAAGTAATACACAGCAGTCAGGGCATTAGTAAGAATTACCCACACAAGGTACCTTTGGAACAGTCTTAATACGCCGGAGGTGATAGCCAAGGGTGTTTGGACTGTTTTGAAGGTACTGAGTGCGCATAATTTGACTAATGCCTGAACAAAATGATGTGTATTATTTGTTTTATAAGATAATGTTTCATTTGTTTCATAAGATGATGTTTTATAACATGATTTTACTAATGACCGATCATTAGCATTTGATAATGACCGGTCATTATCAAAATGGTGTGTTGGGCAAATTAAATGCCTGGTCCCTTGTACGATCTCAACCAATCATTTGATTAGGATCCACATCATCATCTTATAAACTGGACTACTGTAATGTAGAGTTAACCACCTGTTTGCATCTCTTCATGCTACTGTACTTTTAGAAGCTACCTTGATAGCTTCAGATATCAGTAAAGTTGCCTATAAATGCCTACCGGTACGCAGAATTGCAATAATAGAGTGTTTTGATTCTTCATGCTCTTATTAAAGTTTCATATATCATGTTTGCCAAATATCTTATATACTCAAATATTCTACTCAAAATGTTCTTTTGTACAGTTTTATGCATATTCGGGAAAGGTTTTACACGTCTATTTTGAATGATGTTGCATTTGTATATTGGTAGGGTATGTAGAGGATTAATTACAGCTTACGATGAGCTATGAATAATGTCATAGCGTGTTGATAGAGACAGTTGTGACAAGCGCACGTGTATGCACTCAATTCAATCATGGAGCTCCAAATAGTTTCCTCCCACATACAACCTCTGCAGAGAAAACTATTTCAGCGCTCCATGAATTGAACCTTGAGTGCATACCCTCGAGTGTGTCACAACTATCTCTCTCAGTACACTATGAGTAATGTTTCCAGAGCCCTCTTTTGTCAAGATTTATGTAGTTGCAAATTAAAGCCAGGGCGTCTTGTAACCAGAAATAATCTACATGAAACGTTCCCAAACTTCACAAGGTTTTCAGGTTTGTAAAAGTTTCTTGATGAAAAAAAAAATCACAAATGAGGGAATAATTATTACTTTTCAATTCATGAAAGTTTCTTGCAGCACTTTTTGTTTCTGAAAAGAAGGTATATAGAGAGAAACAATGGGCCGTATTCAATTCAGTATGTGTGTTAAGTCAGCAATTAAATTTATGGCTAATTAACTTGACTAAGTAAGATGTCTTCTCCTGCGTTAAGATCACATTTGGGTTGTTGTACTACAGTGCGTCCCAGAAAAAACAAAACCGAGAATTATCGATGTTTTATCATAACTTAATCACAATTATAATTAATAAATGACAAATATTTGTAAAGCTTAGATCCTCTTCTTTCATTTGATGCAACTCATGATAATGCATATTTCACGCATGAGTGATTATAAGCAATTTGAAGGAAGGAAACCAAAAAGTCATTTGACGGCGGTATCTGAATTTCGAAGAAAAATTCACATTTATAGAAAGTTCAGTTTCTGCCCTTTCATATGATACCTCAATCAGAAAAAATGAGCCAGGAATAACAAAGTTCTGTTTGTTTAAATTGATGCTTGCATTTCCATAATTTGATTAAACAAATTCGTTTTCACTCGCTTTTTTCCCCGTTTTTTCTGGGTCGCCCTGTATAGTAAGTTGAATACTACAAAATAATGCACAATTAACGTGCCGCATCAAATGCATGCTAATGTAATTGTGGGCAGCTTATGATGAATATGTACGTATATATGAAAACCATGTCTGCCATTCAAGGCCTCCAAAACAATTGGCTTAAGTCTGCGAGGGAGCCGTCTTAAACTTAGGTCATAATACTTAGCCAAAAGCTTCAACTGAATATCAAAGTTGGCTTAGTATTTCATCTAAGCCAAGAACTGAGTTAAATACTCATATTTCATAAGTATTGATTTGAAGACTGGCCCATGGCATGTAGATCAAACTGGCACTTTGTATGGTAATTGGTAATACAGTGATGTTGAACTTGGTACTGTGCTTAAAAACAAAGCAATTAGAATATTATATTGCATACACTTCTTAAAATTTCTGACCAAAAGATGTGTTGTAACAAGAGAAATGAACAGATGCTTATGCTTTGAATCAAGTTATAAGATCTCATACCCGTTAACGAATAGATGAATGCAGCTGTGAAATTTTATTGAATAATTGATAAGATTTTATTTCTTAATTTTTAACTGTAATCATGTATTTTTTGTGGATAGTTCTGACTATTTATAATTTAAAAATGAGCTTTGTACTGAAATCATGTTAATTACTGTGTTATTTGTGATTGTATATTTTACTTTTGATGTTTAATTGAAATCACTTATTCTAGAATATATTGGATTTCTAATGAATTTCTGTATTGTGTTTTGTCAAAAGTCTTTCATTATCATTCTCTCATGTGATGAATATATGTTGTGTATTACAAATCTATCTTAATCAGAAGATAATGCAGTGATGAGAAAAGGGGATTAATAGGTGAATGTATGAGGTAAGTAACTTTAGGAATTGAGTAAAGAGTTAGAGAGGAGGGGGGGGGGGGGGAGAGAAGGTAGAGAGAGAGAGAAAGAGATTGAGAGGGGGAAGGAAGAGAGAGAGAGGGGGAGAAGGCAGAGAGAGGTATAGAGGTAGAAATAGAGAAGGTAGAGGTAGAGATGGAGAGAGAGATGTAGAGGTAGCGAGAGACGAGGTAGAGAGAGAGAGAGAGAGAGAGAGAGAGAAGGTAGAGGTAGAGATGGAGAGAGAGATGTAGAGGTAGCGAGAGACGAGGTAGAGAGAGAGAGAGAGAAGGTAGAGGTAGATCGAGCGAGAGATAGGTAGAGGTAGCGAGAGACAAGGTAGAGAGAGAGAGAAGGTAGAGGTAGAGATGGAGAGAGAGATGTAGAGGTAGCGAGAGACGAGGTAGAGAGAGAGAGAGAGAGAGAGAGAGAAGGTAGAGGTAGAGATGGAGAGAGAGATGTAGAGGTAGCGAGAGACGAGGTAGAGAGAGAGAGAGAGAAGGTAGAGGTAGATCGAGCGAGAGATAGGTAGAGGTAGCGAGAGACAAGGTAGAGAGAGAGAGAGAAGGTAGAGGTAGAGATGGAGAGAGAGATGTAGAGGTAGCGAGAGATGAGGTAGAGAGAGAGAGAGAGAGAGAGAGAGAAGGTAGAGGTAGAGATGGAGAGAGAGATGTAGAGGTAGCGAGAGACGAGGTAGAGAGAGAATGAGAAGGTAGAGGTAGAGATGGAGACAGAGATGTAGAGGTAGCGAGAGACGAGGTAGAGAGAGAGAGAGGGTAGAGGTGGAGAGAGAGATGTAGAGGTAGCGAGAGACAAGGTAGAGAGAGAGAGAAGGTAGAGGTAAAGAGAGAGGGGGAAGGTAGAGAGAAATGCAGAGGTAGAGATAGAGAGATAGGTAGAGGTAGAGAGAGAGAGAAGATAGAGAGAGAGAGGTAATGTAGAAAGAGAAAAGGTAGAGAGAGAGGGAGAGAGGGTAAAGAGAGAGGTAGAGAGAGAGAGTGGGGGGGGGGGGGGAGTTAGAGAGAGAGAGATAGTAGAGAAAGGTAGAGATGGAGGAGGGAGTGGGGAGGAAAGAAAGAACGGGCCAAGGCAGGGGGTAGATAAATTTTACCTAGTATTTACGTATGGAAAGCTAAGATGTATTACGTAATCACGTGAGCTCGAAAATTTACAAAACGTGCTTTGGAGGACGAGACACTGGACAACCACAGCCGCAGTCAGTCGACATCTGACGAGAAAATACATGCCGATCTATGATATACTTGTTGGATATTATATAATGCTAGACCTTCGTCGCATTACAGAGTCAAGAACGAGGAATTCGAAAAAAACAAGTTATTACGACCTACATCCCGAGAACTCTTTAGCGGAATCTTGGAGTGTGGTCTACCCGCTTGGGCCGGGCGAGGCGAGGCGAGGCGTAGGCCTATACCTGGTGCAGAGCAGCTCGATCGTATAGGGTAAGTGATGCGTTGCGCTCGCTATCTGATAATCTGGAGACGAGAAATATGTTATGATGTCGTTTCTTTGTTAGTTTCTCTGTTTGTTTTTCAGCTCTTGTAATTCTGCATATCCTTTATTCCACCATTAAATTGGACTTGGATGACTGAGCTTAGCATTAGAATTTAGAACTCAGGCGCGAATCCAGGGGGGGGGGGGGGGGGGGGGGAGCGGGCTTTGCCCCCCCCCCCCAGCAAAAAAAGAAGAAGAGAGAGTAAGAGAAAGAAGTGAAAGGGAAAGAAAGAAGAGGGAGAAGAAAATAAAAAGGGGGAAAAGAAGGAGATCCGGGGGGGGGGGGGGGTTAGGGTTGGGGGGGGGGGGGCCGAAACGTCCTTGCCAGGCTTGCCTCCCAGGCTGTTACTTCCCCCCCCCCCCCTGCCCCATCAACAAATAAAGAGAGCAGGAAGGATAGAGAGAAAACGGAAAAGAAGGGGGATTTCAGTTGCAATTCTCTCACCAACAAGTTGTGGATCGGGGGGGGGGGGGGGGGGGCAAAAGGCCCTTGCCTCTCCCCCCTCCCCCGAACCCGCTAAAAAAAAGAGAGAAGGAAGGGATAGGGAACGAGAAGAGCTAAAAATTAACAAGAAAGAAGAAGAAGAAAAGAAAAGGGTGGAAAGAAGGGGAAGGGGAAACGTGTGGATCGGGGGCTGAAAGGTCCTTGCCTAGGATGCTTGCGTGAGGGTAATTAAATGCCTAGAACCCCTGAGCTTCTGGGGGCTCCGCCCCCTGGACCCCCTGCCAAAAAGTGTCCTGCCAGTGTCACAAATAATGAGGTATCAAAATATGCTCATCTGACCGTGATTAAATGCCGAAAAACCCTGAGCTTCTGAGGGCTCTGCCCACTGGATTCCACCTAGGGCTCTAAGGCGGCCCCTGGATGCTAGTGTGATGGTAATTTAATGCCTAGAACCCCTGAGCTTGAACCCCCCCTCCCCTGCCAAAAAAAAGGGGGGAAAAGACTGGCAATTTTTTTCTCACTAATTCGCTAATATCGGCCGGCATGATTTGCAAATTCTCGGGGTCAAAATAAAAATTAGTGCTCACTACCCCCCCCCCCCTTCCCCCACTGAGCTAAATATCGGCCGGCACGATTTTCAGATTTCAGCACACTAAATTTCAAATTTGGGCCTCCCCCTAAGAAATCCTGGATCCTCGCCTGTATACTGTTATGATGGTATCAAATGTTCTGCTTCAAATTAAAACATCTTGAAACTAAACTCAAAGCACTTTAATGTACACAAAACAAATGAATTGGTGATACCGGAAGTAATGTAGAAAATCTTCTTGATTATATAGAGGGTGAAAGTTTGGAGAGAGGAAAGGAAAGAAAATGAGGAAGGAAGAGAGGAGAGGAGGAGGAGAGAGAGAAAGAGGGAAAGTAAGAGGGGGTTATATAGGATATATCGAAAATGACATTTTCCATTGTGAAATATATCTTTGCCAGGGTAATAAAGTAGAACCCTCCCCCTTTCTTGATCTGCCCTTCCATTCATAAATGTCGTCATACATGGATGGACAAGTTCTTTGGAATGTCCTTAGGTTGTGAATCTGATTGACAACAAGTCAAAAGTGATCTTTTGAATTTGTCAAGTGTCTCTTGAGAGTTTATAGTGCTTGCTCTGTCTAGTGGTTATTGAATTTCTTTAAAGCTGTCCTACTTGTAGCTACTTGCTCCCTCTATAAAGAAAACTTCACCAATCGGTGTTTGTTGGTCCCCCATGATCCTCTTTTTCTTATGTTAGTTAAGAGCTGAGTTGATGAGATTAGCCACCTGTCTGTGACCTGGCTGGGTGGTCTAATCCCTGCTGGCCCAGAAGTATTGACAGTCTTTAAACTGGGTAGACAGTTTTGCATTCATGAAATAGCTCTTTAATTTTGGGAGTGGTTCAGATTCGTTACAGTTTCATGCCCCAGAAATAAATGAATCATGATTGTCACAACACTTTAGTAAATATGTGAAAGTTCTTGTCATGAAAATGGTCGCTTTTAAATATGATCTGTGCAAGTTTTATGCCTTAAAAGTGCAAAAGTTTGAGGTTTGACAGAACAAAGCAGGTCATAAGTACTGATGAATATAGGGACATGCCCCTTGTCTCAGATCCTACTTTAAAGCCCATATCAGCAAGATATGAGTTTATGAAAGTATGTGTCTTTGTGAACAATTTCAGATCAAAAGACTCTGTGGTTTTTCTCACTATGAGTAAAACAAAAATGAAGCCCTCAATTTGAATACAACAAATAGGGTGAACAAAAAAAAATGAAAATAAAAATCAAATTTGAACAAAAAATGACTGTAATTTGCAAAATATTGCAAAATATTAGGAAAGTTTTCAACTATAATTTTTTTACACAATTTCGGCCATTTTACAAGTTTGGAGATTTTCACCGTGCAATTCCCTGCAACGCCCTTGAAGTGTTAAACCTGGATTTTTTAGCTCTTGAAATCTATTACTGCATTTTTCCTACGTGATTAGAAGAATGTGATGAACAGGGCAATATGCTTTCAGTCTTTATTTCAATTCTATTTTAAGCATCCATTTAAAGTTATGTTAAACAGCAATGTTTTAAGTGTTGATTATTCAACTTTTCACAAGATACACTTCCTCACAAATAATCTTATATGTACATGACCATTGTAGCAATACAAATGAAACACTAATCATATACCGGTACGGGTAGTTTTTTCTATAGGAAAGATATTTTGGTCTGTAATTATTGTCTTATTTACATGATTATTCTAGTAATACAAATTGAACAGTTTTCAAACCACTTAACCATAATGAACTGTGTTTTGTATTGCATTTGTTACCTTACTGGTAATATGTGCACTATCATTTTAGCAATAGAACTGAAACAGCATTTATACAACAACAAAATGTAGTCAGTAATTATCATCATAATGTATATTATTGTAGCAACAGAACTTAAACAGTAGGCCTATTGATACAACAAAGTAATTATATTCTTTAAGTATTCCTTTATGTTTTGATCACAGTCTTATGTGATGAGGCCTACATTTTTCTTTTGGTTATTTACATGATCATTGTAGTAAAACTTCAAATAGACAGTCTTAATAAAACCATGCAATGAAGAAAAATGTCTTCTGTAATTATTGTCTAATGTACATGACCTTTATAGCAATACAAATGAAACTCTAGTCATATAGCCGTATAGTAAAGACATACATGTATGGTCTGTAATTATTGTCTTATTAACATGATTATTTCTAGTAATACAAATTTAATAGTTTTCAAACCATGTTATGATGAACTATATTTTTATTGTATTTATTACCTTACAGGTAATTGTGCACTATCATTTTAGCATTAGAACTGAAACAGCATTCATATATTCTGTAATTATTATCATAATGTATATGATTATTGTAGCAACAGAACTGAAACAGTATTGATACAACAAAGTAATTATCTTCTTGAAGTATTACTTTATGTAATATGATTATTGTAGCAACACGATTCATACAACCAAGAAAATATATTCTATAATTATTATCCTATGTAAATGATTAATATAGCAACTGAACAGAAAAAGTTTTCAATCAACCTTGCTATTATAAAGATACTATCCTCTGCAATTATGAAGCTACATTATATACATTTACATGATTGTTGCAGCCATACATCAAACATTGTTTTTCAAATAATCTTATAATAACGCCTGTATTCATTTTCGTACATGATCATCGTAGTAAAAAAAATGGACAGTATTAATAAAACCTTGAAACTCAGAAAATATCTTCTGTAAGTATTGTCTTATGTATATGATTATTGTAGCAAAAGAACTGAAACAGTATTTATACAACTAAATATCATTATTGTACCAATAGAAAAGCAAAAGTTTTCATACAACCTTGCAATAAAAAAAATATCCTCTGAAATTATAAAGCTACGTTATATACATGAGCATTGCAGCCATACATCAAAAATAATTTTCATACAATCTTATAACAACGCCAAAATTCATTTTGGTTATATACATGATCATCCAGGTAAAACTTCAAATACACAGTCTTAATAAAACCTTGCAATGAAGAAAATATCTTCTGTAATTCTTGTCTTATGTACATGACCATTGTTATGTAGCAATATAAATGAAACACTAGTAATAAAGTCGTATAAGACATTTTGGTCTGTAATTATTGTCTTATTAACACGAGTATTCTATCAGGACAAATTGAACAGTTTGCAAACCACGTTATGATAAACCATATATTTATTGTACCATATTTATTACATTGACGTGCAACATCATTGTAGCGAAAAAACTGAAACAGTATTCATACAACTAGGAAATTATATATTGTATTAAATTATTATCCTATGATATGATTAATGTAGCTACAGAACAGCAGAAGTCTTCAAACAACCTTGCTATTATAAAAAAAACTACGGTATCCTCTGAAATTATTATACATGATTGTAGCAGCCATACATCAAAAATTGTTTTCATATAATCGTATAATATTGCCTATATTCATTTCGGTACATGATCTTCGTAGTAAAACCAATGGACAGTCGTAATAAACCTTGCAATGAAGAAAATATATTCTGTAATTATAATCCTATGTATATGATTAATGTAGCAACAGAACAGCAAAAGTTTTCAATCAACCTTGCCGTAAAGAAACTATCCTCTGAAATTATTAAGCTACATTATATACATGATTGTTGCAACCATACAACTAGAACCATTTTCGTACATCCTTATGGTAACGAATATACTCATTGCAGTGACCATGATTGTAGTAAAAGAAATGAGCAGTCTTCATACAACCTTGCAATGAAGAAAATATCTCCTGTAATTAGTGTCTTAAATAAACATGACCATAGTAGCAATACAGGTGAACCACTAGACACATAGCCTCATAGTAAAGACAATTTATTGTCTTATTTCCATGATTATTCTAGCAAAACAAATTGAACAGTTTTTGAACCACCTTATAGTGAACCATATATTTATTGTATTTATAACCTTTACATGTAACATCATTGCAGCGAAAGAACTGAAAGAGTATTCATACAATTAAGAAAATATATTCTGTAATTATTATATATAAATGTAGCAACAGAACAGCAACATTTTAAAGAAACTATCCTCTGAAATTATTAAGCTGCATTACACGTACAGGCCTTAAATTAATTCAAGGCCACCAAGGCCATGGCCTTGGATGCCCCTTTGATTGGCCTCAATGCCCCTCTCATTGGCCTTGGAGATTTCTTGTGCCCTTTCCAATTCTTCCCATTTAGTGCTGTAATATAGGAATGTGCCCTACAGAAAAGTGGCCTTGCCCTAAAAATGTTGAAATTTAAGGCCTGCATGTATGTACATGATTGTTGCAGCCATGCATCAAAAATCATTTTCATATAATCTTAATAACGCTAGATATTAATTTCAGTTATATACATGACCATCGTAGTGAATGGACAGACAATCGGTGTCATCTCACATGAAGTTAATGCCATTTCCCATCAAACTGACGCCATGTGTTGAAACCTAGGCCACCTCCATACAAAGTATCGACAACATCTAAAATTAAGAAAACGGTGCTATATCTTACATCAAATCTGTGTTGCTAGTCTCCATGAAAGCCAGTGCCATCTCACATAGAATCTGCGCCGCTAGTCTCTCATAAAAGGCGGTACCATTTCACCAACAATTGGAGCCTTCTCGCATGATTTTGGTATCGCATATTAAATTGGCCTATATCTATATAAAGTGGACACATGTTAGTACCAGTGGCGGATCCAGGGGGGGGGGCCCGGGGGCCCCCCCCCCCCTTGAGAAAAAAATCATGTAAAATCACGTGATTTTTACCTTTTTTGGGGGTTGGGGCCCCCCCCCCCTGGCGCTCAAGGGGGGGGGGGGGTGCAAATTGAAATTTTTTTGAGTCACAAAAAAAAAAAAAAATTGTGCTCTGTACCCCCCCCCCCCCCCCCCCCCCCCACTGAGCGACTTTTCGGCCGGCGCCATTTTCAAATTTTCGGGAGCAAAAAAAAAAAAAGTTGGGCCCCCTCCCCTAAGAAATCCTGGATCCGCGCCTGGTTAGTACATTGTATATATATATCTAAGCGCTCAATTCGCTAATCTGTATTTTGAAAGGTCACTTTAATTAGTGCCCATTTCCAGTTACAGGTAGAACAAGGTGCTTTGGGCTTACGCTTTCATGCACAGTTGTGGTGTGCGCAAATTAGTTAAATGAGGAGTTAAAAGAAGTTTGCTTTTCTGAAAACTTTATTAGTGCTGTCAATTAATTAAAACAAAAAAAAAGACCTATTTGGTCTTTTAGGCTCTCTGTATTTTAACGACACTACACTCCTTTACTGTATTTCCATTTAACGTAAATGATGTTCAATGGAAAGAAGGACACGTTTGATTATTAAATTAGCATGTCCGTATTCATTTCATTACGACGGAGCCGCGTAAATTATACTTATAAACATTTGGTGGATGTTTCAAGTCAAGCAAATTCATATCATCCAATGGCCCTCTGAAATCTAGTCTCGCAGGCTATGGTTCACTACACAATTTTTGAATGTTGAAGTTGACGAGCGTACACATCCCTTTTCTGTGTTACAGCGTATATGATTGGTAGAAATCAGCTAAAAAGAGGGAGTTGGCATCTTTTAATGATGCAGGAGTTACATCAGCGCTAAGTGAGTTTTAGAATTTAGATGTATAGTACTGCTTTCTTAACCCGAGGACTTAAAAGGGAAATTAAAGATAAAGTTGAGTTCTGGTCATGCGATTGCATTGTGAAAGAAACGGTGTGGAATCGACCAGAAAAGGTTGATCATCTAGCATATAAGAATTTGACGGTGTGTATTGCAAGGTTCTGGAATCATCAAAATGATAAGAAATTTTGCCAAGTCTTGGTAAAGTTACAAACACTGTACACATCAGAAAGATGTATATGGGACTACACGAAAACGTGGCGTCAGAATCCTACCCTGGATTTTACAATGTTACATGAATATTTAGAATATGAAGGCATTTGAAGAGCCATATGCTTTTCAGGGAACATGTCTTTTCTGATGTTCTTCCACACTTGCATAATAAGAATGATAACGCTCACAAATTATTTTTCACCTCTTCCCAGAACTCAACCTTCTCTTTAACCTGAGGACTTAAAAGGGAAGTTAAGTGAACTTTCAGAATACCAATTTAGATGTATAGTACCGCTCACTTAACCTGAGGACTTAAAAGGGAAGTTAAGTGAACTTTCAGAATACCAATTTAGATGTTCATGTATAGTATCGCTCACTTAACCCGAGGACTTAAAAGGGAAGTTGAGTGAGCTTTAGAATACCAATTTAGACGTATAGAACTGCTCACTTAACCTGATGACTTAAAAGAGAAGCTTAGTGCACTTTCAGAATACCGAATATAAGTATATTACCACCAAATCATAGTGAGCTTTCAGAATACCGCACTGTGCATTGTATTCATTATTGTACATCTCACTCTTACTCTCTCGATTATTCTGGTTTTACACCTAATCCACGTACACCTTAGAATCCACATACTCATCTACAAGTCCTCCTGCTTCTATCTCGATGAGGATTTCATTTAGATCCTTTCTGGTCCGAGTTGATGCAGCTTTCCATGTTTGAAGAAGGTGTATGAACTGCTTTTTTATCTCTCTAAACTCCTTTCTGATACCTTCAGCGGTGCTGTAATCAATGCTAAGAGCAACGTGAAGATGGTCCCACCGATCAGGTGATAGAAGCCTTGCTAGCTTCAGGATATTTGCATCTGTCACTTCATCTGATGGACTGAAATTTAAGAAGTAACCATTGTATTGTGCTTGACTACTATTAAAATAATTTAATAAATACATTAGGAAGTGAACTTGCAAAAGAACAAGGAATAAAGTTGACCTGGTTAAGCGTGCTTTAAATAAACAGTCTAGTCGCTGCGCGGGCCGAAATTAGCCACATTTTTTGGCCGGGTTTGGTGTCTTCAAGTGACCTTTCAGATACTCAGAAGAGATTTTATTAAAGCACAGGCCGAATAATGAAAGAAATATAAGACTAAAAGTAACGAGAAGTGGAGAATTTGTTTAAACCTCTCCCTCACAATTTAGAAACTGAGCTATTTTTCTCCTGGACTCCGTAATCTAAATTCATGTAGGCCTGTTATTGAGACGTATAACTTTAGGACTGCAGTCGTATCCAGACGATTGCCCCTTTGACAACTACCCCTGGACATCTTCTTCCTGGACAGTTACCTCAGAACTAATTGTTTAATATATTGCTGCATTAAATATTTTGTAATATACATATATACATGTATATGATTTTATATATTTTATTTACAAATCTTTTTCTTTCTCAAAGGTCTTCCGCCCTTTGGCTCGAAAACAGGCGCGTATAATTTTGTGAATGTTTAGGTGTCCATTTTTAAATGCACTTTCCCCTGAAACCCTATGGACGAAAATTTGTAATATCATTACGTTTTCAGGGGTTTTTTGTGAGTGTTTTGAGTCTCTCTTTCCACTTGATGGCCTCAAATGAACTTTAGAAGAGAAGATTATATATTCCATTACGGTATTGCTAATTGTTAAAATTTGATTTCATCAATATGTAATAATACATTAAACCATCATCTTATCTGAAGTTATTCATAATATATCTACACAATTATTTATAACTTTATATATAGGATGTGCATATTTTGATGCATAGCAATAATACTATTCAAAGTCAAATAAAATCATTACTTGACAAAGCTCTTGAGGCGGAAACAATTTTGTTGTGTCGGAGCATCATTGTTTCTTCAATTTTTGTGTATTCTCTGTAACTCCGAGCAAAAACTAGACTTCCTTCTATATTAATACACACCCACCCATACAAACACACACACATGTATATTGTGGTTCTACTCACATTTCATTGCTGGTTGATGGAGGAGAGTTCTGTTCTGTAGTATCTTTGCGGATCTCTGTCATAAACACAAATAATACTGATTACCAATTTTGTAAGCACTCGATCAATATTTTTGGGGGTATTATTATTCATCTACTGGATACAGCCTCCCTATACCATGTGAGTCAAAAAAAAGTTTACACCTAGAAAATTGCTAATTATTTTTAAAATCATCTATGAACAGTAAATTATTATACGTGGTATGAAAGAGTGTTTTATCCCAGATCATTTGGTATCATCAGGTGGGCTGTATAACGTACAGACCACCTTATAATTTCGTTAGAATTGCCTTTATTTATTATTCTTTATTTTTCTTATTTCGAACCACTTTTTTGTAAGCACGATTACTTGAAAATGGCTCAATCAAATGCCTTCAAATTTGGCACACATATGTATAGGCATATGTACAAAGGACAATAACGTTTCAACATTGACCTTCACTGATGACGTCATCTAGGCGCCATTTTATAAAATTTTACGAAAATCAACACATGATCATACCCCTATACAAATTTCAGTACGCTAACACGCGAGCTCGTCAGCGTGCTCGCCCACGAGTTCGTCGACGAACTCGCAGACGAACTCGCAGACGAACTCGTTTCGTTCCAAATATGCAAATTAGCTACGAGCATGCACGCGAGCTCGTTGGCGTGCTCCAAATATGCAGCTCGTCACTGGCCGATAAGCTCGTTGGCGTGCTCGTTGGCGAGTTCGTACGAGTTCGTACGAGTTCGTCGACAAGCTCGTCAACGAGTTCGTACGAGTTCGTCAACGAGTTCGTCAATGAGTTCGTACGAGTTCGTCGACAATCTTGTGGAAAAAAATGGCTGCTAGCTTAATGGCGTGCTCAACAGCATGTTGGCATTAGGGACTTTTAGATTTGCGTGGACTGAAACCTGTGACGTCCATTGAAGGCAGTGCATAAAAAGGACGTCGACCGTAGCAATCCACATTGTCTTCGTGCAAATCTAAAAGTCCCTATTGAGAACTAATTTGTGTCTACATATAGAGGTGAACTTGATGATCCTGTTGAGCTATTGGCATGCATATATATTTATCTAACTTATCAACCTTCCAATATCCTGTTAACATCTGCAGGCTGGCTGTGCAGGGACAATTCAGTTGGCAAGCTGGTGAAGAATACAGTGATCCTCTTTAGAATAAGGGAAAGTTAAAAGCTCATTACTTCTGGGATATCAATCAATGAAAACACTAATATATCAAAGTACAGAAAGAAAAGATATAACATAAAATATAACTTAAAAAAAGTATCTTTTTATTAGAGTCAATACAAACCCTGTAAAATACATGTTACCTGTATGCAGGGTTCACAACTTCACACAACGATATGAATGAATAAATGATTTCCAAATTATATAATTACACTGTATAATGAAATTAAATATGTGAGTAATTACACTGTATAATACTCTGCCTTTGAAGAAATATTATTATCCATTTTGGTAATTATTCCATCATTCTAATCACTCATAATATTACAAAGATCCAAACTAATAAAGCGGTATTCATACAATAACTATGTAGCATCCCCCTTCTTGTCAGTGTATTCACCAACCCAGGGTACCAAGTAATGATACATGTACATATACTATAGGATCTCTAGAACAATCCCTTCTTTATATCCGCTAGCAAACTAGTTTTCAGTATTCAGACAAAATGCATTAATGTGCTCTCATGTTGCCTAAATGATAGGGTTTGTCAGTCAAGATACAGGAATATTTACATGAATATAACCTTATCACATAGATTATATCTAATGTTACTTTAATGAAGTGAATATACTATGTGCTATATAGATAGAGAAACAAACTTACCAATATATGAAAAGATATCTCACTAGAAAGAGAATAAATACTTTATCTCATTAATCATTACTCTACACTTCTCTTTCATAAATGTATAAGAGAGGTAGGCCTAACTGTTGGCCTATAAATACACAAGTAGAACATTTAGTTATAAGGTGTGAGGAATTAGTTTTTCTCTTACCTAAAACAAAGGAGCTGCAATACCATTCAAAACCCATGTCTGCTCTCTACAAAAGCAAGATGGAGAAAGACTTGCCCAAAGTGGCCTATAACTAACACATCAATTCATTCTTATCAGGAATGCTACCAGTGGTATAATTCCACAAGAGAGAGTAAACAAGAAAGTGAGAGTGGGGAGAAGAGAATTAGATTATATCTAATGTTACTTTAATGAAGTGAATATACTACATGTATGTGCTAGATAGATGGAGAAACAAACTTCCCAATATATGAAAAGATATCTCACTAGATTTAGAAAGAGAATAAATACTTTATCTCATTAATCATTACTCTACACTTCTCTTTCATAAATGTATAAGAGAGGTAGGCCTAACTGTTGGCCTAGTCTTACACAAGTAGAACACAAGTAGAACATTTAGTTATAAGGTGTGAGAAATAAGTTTTTCTCTTACCTAAAACAAAGGAGCTTCAGCATGCAGTACCATTCAAAATCCATGTCTGCTCTCCACAAAAACAAGATAGAAAATGGCTGACCAAATCTGCCTAACAAGTCAATTCATTCTTATCAGGAATGCTACCAGTGGTAATTCCACAAGAGAGTGTACACAAGAAAGTGAGAGAGGGGAGAAGAGATAGGAATAGGGATTTGTGTGTAAGGAGGGGGAATCCTATGTACATAAGGAGAGAGCAAGTTAGAAACAGGGAGTTGACCTCGAATCAAGGTCTGGGTGTGTGCTCTTATGTAATACCTGATAGTGACATTTCAAGGTGTTAAATATATGATACAGTCAGAATAAATGGCACCCCCCCCCCCTTCCCAATCTGGTATGCTGCAAATAAATGTTTCAAAGTTTCAAAAGAATTTAATTAAATTTACAAGTAATTTGACAGGTTACTTCAGCATGAAAAAGCTATTGTTTCAATTTCAACACGAATTTTCTGAACTTTCAATGTAATTGCATATGTTCTGACAAAGAGGCTCAAAAATGTATCAAAATAATAAAGTATGCATTTGTTTACCTTAATTATTTCAGGTGAGAGATATCTTCAGATCAATATTTTTTATTTTAAAAAAAATTACATAAAAAGGATGCTGGTGGAGACAAGAAACTAGGAAGTAGGAACTCATTTTCCTTGGCCCAAGACATTTTAAAAATACATGTACATATATTAATAGAATAAATAAAAGAAATTGGCATCCTGAAGGGAACTTTAAAATATATACATGTATACCGTGTGAGTCAAAAAAAAGTTTACAACTAGAAAAATGCTAATTATTCTAAAAATCATCTATGAACAGTAAATTATTATACATCTTATGAAAGAGTGTTTTATTCCAAATCGTTTGGTATCACTTTTGTGTGGTATGTGTTCACGCTTGGATGAACAGGAGGCATTGTTTGTGAAAGTGCAAAAATTGACTTGCGCCAAAGTGATGCCTACAGTATGTATTATGTTGGGATCAGCGGAGTGAGAGAATGAATTGAATGTATCAAATGAAATGCATTGCATATGTTTTTTGCAGAAGCAGAGTCACAAGCAAACACACTAACAATGTTCGTTGATATTTTATATTCAATTTTTGATATGTGTGGCATGATTAATTTTGTTTGGGATGTTGTGTTGATCTGTAATGACTGAAATAATACCCATATCGCAATTGTTTTATTCAAACATCACATTAGCAACTTTGGCGCAAGTCGATTTTTGCACTCTCGCATGCAATGCCTCCTGTTCATCCAAACATACCACACAAAAATGATACTAAATGATTCAAGATAAAACACACTTTCATAGAATGTATAATAATTTACTGTTCACAGATAATTTTTAAAATAATTAGCAATTTTCTAGGTGTAAATTTTTTTGGGACTCACACTGTATACCTAACTGTTTTCCTGGGAGCTGGATCACCTGTTTACCAGCGAGATCGTGGCGAGCTCTGGGGAGCTCTGGGGAGCTCGCCACGAGCTCCTCAGTTTAACCCCGAGCTCGCCACGAACTCCCCCTTTTACCCACGAGCTCGCCACGAGCTCCCCTTTTACCCACGAGCTCCCGAGTTTACCCCCGAACTCACCACGAGCTCCCCAGTTTAACCCCGAGCTCGCCACGAACTCCCCCTTTTACCCACGAGCTCGCCACGAGCTCCCCAGTTTACCCCCGAGCTCGCCCACGAGCTCCCCAGTTTACGCCCGAGCTCGCCACGAGCTCCCCCTTTTACCCACGAGCTCGCCACGAGCTCCCCCTTTTACCAACGAGCTCGCCACGAGCTCCCTCTTTTATCCACGAGCTCGCCACGAGCTCCCCAGTTTACCCGCGAGTTCGCCACGAGCTCGTGGCGAACTCGTGCACGAGCTCGCCAAGATTTTGTAAGATCGTTACAAGCGTCCTGGGAGCGTGTTACGAGCTTAAAGCCTAAAAAACGATCTTATTAAGCTTACCACGAGCATAATACGAGTTCGCGACGAACTTAAATTTGTATAGGGGTATCTTCATAACCAAAGGTAATTTCTCATTCATATTTATCATGATCAAGGTCAATATCTGTCCGGTCAATTGAAGGACAAATAACGCGTGCGTGTGCGTATGTCCGCGCATCAATGTGCGCGCAAAATTTTGAAATGCTCAAAATCGTCTCAAAATCATTTTTTGCATACGTTTTACGCTATTCTAAGCATTTTATAAAAAATCGCACACACGCGCATGCTCGCGCGTTTTCGCGCGTAAAACTATTACACAACATAGAATCGCCATTTTTCATAATATTTTTTTCATAATATTTTCTTTCATAATATTCCACATATTTTTACAAACAAATTGATACCATGTTTGTCTCTTTATGACTATTAATAACAGAATGATCGACCGTTAAACAAAATTTCAGTGCGCGCGAGCTCTTGTAATACATAACATATATGGGCAAAAACATGCCTATACAAAATCCATTGTAGCTCTTTAGAATGCAAGGTGACCCCAATTTTTTTAAATATTTTAATAGAGTATGATTCGGAGATATTTTTTCATGTCTCATATGACCCTCAATTAACTCATGACGTCATCATAATGGCCTCCCAACTCAAAATTCAAATTTACATATTATGACGTCAGCATATTTGGGGAAAATTGATTGTAAATATTGATCAATTTTCTTCCAAATATTGATATGTTCTAGCTGAGACAATTTTCTACAAATGCAGTTACTATTATTCTTCATTTTGACAAATGCATCATGGCGTACTTTTGCGATTAAAGGAGGCATGTCAATTTTTCATATTGTGCGTGTATTCTCTATGGGACATGACTTTTTCTTAAAACTCGACTCTACATTCCCGTCTTTCGCAAGCAATATCTACGTCGTTTTAGCTTCGTTTACGCTGAACTTTGAGAATGTTGTAGCCGAGACAAAAAGCTATCTCAAATATGCCCTTTATTTTGTCTCGATTTTTTGTTGGATCAGCCCACCTATACTTGTTCCAAACAAGTATTACAAATCTAGTTTTTGTATGGTATGTGTTCACGCTCGGATGAATAGGAGGCATTGTTTGCGAGAGTGCAACAATCGACTTGCGCCAAAGTGATGCCTACAGTATGTATTATGTTGGGATTAGCAAAGTGAGAGAATGAATTGAATGTATCAAATGAAATGCATTGCATATGCTTTTTGCAAAGGGCAAAGTCACACACACACGCGCACAAATGTTAGTTGATATTTGATATTCAATATTTGATATGTGTGGCATGATTAATTTTATCAGGGATGTTATTTAGATCCGCAAAGACCGAATTAATACCCAAATCCCAATTGTTTTATTCAAACATCACATAAGCAACTTTGGCGCAAGTCGATTTTTGCACTCTCACAAACAGTGCCTCCTGTTCATCCAAGCGTGAACACATACCACACAAAAATGGTACCAAATGATTTGGGATAAAGCACTCTTTCATAAGATGTATAATAATTTACTTTTCATAGATGATTTTTAAAATAATTAGCAATTTTCTAAGTGTAAACTTTTTTTTGACTCACACTGTATATTCTACATGTGCCTGTTCCTGAGCTAATTCCTACATCTCTGTTTCAAGCTTTAGTATATTAACAAGTGTTATAGTGCTCTGGTTCCTAATGTTATGAACCAGAGCACTATAACACTGAGTTCCCATAGAACATCTATTTATTCAGATGGTCATATCTCAGCCAATACTTAATAAATTCAATTGGTTTTCAACATTCAGACATTATTTTTGATGCTTTTTCGGAAAATGAAGTAAAAGTTGAGAATTTCAAAAAATAGATTTTTGATGACATCACGCCTCATCTATAGTTAATCTATCTGAATTGTGTCTATATTTTTATTTTGTCTTTACCGTATGGTTGAATGAAATATTCAAATTAGTGGTGGCCTTTACTATGTTTAAAGTTAAGCCTTAGTCATGATAATACAAAACAAAGGTCAATAAATATAGGCCTACATGTACAGTACATCATGATATTAAGTTTTGATGATAAAGTCGCTTAATCTTACCTTCTAATTATTTCAATATAGCAATCATTTCATTTCTGTTTTGCATTTATGCTCCACAGGTCGAGCTGTATCGTTAGCTGGATGTCATTTTGCCGACATAGGTCCTTTGTGATAAGCAGGCCCGTAGCCAGAGTTTGATATTTATTTTTTTTTTTGGGGGGGGGCACATTCATGGTTATCGATCGACGTCCTGGGGAGGGGTCTAAAAAATGTCAACCGATCTTTGAATTTTTTTTTTTTTTGGGGGGGGGGGCATGTGCCCCCCCCCCCCCCTCGTGGCTACATGCCCGATGATAAGCCATGAAATGTCAGGGATTAGAACAACTAAGCATATCCATTATATATTTTACCTTGGAAACGTGTGTTGAATATGATCGTCTGTCCATAGGTTTCAACCACTTCAAGTGTCACCGATGTCTCATCACTCTCCTCGGTTAGGTCGAGCTTAAAGTACTTTGTCACTTTCCTTTTCAAGCTCATGTCGCTGTACTGAATAGCCTGAGAAAATTTCCCAATTATATAATTACTTTGCATTCATGATTGTATGAAATATGTGCGAAAACGCAGATGCATGTAGAGAGTACTGATGAAAATAATGAACAAAAATTTACTCTATTTTACAACTTTGTCCAATCAATTCCATTGTTTCGAATCTAATTTCGTCATTCCCGGCTGCTAACGTACAATTCCATGAACCAATTTTGTAATTTTCCAGTGAATTTCGTCAAAGCATCATCCGTTCGTTTGCTATTATTATAAACATGTACAGTATGTGTTACGACATGATTATTCCTTTCTACCCGAAATTTGCTTTTTGTATATGTGTAAAACAAAAAAAAATATATATTTATTCCTATTAGGGTAGGTCTATGAATATTTATTATCATTATCATCACCATCAGAATGATTCAATTGAGTTAATTGGCACTTTGTTTTACTTTATCTCCTGTTAGCTCTGCATTTATTGTTCTACCTATTATCATGACGATTCCTTGTCTTGCCTTCGAAATAATTTATGAGCATGGATGAGAGAGCAACAATGCAGTACAATACAAATTTCATTCACGTTACTAATGACATGAGTGACATGTAGTGTGGGCACCTGACAACAAGCCACTGATTAAGGAATTTTATATTTTCACACAGTGACATGTCGGTTTTATGTTAGGAATCAAGAATAGAAATGTTCTCATGGCCGGCCGGGGAAAAGTCCCTAGTTTCATTAATTTTTTCAAGAGCAATGGACTTAATGTGAAAATAAATAAATTGCAGCTGTTTCAAGATATGCTAGCAAAACGTTAACAGCCACATACCGGTAAGACATTTAGAGGAATTGATGTCAATGCTGTTTGTTAATAATATTGATGTATTTGCTGGGAACGAGACCACGATGGATAAAGTAAGCATGAGCCTATATTTAGCCATTTTTGCATATTTAATGAGCTGTGACCATTAACCTTTGACGTACATACTTAACATTACTTACGTTATTAAATGAAAACCATATTTTCGCATATATACATTTTTTTTCTTCATATTTTATGAGCTCATGACCTTTGACCTTTGTCCTACAAATTTTATTAAAATCCGTCAAACATTACTAAAGTTATCAAACAGAAACCAGATTTGGGTATTTTTGCCTATTTCATTTCATTTCAAAGACATTATTTTCTGCAATCAAACAAATCAGTTATACAACAAATATGGATAATTATATAAAACATAAGGTATGCAAACAATATACAAAATGTAGAAACAAATGTATAATACATGAGTAAGAGTAAATTTATACGTTGGGCCATTGCGTGTATAAAGAAAGAAAGCAGAAGGTCGCCGTTATAAGCAAAAGCTTGAGCAGACGGTCAACCGAGCTAAGATAAAAATGAGTTGTGAAATATTGGCAAAGTAACAAGAAGAGGGGGCCATGATACTCAAATGATATATATAACAATTAAATGTGAATATAAACAGTTGGATTCAATATAAATAATTATAGAATTAGCATAAGAATCTCATCTTTATAAGGCTACTAATTATACGTTAATGACAGGGATAAGAGAGAAACTAAACAAAAACAAGGGTGCGAGTGGTGCGTGTGTGTGCAATGAGCTATGACCTTTGAATTTTGACCTAAATTGAACTTAGGCTGTATTTTGGTACCATGTACCTTCACAATAAATTCATTAAAATCCGTCAAACATTACTAAATTTATCAAACGGAAACCAAATTTTCTAACAATTATCTATTTTCGCATATATAATGAGCTATGACCTTTGACCTTCGGAAACCAGATTTGTTATGGAAGTACGGACGGAAGGACAGACAGCGGCGTTACTATATCTCTTCCGACTTCGTAGGCGAGGAGATAATAAAAACTTATTTGAAGTTGAGATAGTGATGAACAAAAATATAATTGATTGCACGACTAAAACTAATATGTTAACTGTTCTTGTTTCCACATGGCCCTTTTTCCAACTTTTTTAATGAAATATAGCAATTCCAAGAACCAAAGTACACTTACATGTCCATCTGATATGGGACTCTTCTCACCCAGCTGGCAAGCGACTGTTAGTGTTCCCTGACGAAACACAATCTCATCGTCATCAACCTTCACAGGCTGGAAATCAGGGTCATTCAAAACATGGACATCCTTCTGAAAATCATGTGTACACAAAGGATTCTGATATAGTTATCTGGAAATTATCAAGTACCGGTAGATAGAAATCAAATGTAAACTTGTATTACACACTTGTATTTCAAATAAAGTATGTGCTTGAACCATCCTAAGGAATAAGCTGTGGTTGCAGGGGTCAAGCAATTGATTTAGATCTGTGGAATTGGGCTTTATTTGTCAGGAAAATCAGAAAAATAAGATAACTTCTAAATTGGCATTGATTGAGAGAAACAGCCTGAAAAGTATAAGGCATGGTCCTTCTATTCACAGTTAGGGATGTCACAGACAATTCTAAAAGTATATTTTTGGCATCGGAATATCATACTCATTTATTAAAATGATATTTTGAAAATAGAAAAGTTACGAGGTATATTCTAAAATGCAGTTATCATGATGTTTACTAAACCATGCTCGATGAATATTTACGACCAAGACTAAAAGAGCCCAAAAGAGAAACAATATTTTTATTTAAAGAACCACAAGGTCTAGAAGGAGGTTTGTTTTAACATACAAATACGTATAGTTAAAGGGATAGTTGAGTTCTGTTGCAGAGGGCACTACACAATTTTTTTTTGTGAGATAATGACAAACTGAGTGTCTAATTTGAAAGAACATAATATTGAAATGACAAAATCATCTTTGTTCGATCAAAATCGGTTCAGAGACGGCTGAAATAGAACGATTTCTAATACTTGTGTACCACCACAAATATTATATATTTTGACAAATTTGAAAAAACCGTTGAAAAAAATGAAATAACGCCTTTTACTTCGTATTTCAGCCAATGCTGATGTTGGCTTTTTTGTTGGCATTTTTATATTACCCACAATTAGCCGGCTCATGTATTGTTGTTTTTAATTAAATAATTAATTAACGGTTACCATGTTTTTTGAAAGTGGAGCTGAATTGGTATGATCGTATTGGCTAAATTTCACACATTTTGGGGTCTAAAATTACCTTCATAGCAATTTTAGGTTCTAAAAGGGCACTATAAATGTCATAGATAAGAATAAGAGCAATAACCATGCACTTTGAAGGCATTTGCGGCATTTTCTGAAAACAGAACTCAACTATCCCTTTAAATTGATAAATTTGCTTGATTTTTTAAAATACAGGCAAGCCTAGAAAACTGTTTATTTGCAACTGAAATTTTTAATGAGGGAGCAACACCTCCTCAACAAAGACGCCAGGATAAACTCAGCCTTCCTGCCATGATCAGGCATTAAAAACGACCCCCCCCCCCCTCAACAAAAAAAATAAAAAATAAATAAAAATGTGTTAATGTCTGTTTACCCATCCTTGGCCATGTGGTTTCTTGACAAATCGAACCTCCAGTCTTGGTATTCTGGAGGCAGGCATGAGTCTGGGAAGAAACGACATGCACGACAGTAATATACCCTTCAGAGATCGCCTGTTCCGAATAAAGGCAAAGAATCCTCCAGAAAAATGGCTGATTGAGACCTCTAGCCATCGTTCGTGAACGGAACAAATAATGTTGTCTGGATCCGAAAGCCGTTTAGGTGTACCTTTAAAATAAAAAATAAACTAATTCCATTCAATAAAAAATGACAGGAAACTATCGTGATTGTCTTACCTCTTAGGTTTAACATTATTATGCATCCAAATTTTTGCGACTAGGATAAAATTCAAAAGGAAAAAATTACAAAAAAATATTAACTTTATACTATAATTGTTTGTACTATGATAAATATAATTTTTGGCTGTATGAAGATAAATGTTGATACATTTGTCAATTAAATTCACTGAAAAATTATTTCCATCACAAAATCAAAATAAACATTATTTTCATGGAACATTTCTGTCATGAATCTCTCCTGGATAAGGGAAGGAAAAAATGCGTACCTGCATAGGCCTTAATGTCTTAATGGAGGAAATACAAAATTGATTTGCTGATGACTGTTACTAATCTATCCTTATAACACACTAACTACCGTTACTGTGATTTTTTTGGGGGTGACATTTAAAAAAAGTATATAGCATTTGCATAGAACCCCTAAAACCACAGAATTTGTTTAAAATTATCGAATTGATTGGAGATGCAAACATTATCATAATGGGTAGATCTTGACATTACGTGTACATGTATTTATCATTCATGTTTCCTAATGTATGACAATCAACGTCAAAGGCTTCATTCAATTAATGAACATACAATGCTATTTTGGGCAATTAACATTGCCATTTTAATTCGGGCCCTGATTTCTTACAGGAAAAAAAACAAAGTAATAAACGTCAGGGTATTGTGAAGTCTACTGGTAATTTTCTTACCAAATTGTCAAACTTAGTATATATGAGGTCGTGATTGGGTGTCAAAGTTCATGAGCCTTTCTGAGAACAATTCTTAACATTTCATATTGACGTATTTTGAGTTCACGACTGGTATAGGAGACATTTTTCGTGAATATTTTCAAAGCGACATGGCCATCCAAAAATTTTGAAACGGCATTGATCATATGTCATTGATCATATATCAGATCTTATGTCATATTTGCAACTTATGTTGTGACAATGTCTACAGCTATAAACATAGTTCGCCAATCGCGGGGCTTGGGGAGTAATATGCATCCCCACATTAAACACTTTAAATGATGTAAAGTCTGCAGTGGCAATGATGGCCACAGATGACCTTGATTTGCAGAGGCAAATCCCCCCCCCCCCCCAATACCAACGGAAACAAAAATCTTAGAATACTAGAAAAATCATAACTCATCCCATAAAATTGTTGCTTGATTAGGATTTGGGTTCTCGACTTCTCGGCCTATGCCAATGTGGGTTATATCCAGTAGATTATATGCCAGTTAACTAACTATTATGCAAACTATTTTTGATTTTCTTTTTACAAACAGCCCGAACATGTTTATAATTGTGAAAATGCTGAAAACTTGATTTAGTTACCTGACTGATTCCAGGAATACAGTATGGTCTTTACATTGTTAGGCGCAGTGACTAATGCACAGTGAGGTATTATCAGCGTTGCCGGTTTCTTAAAGCGTAGCCCAGACGGGTAACACTGGAAGCCATGGCTGGCTAGAAGCTCGTCCTCTTCAAGTGTGAGGCCATTTGGAATCTTTGTCAGTACCAGAAGGCTGATTTCCCTATCCTCCTCAAGGGCACCAGGTGGAATGTGGAGTGTAAACCCATGGGATTCGGTGGACAGCTTTCCACCGAGGGCCCCAAACTTTCCAGTTGCAGAACTACCATCTGATAACAGCAATGCAAATATATCTATTAATATAGTTTTTATTTCAATCTTGTCCACAATAAGATAAACTTTATTGCTATACCATTCACAAGGGTTGTGTAAATTTTGAAACTCTGATATTCAATACGAGTTTATAATATTTCAATCAGGGCCTATGATATATCAATAATGTATTCTCCACGTTACGCTTTATTGATATGTATCTTTTTTTCATTTGGGAACTAATTCAGCGTTCATCTCCCTAATATACATGTTTATACCTTGAAGTCCACACCTCGCCATCGTGGTGATAAAGATCCCGTAGATAGTGTGGTGTGGCAGGGTTAAGGGGGTCCCATGGGACCCATTTAAAAACCCAGGTTGGATAGTTGTTGTTTGAAGCTTAGGAGTGTGGGAGCATCAATGGCAGTTTGTGGCAGCTTGTTCCAATTGCTTACAACTCTCTGGCTATAGAAATTTTTCCTGATGTCAAGGCGGCTTCTTGTTTTGGCTAGCTTCATGGAATGGCCTCTTGTTCTTTCATAGTTAGCAAACTGAAAATAATTCTCGGGGTTGGATTTGTCGATTTGCGTCATTATCCTGTAGGTTTGCAGTAGGTCTCCTCTCTCTCTTCTTTTCTCCAAAGTAGTTAGTTTCAGTTTTGCTAGTCTCTCTTCATATGGTAGATGTTGAATACTTGGGATGAGTTTTGTGGCTCTTGCTTGAACTTTTTCCAACTTCTTTTTGTCTTTTTCCAGGTAAGGACACCAGGCCTGAATGGCGTAATCTAGGTGGGGTCTGACGAGTGACTTGTATAGTTTCAAGATCACTTCCTTACTCCTGAATGTAAAGTTGCGTTTTATCATTCCTAGTGTCCTGTTTCCTTTATTTGCTGCTGCAGCACACTGGGAGGCAACTTTCAGGGACTTGTGTACTAGAACCCCTAGATCTTTTTCTTCTGTACTTTCTTTCAGCTGGGAGTTGCCCATCGTGTATGTGTAGTGTGGGTTGTGGGTTCCAAAATGCATCACTCCACATTTGTCTGCATTGTACCTCATCTGCCATGTATTTGCCCATCTGTGAAGGTGGTTGATGGAGTTTTGCATGTCTGTTCTATCATTGTCTATTTGCACTGGATGGATCAGCTTGGTGTCATCAGCAAATTTGCTAACTGTTGATTTGTCGGTTAGCCCAATTTCGAGGTCATTCATGTATATCAAGAAGCACAGTGGTCCCAGGACTGATCCTTGTACTACAGAGCTGGTAACAGGTCTCCAGCTAGATTTGGCTCCCTGGGTAACGACTTTCTGCTTGCGACTGTTGAGCCAGGCTGTTATCCACTGTAATATGTTACCATCTATTCCATGGGCCTTGATCTTTGTTACTAGTCTCTTGTGTGGGACGGTATCGAAGGCCTTTGCTAGGTCAAGGTATACTACATCTACTGGTGTACCATTGTCTACTGATTTGGTGATGATTTCTAGGTATTCTAGCAAGTTGGTAGTTGTAGATTTCCCTTTCCTAAAACCATGCTGGGTATCCTGTATCAGACCATATTTATTCAGGTGGTTAGTTATTTTGTCTTTGATAATGCTCTCTAGTACTTTACAGCTGACTGATGTTAAGCTGATCGGTCGGTAGTTCTCCGGTTTAGATCTTGCCCCTTTCTTGAATATTGGAGTTATATGGGCTGATCTCCATTCCTCTGGTACATGTCCTTCCTTTAATGATTTTCCAAACAAAATGGTGTATGGAACACTCAGTTCTTCAGCCAGGGGTCTTAGAAAAGCCGGTGGTATATCGTCTGGACCCGCTGCTTTGGATGGGTCGAGGTGTTCAAGCTTCTTTTTCACACAATCTTCAGTGATTTCTATCTCAGCAAGGATCTCTTCATTAGTTCCTATGAAGACATTCTGGGGATTGGGAACATTTAGGTCCTCTTCAGTGAAGACTGCTGCAAAGTATTCATTTAAGATATTTGCCGTTTGTTGGCCTGATGGGACTGACTCTCCATTTTCTCTTTTAAGAGGTCCTACAGTGTCTCTGACCTTTTGTTTTGATCGAACATATGCATAGAAGCTCTTCGAATCTTCTTTAATGTTTTGAGCAAGTTTCTTCTCGAAGTCACGTTTTGCCGTCTTTATTTCATGTTTGGCGTCCCTCTGGCATTTCTTGTAGTACTCTAAGTTCTTGGTTGTCTTATCTGATTTGTACCTTTTCCAAGCTCGATGCTTTCGACGGATGCTTTTCTGTGTTCTTTTTGTGAGCCAGATAGCTTTCTTCTTTCTAGATTGCCTTTTTAATGGTACATGATCATGCATTAACTGCTTCAACTTTCTTTCAATTGTGTTCCATATTTGATCAGTCGTCTGGTTTTCAAGTTCCTTTATCCAATCTATTTCTTTTAGTTCTGTTCTGATTTGATCAAAGTCAGCATTTTTGTAGTCTCTCTTAGGTTGAGGTACACATGGTTGGACATAGTAGTTGGTTTCCCATCTTAACATGTTATGATCACTGGTTCCAAGATGTGCGAGGACCTCCACTTCATCGATCATGTCAGGATTTGATGTGATGACAAGATCCAGAATTGAATCAAGCCTTGTAGGTTGAGTCACATGCTGACACCATAGATTGTCCTGTATAACTTCTAGAAATGCACCTGATTTGCTTGAAGCAGCTTGCATGTTTTCCCAATCAATGTCTCTGTAGTTGAAGTCGCCGACAATCATTATATCTTTATGTTCATCATTTAATTGCATCAAAACTCGATTCAGACAGTCATTTTGGTCATTTGAATTGTTTGGGCTCCTATACACTATGCCCAAAAGTAAGTCAAGGGCTGCATCCTTACTTGAGATATCGCACCATAGTGCTTCGTAATATTCAGCTAGTGTTTGGCTCTCTCTCGGTTGCACTTCAATGCCATCTCTTGCATATAAAATTATTCCTCCATGGGCTCCTCTTTGTCTATCTAGTCTTGTGATTTGGTATCCTGGCATTTGAATTTCTGCATTTGTGGTCTTGTCATTCAACCAGGTTTCTACTATACTGACCAGATCTGGTTTTTCTGCTTCAATTACGGCAGACAGTTCATTTACTTTGTTCGTGATGCTTTGTGCATTGGTAAAGATGCACATCAACTTTTTCCTGGCATTTGTGGATTTGGCGTGAGTATCCTTTAATTTTCCTTGTTTCACTTGATCCTTAAGGTCATCGTGGGTACTTGTTGTGCCTCCATCATTTCTTTCTGTTAGAGGTCCTTGTTCATCTATGTAGTTTTTCACTTTCCCTTTTCTTTTGTTTGAGTTGCATTTCTTCAGGCCTGCATTTCGTCTTAATTGTTCTTTTTGTTTAGTATTGAAAACATTTGATGAGACCTCTTTGTGGTGGCTTTCCTCCAAAGTGGTTGGTTCCTCTAGACTACATCTTAATTCTGATCTCTTAGTACTCAGTTTATACACATTTATACCTGCTTCTTTGCTACCATGTGTCTCTTGTGCTGTTATATCAGAATAATTTGGATGATCCTCTTCGTGGTGGCTTTCCATCAAAGTTCTTGGTTCTTCCAAATGTGTGTAGTGCTTTAAGGGTGCTCTATGTACATTTGTGCATGTGATGGTTTGCTTCGTTACGGTCCTTGGTCTGTGGGAGGCTTCACCTTTGTGATAACCCCCCTCACTATCTTTAAGTTTTTTGCACCTTTCTCCTGTGACTGTGATGTTGCTGCAGAAGGTGTTGTGGCCAGTGCTGGTGGTGCTAGTGGTGCTTGTGTAGGTGCCCTTGTGACTTGATGAATTCTGTTTTCTATCCAGACTCTTCGCCTGGGTGGCGAAAAGACTGTTTCGTCTTGATCACTCCATTTCGAATGACCAAGTCTTTCTCTCCATTCTCCAATCGATACTTCAACTCTTCACGTAGTTTCCTGTACTCTTCCCTTTCTGCCTTAGTACGATCTCTAGATATCTGTACCGATCTCTCCTGATATTCTATAAGATTCAAGCCTCCATCTCTAAACGTCTTTAATACCTCATCTCTGATGGACTGGTTGTTCAAAACTGTTTTCAATGGTCTTGGTCTTTCGCCGTCTTTCTTCCCAAGTCGATACAATGCCTTGATCTCTATCTTATCATTGGTAAGCTTACTTCCGATCATATCTCGAAACCTTTTCTCATCATCTGCCTTTCGTGTGCCAGATTCGATACTGGTAGACTCCGGAATTCCAAAGAGTATAAGGTTGCCCTTTCTCTTTTCCTTTTCTTCCATTTCATCAAATTTCTCTTTCACCAGTTTGTTTAGCTCAATGTGAACAGCTTCAGGCTGAAAAGAATTGGCTGCACCTTCTGCATTGATCATACCATTCTTCACCTCCTCCAACTTTGTTGTCATTTGATGGAAGGTGTCTACACTTTCTTCTCTGTAATCCTGCATCACCCTTTTCATGTCTTCTACCTCCTTCTGTAAATTTGCTTGCTGGGTCTGGAGCTGTGCCATTGCATTTAGCATACTCCGTGCTGTTCCGTTGCAGATGTGACAATACCAGTGGACAGATTCTGGTTCCTCATTGACTATATCATATAATTTGCTTGAGACATTTTGACATGTGCAGTGGAACCAGAAATTACACAACTCACATTCAATGGCATAATCATCAGACAAAACGATCAGTCTACATGAGCCACAGCATTTATCATCTTTTGATTTGGATGCGCTTGTCGACTGCTTTTCATCTAAGTTCACACTTCCTCTAGTTTGTCTGATTCTAGTAGTAGTAGAAGGTGGTTTGTTTCCTTTGCGGGTAGCCATCTCACGTTGAATACAGTTATGTACAGACAAAATTCAGAGTTCACTCAGTCCAGTTAAGTAATGTTGTACAGATACAAGACCTGGCCTATTCACTCAATTTCAAGGTCAAAGCAAGGGCTGAAAGAGCACTCAAGATCTCAAAACGGCCAACAGCATGAATCATGATTTTGATTGAAACAAAGATAGTAGCAACACTTATCACTCCTGATGATATTGATGTTATCTTGTAGTAAGGTCCAGTCCACAATCGTGTTTGTTGAGAACACCAAACTAAAAAAGTAGTGAAGTTACTGCTCGCATAGAAATGCACAAGTGGGACTGAAATGGTATTCACTCCAGTGGCATGCCTGCATATCAAAATGTATTCTCCAAGAAAACTCTCCAAAATACATAGAATGAACAAAATAATTGCCCATATAGTTGCATCTGGTGTCAATAATGAAGAATAAAGCAAATTTGTATCCAAAAAGCCAAGTTCTAGTGGTGGATTACATGGATTAATTTTGATCCAGCTTTCAGCACACACATCCTCTCTCATTATAGCAACGCATAATGTATTTGGACCATTGGTGCGGGACTACATTCAGGAATACGAATGTAACCTAAAACCTAAAATATCACGTTTTAATCATTGTTAAACTTTAATCCATGACTTAATCGATAAGGAAAACAAATATCAGAAGCACTAATTGAGCTGTTATCCTGGAAAAAGCTGTTTGTATTTGAAGGATGTTCTTACCTCCATCATACCCCTTTCTAACTGGCCTGATTTTCATCGGATGCATCCGGACGAATCCGATGAAACGGCCAGTATGAATGCTACAGAGGAGAAAAGGGCGATTAAATAGCCGATGAAAAGAAGAGAAATAGGCGATTGAATTCTCCTGCTCAAGAGCAGGAGAAATTCTCATTCTATCGGTGTAACACCGATGAAACAGCCACTGTGAAAACGTTTGGGAGAAAACAGCGATTAAAATGGTCAAAGGTCGAGTGTACGCGCGCTTTATTGTAACCAGCTGTGTTTGTTGACTTATGGTTGAACATGCTGCATGCTAGCTAGATAGAGCGCGGGCTTAATAATTACGCAATAATTCTTCACTTCCGGCAAGGACTCGCCACAGTGAGTGAATTTCACCGGCAGTATGAAAGCGACAGGGGGAAAACGGCGGTTTCACCTTTGTTTACATGAGGAAAATTCAATCGGTATTTTCATCGGTGTGACTCCGATAGAAGCCAGTTTGAAAGCAGTATCAGACTTGATCCCCATTAAAGAAGTTAATCTGAAATTAATCATCCATCAAAATAGGTTAAGTCATTTTAATACAATTTGGGCAGACACATATGGAGGACAATTATTACTTTTAAATGAGGCTCTAATCTAGTTCAAGTTCAAGTTCAGTTTATTCAATTCCAATAAAATATACAAAACAGAATACAATCATGACAGAATAAGAGTATAAGTCGATCAATAATACAAAAAAGTGGCATTAGCATTAGGTATAAAAGTAGCATTAGGTATAAAAAGAAGAAAATAATACATATCTTTGCACTTGGTAAAGCCGTAAAATACAAACATATAAAGAACTACATTTAGACTATATCTTCTAAACGAACGTGGTAGAAAATGTGAATCGTTGACCTGAGTAGAAAGGAAATAGAGATAGAGTAGTCGACTTTGTAGGCCTGATTTAGAAGCCCCAAACGAATTAAAAGTCATAATTGTCATAGAATGTACAATCTAATTGTCCCAAATCTAAAAAAGTAATATCTTTTACCAATCTTTTGCCTGAAAATTGACGAGAAATTGATATTCCTTATGATATGAAAGAATCACCTGGCCAAAATCATCTGTTTAACCACTTCGTCCTCAGCATATTGGAAAGGTACATTGCCTCTCTCATCCTTCACATCTAACTTGGCTCCATTCTCCAGAAGATAAAACACCAAAGCCCTCTCGGGAGATAGTTCGCCCCTGTAGTACTCATCAGAGATCTAAAACGAAAAAACAATTTTTTTTTTCTTCTTAGTACAGCATCGTCCATCAATAGTCAAGGTGAAAAGCATCACAATCATGGTTTTACGCTGCCTCTTGGACTCATAGTATTGGAAATCCCTATTTACGTTGTAAACTTCCCCATAAACACAAACACGCCCACACACCAACATACACATTTTCTTGGACCAATCACGCCACAACGACAACATGTAGACTCTAAAACTGACCAACATTTTGAGGTAATGTAATTTGTTGTTCAGACTCTCGTCGGTCTCATTGATGTTACTCACCTTTCTTAGTGTGTCAGTTTCTTGCACAATTTTCTCGCTGTTATAGCAGAGTTTAATTGCTTTATGGAGACACGTCTGTCCGTCAGGTGACTGGATATTGAGATCAGCTCCCTCAGAAACTAACTTCTCAATGGTAGAGGTATGACCCCGTTGGATGGCAACATGGATATCCGTTAAATCATTCTGGACAAGATGGATATAAGAAAATACGCAGTATGAAAACTTGAATTACACAAATATTAATTAATGACAGGTGATCTAATAGTTCAAATGATTCTAGTACTTGTAACTTGTCTATGAACAACAACGAGGTATACCTGGAGTTATAATTATGTATAAATAAATTGGAGATACAAAGGCAGTAAGTCAGCTTTGAGCTGGTGAAGTCTAAACAAAAATGATAGGTAGCCAATGCCTTTTATATGCTCTAAGTTGAATTTCAGTACTTGATGTATGTATTGAAAACATCAAGGTAGATCAATTTGATATAAAGAGTTTTGTTTTAAATGTTTACCTTGGAATTGGAATGGTCCATGAATAAATCAGCAATGCTTTCGTAGCCGAAGATAAAAGACAGAAGTTGAGGTGTCTGGCCGTGAATGTCTCCTATGTCAAAACGTGCTTCTCCTGTCAGAAGGACTTTAACAACATCAAGGTCACCATTCCCAACAGCACTGTGTAATGCAGTCCAACCATCGTTATCTCCCTTATTCACCTCAGCTCCTTGACTGATCAGATATTCGGTGATATCAAGGTGACCATTCTGAGCAGCACTGTGTAATGCAATCTTACCCTCATTATTTCTCTTATTCACCTCAGCTCCTTGACTGATCAGATATTTGGTGACATCAAGATGACCATCCTGAGCAGCACTGTGTAATGCCGTCCAACCGTCATTATTTCCCTTATTAACCTCAGCTCCTTGACTGATGAGATATTTGGTAACATCAAGATGGCCATTCTGAGCAGCAAGGTATAATGCAGTCCAACCGTTCTCTTTTACTGGTACTCTATTCACTTCAGCTCCTTGACTGAGCAGATATTTGGTGACATTAAGGTGACCATTCTGAGCAGCACTGGTTAATGCAGTCAAACCTTCAATATTTCTCTTATTCACCTCAGCTCCTTGACTGATCAGATATTCGGTGATATCAAGATGACCATGATTAGCAGCACTGTGTAATGCAATCAGACCCTCTTTATTTCCCTTATTTACCTCAGCTCCTTGACTGATGAGATATTTCGTAACATCAAGATGACCAGAATCAGCAGCACTGTGTAATGCAGTCCAACCATCATTAACTCCCTTATTCACCTCAGCTCCCTGACTTATCAGATATTTGGTTACATCAAGATGACCCTCATGAGCAGCACTGGATAATGCTGTCCAACCGTCATTTTCCCCCATATTCACCTCAGCTCCTAGACTGATGAGATATTTGGTAACATCAAGATGACCATTCTGAGCAGCACTGTGTAATGCAGTCAAACCGTCATTATCTCCCTTATTCACCTCTGCTCCTTGACTGATCAGATATTCGGTGACATCAAGATGACCCTGGTGAGCAGCACAGTGTAATGCAGTACAACCCTGATTATCTCCCTTATTCACCTCAGCTCCTTGACTGATGAGATATTTGGTAACATCAAGATGACCATTTCCAGCAGCACTGTGTAATGCAGTCCAACCGTCATTATCTCCCTTATTCACCTCTGCTCCTTGACTGATGAGATATTCGGTGATATCAAGATGACCCTCCTGAGCAGCACTGTGTAATGCAGTCAAACCGTCATTATCTCCGTTATTCACCTCAGCTCCTTGACTGATCAGATATTTGGTGACATCAAGGTGACCATTCTGAGCAGTACATTGTAATGCAGTCAAACCGTCATTACTTCCCTCATTCACCTCGGCTCCTTGACTGATGAGATATTCGGTGATATCAAGATGACCATTTAGAGCAGCACTGTGTAATGCAGTCCAACCATCATTATTTCCCTCATTCACCTCAGCTCCTTGACTGATGAGATATTTGGTGACATCAAGATGACCCTCTTGAGCAGTATGTAGTAATGCAGTCCACCCGCCATTATTTTCCTCATTCACCTCAGCTCCTTGACTGATCAGATATTCAGCGACATCAAGATGACCTTTGTGAGCAGCACTGTGTAATGCAGTCCAACCGTCATTATATCCCTTATTCACCTCAGCTCCTTGACTGATCAGATATTCGGTGACATCAAGATGACCATTCTTTGCAGCACTGTATAATGCAGTCCAACCGTCATTATCTCCCTTATTCACCTCTGCTCCTTGACTGATCAGATATTCGGTGACATCAAGGTGACCCTCCTGAGCAGCAATGTGTAATGCAGTGCAACCGTCATTATCTCCCCTATTCACTTCTCCTCCTTGACTGATCAGATATTTGGTAACATCAAGATGACCTTTCCCAGCAGCACTGCGTAATGCAGTCCAACCTTCATCTCCCTTATTCACCTCTGCTCCTTGCCTGATCAGATATTCGGTGACATCAAGGTGACCCTCCTGAGCAGCAATGTTTAATGCAGTACAACCGTCATTATCTCCGTTATTCACTTCTGCTCCTTGACTGATCAGATATTTGGTAACATCAAGATGACCTTCCCCAGCAGCACTGCGTAATGCAGTCCACCCGTCATCATCTCCCTTATTCACCTCAGCTCCATGACTTATCAGATATTCGGTGACATCAAGGTGACCCCCCTGAGCAGCAATGTGTAATGCAGTCCTATCCTCATTATCTCCCCTATTCACCTTAGCTCCTTGACTGATGAGATACTTGATAACATCAAGATGACCATTCTGAGCAGCACTGTGTAATGCAGTCCAACCGTCATTATCTCCCTTATTCACCTCAGCTCCTTGACTGATGAGATACTTGATAACATCAAGATGACCATTCTGAGCAGCACTGTGTAATGCAGTCCTATCCTCATTATTTCCCTTATTCACCTCAGCTCCTTGACTGATCAGATTTTTGGTGATATGAAGATGACCCTCATGAGCAGCACTGTGTAAGGGTGTCTGTCCATCTAGAGTCGTCTTCTCCACATCAGCACCTTTGTTTATGCGATACTCAGTGACGGTTCTATTTGTGTTTCCATCTTGGTCTGTCAGGTTTATGTTAGAACCCTGTTTTATCAGTTTTTTAACGCTTTTGAATTTACCCCTCATTTCTGCCTCATGAAGCTGTTGATTTATGTCCTCCGTACTTGAAGAAGCACAACCTTAATACCAGACATCATAATCAAGCACAGTTTCTTGTAATCGCCTACTTCTCTCTTAAAGATTGACTTCGACATGTTACGATTCAGAATCTACATGTAAATCTCTTTGTAGCAGATATTCCTGTTGCATTCTGCATTATACAAGCGTAAACATACACCAAACTGATTTGTTTCTTTTCTCTCAATTTGCAGTCGTCTTTTTGTTGTTTTTAACAAGTTCCAAAGTCCTGTGCAGTGAACCAAATCGTAGTTCAAACATCTGTCATTCCTATTCCGCTGTTAGGCTTCTCTCTTTCCTCTTTTTATTTTGGCAATCATCAACAAAAACTGAAACGCTGCTGCCCGGTTACTAAGCAACGGTACGCCTGGACCGACAATGCGAGTCAGGAACGTTGAGCCGCGCTTGACTGCATCGATTGGGATGTATTGTTTGATTCAGCCAACTCACTAGAATAGGCCACGGAGAAAATCACAATTTATGTCAAGTTTAGTGTTGATACTATTGAAGCTGTGTTAGCTAGAGTCACAATAAACCCCCAAATGAATTCAGAAGACACAAGTCTTGACTGTAGTTGTCTATTGTCTATCTTTATTATTGTGATTCCATATCCATCATTCAATTCTGTGAAAACTGTATGACAAAGACAGAATTGCAAGGATAATAAGCACATATGCAATGAATCTGACCCCAACAAGTATGTATATCGATTACAGCTTCGATCGATCACAGAATCATCTATGCAAACAATCTTGGCTATAAAACCCAAGATATAGACGTGTTTGCCAATCACTATACTACATCATGCAATTCATAAGGCTCCTATGGCTCCTTGTAACTTGGCAGCCTAACTCAATTGAATCAACTCCAACATTGAAAGAAGAATGACTTTTTAAAGCCCCACATATGCCTTTTTATGTAGGTACCGGTAGCTATATAGTAAGTAGAGATTCTTTGTAGCTATCTTCATTCATCTTTGTCCTAAATGACCCCAACTTTAGTTCTTTCATATCTATTGTCATGAAATTACATGATTTATCTACATGATTTGTTTTAACTGTAATTTGTTATGAGTGTTATTTGTTCAGGTAGCCAATAGCAACATTGAAAAAATTGCGCACTTGACATTATACACAGCAGTTTACTAATCGTCCGAGTTTGTTTGTAGCAGTTTTGCTCGGTATGACTTCCAGATTTCATTTTAACTCCTAAAGTTTCACCCATACTTGAAGGGTAACCAACACAGTTGTTGAATTTCAATTCCTTTAACTACGTTTGTACACCACAAGAGATTAAAGAAGGCATCAAGAATCAAGTTACACGCCCGAGCTATTCTCTTTATTGCAACAACGTGTCAAGTACATGAAAGTCTATTGAGTCCATCACATCTATGATAAACGAAGCCTGTCTCATACAGTCATAATTCATATATTTTGCACCATATCAGTCGTTACTCTTCACCTTATACAATATTTTATGAATGGTTCTATGTAAATTCCTACACAGTTGTACGTTACTTGTGTACATGAACGTATTGCTTTACTAGCCAGACTTGGTTTTATATATCCAAATTAATCTTCATAAAACTTTACTAATAGCGGTTTCGGATTAATTTCCAACTATGTTTTTTAACATGCTTTTAAAGTTAAACAGTACCATTGATTATAAAACATTGCCTAATTTTCCTCCACTCTCCCAACAAATTATGGTTCAAGGTCCATTTTGAATGTGTTGAGTTTGAGTTTTAACTCTTGGAATTCATCACTTATCCCACGAGATCCAAATTAGAGTTTCATGAACACAATTAAGCTACATTATATACATGATTGTTGTAGCCGTACAACTAGAACCTTTTTCATACAACCTTACAATAAGGCATTGCAGTTAATACCTAGTGTACATGATCATCTTGGTAAAATAAGTGAGCAGTCTTCATAAAACCTTGCAATGAAGAATATCTTCTGTAATTATTGTCTTATATACTTGACCATAGTAGCAATACAGGTGAAAACTGGACATATAGCCTCATAGTAAAGATAATTTAGTTCTGTTATTGTTATCATAATGTAGATGATTATTCTATCAATACAAATTGAGCAGTTTTTAAACCACCTTTTGATAAAGAAAAAGTCCTCTGAAATTAAAGCTACATTATATACATGATTGTTGCAGCCACACATCACAAATTGTTTTCATATAATCTTATATTAACGTCTATATTCATTTCGGTTATATACATGATCATCTTGGTAAAACAAATGGACAGTCTTGATAAAACCTTGCAATGAAGGAATTATCTTCTTTAATTATTGTCTTATGTACATGACCATCAGTGGCGTACCTGGGGTACTCCGTCAGGGGGGGGCAAGCGACCGAAACAAACAAAAAAGGCGATGCTAATTTTCACTTCTGGCGAGCGAACGAGCAAAAAAAATCTTTTGGTATATAAACTGGTATTGTTGCAAGTTGGGGGTGGAAACATTCACTTGTTAGCGACGTTAATTTCATTTTTTTGCAAACGAGCGTAGCGAGCAAGAAAAAAAAATCACTTCTTTTTTAATAATTGCCACTTAAACTTGATTCAATTGTCCCATGCAGGGCGCGGGGGCAATATTGTGTTTAGGGTGATTTTATACTCATCTTAGCTAGCGGGTGAAAATACATCTTTCTCTCAATGAATTGCTATATAAAATTTGTTTCATTGTTGCAGGTCGGGGGCGGCACAATCGTGTTTAAGGCAATGTCAATCCCGTTTTGGCGGGCAGGCAACCCCCTACATTTCTCTTTTTAATGATATTGTAACAGGTTAGTGGTGGGCACATAATTCCTCGAGCTAACGAGCGAAAAAAATCACTTCTCTTTTATAGGGAAAATATGGTACATAAAACTTGGGTTCATTGTTCCATGTCAGGGACGTGATTATTAAAAGCGGTGTTATTTCTATTTTGGCAAGCGAGCGTAGCGAGCGAGCAATAAAAATCACTTCTCTTTTATAGGGAAAATATGGTACATAAAACTTGGGTTCATTGTTCCAATGTCAGGGACGTGATTATTAAAAGCGGTGTTATTTCTATTTTGGCGAGCGAGCGTTGCGAGCAAAATGTTTGTAATGATAATTGGTTCATAAATTTCAGATTTTTTTGTTGCAGGTAAGGGCTTACACATTCATGTCTAAGGTGATGTTAATTCCGTTTTGGCGAGCACGAGCACACCAAAACTTTTTTGAATAACGTTTGGTACATAATTATTAACTGGTTGTTAACTGGTTGGGGTGGGCACGTTAGTGGTGTCAGTTCCATTTTGGCGAGCGAGCATAGCGAGCAAGCAAAAAAAAAAATTCTCTTTTAATAGAAATTAATAAATAAACTTGTTTTTATTGGTGCAGGTCAGGATGGACGCAATCGCGTTTAACGCGATCCAATCCTTTTTGGCGAAAGGGCGAAACAACTCTTCCATTTTAATGATATTGTTGCAGGTCAAGGGTGGGCACAATTGTTTCCAAAGCAATGTCTATTCATTTTATTCGCGAGCAAGTGTAGGGAGCGAGAAAAATGAGTTAGTCTCTTTTAGTAACATTTGGTACATACATTGTGTGTTATTGTTGCCATGGTTGCAGGTCGGAGCCCGTCGGGGCAGGCACAATTGTATTCTAGGCAATGCTAATCCTTTTTTTTTTTACAGGGGGACGAGCAAGTGAAAATATTTAATACAAAATAGGCTAGCAAGCAGTTCGCGCCAGCGAAGAGTTTCGAATTTGTTATACCACTTATATTTTCCTATTTTCATTTGTCTTAATTTTTCAGGGCCGTATGCGGAATATTTTTCTGGTGGGGGAGGGGGAAAGATGCGTTAAAAGTTTTTGAAGAATCTCAAAAGCAAAAGGATTGAAGGGAATTCGAGCGACCGAACTGGTCATGAGGGTACTTTGGCATTTTCAAAAGTAGAATTGAAGGATTTGGTATAGGCCTACACTACATTTTCAGGAAAAAAAATGTACGTTTTCAAAATATCTGGGGTCAACTGCCCCCCCCCCCTGGTTCGTACGGCCATGGTCTTTTTTTTAATTTCCCCATTTTTTTCCTTTCCTTTTCTTTTCCCTTTTTCTTCCTTTTTTCTCTTTCTTTCCTTTTTTTCTTCCCTTTTTCTTTTTTCTTTTTCTTTCCTTTCCTTTCTTTTCTTTTCTTTCCCCTTTTTCCTTTTTTCCCCTGGAGCCCGTCAGGGGGGGGGGCACTCTGCCCCCCTGCCCCCCCCATAGGTACGCCAGTGATGACCATTGTAGCAATACAAATGAAACACTAGTCATATATTCGTATAGTAAAGACAATTTAGTCTGTAATTATTGTCTTATTTACATGATTATTCTAGCAATTCAAATTGAACAGTTTTCGGACCACTTGATGATGAACCATATATTTATTGTATTTATTACCTTCACGTGCAACATCATTGTAGCAAAAGAAGTGAAACAGTATTCATACAGCTAAGAAACTATCCTCTGAAATTATTAAGCTGGATTATACATGATTGTTGCAGCCATACATCAAAAATATTTTCATATAAGCTTATAATAACGCTTATATTCATTTCAGTTATATACATGAACATCGTAGTAAAACAAATAAAATAAAATCTTGCAATGAAGAAAATATCTTCTATAATTATTATCATAATGTATATTATTATTGTAGCAATAGAAAGGCAAAAGGTTTCAAACAACCTTGCAGTAAAGAAAATATCCTCTGAAAATGTTATAAAGCTACCTTATATACCGTACATGATTGTTGTAGCCATACAACTAGAACCGTGTTCATACAACCTAATAATAATGCATACGTTCATTTCAGTTAATACTTAGTGTACATGATCATTGTAGTAACAGAAATGAGTACACTTCATAAAACCTTGCAATGAAGAAAATATCTCCTGTAATTAATGTCTTACAGTGTATATATAAATACATGAGTACGTGACCATAGTAGCAATACAAGTGATACACTGGACATACATGTATAGCCTCATAGTAAAGACAATTTAGTCTGTAATTATTGGCTTATTTACATGATTATTCGATCAATACAAATTGAACAGTTTTCAAACCACCTCATGATGAACCATATATTTATTGTATTCATTACCTTTACGTCAACATCTATTTAGCGAAAGAACTGAAACAGTATTCATACAATTTATAAAATATATCCTAAACATATATTCTGTAATTATGATCCTATGTATATGATTAATGTAGCAACAGAACAGCAAAAGTTTTCAAACAACCTTGCAATAAAGAAACTATCCTCTGAAATTATGAAGCTACATTATGATTGTTGCAGCCATACATCAAAAATCTTTTTCATTTAATCTTTTTCATATAATCTGATATTAATAACGCTTATTTTCATTTTCATTATTTAAATGATTATGATAGTAAAACAAATGGACTAGTCATATAGCCATATACTGTATATATTAAAGACATTTTTGTCTCTAATCATTATTCTAGTAATACAAATGTGCACTAGCATTTAAGTAATAGAACTGAAAACTGAAACAGTATTCATACAACAACAACATCTATTCTGTAATTATTGCCATAATGTATATGATTATTGTAGCAATAGAACTGAAACAGTATTCATACAACAACAACATCTATTCTGTAATTATTGCCATAGTGTATATGATTATTATAGCAATAGAACTGAAATATTATTCATACCACTTGACTAAGAAAATATATTCTGTAATTATCATAATGTATATGATTATTGTAGCAGTAAACAAGCAAAAGTTTTCAAACAAGTTCTTGCAATAAAGAAAATATCCTCTGAAGTTATAAAACTACCTTATATAAAGTGTACATAATTGTTGTAGCCATACAAGTAGAACTGAGTTCAAACAACTGTATAATAATGAATATATTTATTTCAGTTAATAGTGTATATAATCATTTTAGTAAAAGAAATGAGCACTCTTCATATACCTTGCAATAAAGAAAATATTCTCTGAAATTATAAAGCTACCTTATATACATAATTGTTGTAGCCATACAACTAGAACCATGTTCATACAACCTTGTGGTAACGCATAATTCATTTCAATTAATGCCTATTGTACATGATCATTGTAGTGAAAGAAATGAGTAGTCTTCATAAAACCTTGGTTACCTTATTTATGTAACATTTTAATGTTTCCATTATTTTAACGATCCTCGCTAAATGCAGCAGATTTTCCCCTTCAAAATTGGCAGAATTTATTCGTGGGTGTTTTTTTTTAATTCAACTGTTCAAGACATTGCATTGAAACAATTTTTTCTGCTATATGAAGAAATGGTGACAGATAATACTATAAACGCATTAAACTTCAACTATTCATTAACCATTATCAAATGGAAAAGGCATGCACACAAAATCTATGCCATTTGTGTCTGACAAAAAAAATCGACCCCATCTCAGAGACAATTGTCGCCATCTCACATAAGATCAGCGCCATATCCTATAAATATGCGGCACTATATCTCACATAGAAATAGGCACTTTCACATATAAAATCTTTGCAACAAAGCTACTATAAAAGTCAGCATCATCTCACATGAAGTTAATACCATTTCTCATCAAATTGACGCCATGTGTTAAAACCTAGGGCACCTCCATACGAAATATCAGCAATATCTCAAATAAAAAAAACGTGCCAAATCTTACATAAAATCTACGTCGCTAGTCTCCGATGAAAACCAGTACCCTCTCACATAGAATCTGTGCCGCTTGTCTCTAATAAGAGCCGGTACTATTTCACCAAAAATGGGAAACTTCTCGCATGAATTTGGCATCCTGTTGGTGTATATCTATACGTGGACACATCACATCACATGTTAGTACACTGTACATATACATGTATATCTTAGCGCTCAATTAATAGCAAATCGGTATTTTGGAGGGTCACTTACATTGTAAGTGCCCATTTCCAGTTAGCACGATAGGCTTCGCGTGTATGCTTTCATGCACGGTTGTGGGTGTGCGCAAAGTAGTTAAATGCGGAGTTAAAAAAAGTTTACTTTTCTGAAAACTGTGTTCAATAGCCGTCATTAATTTTAAAAAGATAAAAGGTCTTTTAGGGCCTCTGTTTTTAAACGAAACTATAAACTTTTATGAAACTACACACTTTTACTGTATTTTCTTGTTACGTAAATGATGTTCAATGGAAAGGACACTTTTGATTAAATTAGAATTTAGAAAATTAGAAAAGCGGAGTGGTGTAAATTATACTTTTAAATGTTTGGTGGGTGTTTCAAGTCAAGTAAATTCACATCATCACATGGCCCTCTGAAACCTAGTCTCCTATGTTGAAGTTGACGATCATATACATACCTTTTCTTTGTTACAGCACATATGATTGGTATAAGTGAGGTAAAGAAGGAGTTAATGAGCACTAAATGAGCTTTAGAATACCAATTTAGATGTATAGTACTGCTCACTTAACCTGAGGACTTAACAGGGAAGTTAAGTGAGCTTTAGAATACCAATTTAGATGTATAGTACTGCTCACTTAACCTGAGGACTTAACAGGGAAGTTAAGTGAGCTTTAGAATACCAATTTAGATGTATAGTACTGCTCACTTAACCTGAGGGCTTAAAAGGGAAGCTAAGTGAGCTTTATAGAATACCAATTTAGATGTATAGTATTGCTCACTTAACCTGAGGACTTAACAGGGAAGTTAAGTGAGCTTTAGAATACCAATTTAGATGTATAGTACTGCTCACTTAACCTGAGGACTTAACAGGGAAGTTAAGTGAGCTTTAGAATACCAATTTAGATGTATAGTACTGCTCACTTAACCTGAGGACTTAACAGGGAAGTTAAGTGAGCTTTAGAATACCAATTTAGATGTATAGTACTGCTCACTTAACCTGAGGACTTAACAGGGAAGTTAAGTGAGCTTTAGAATACCAATTTAGATGTATAGTACTGCTCACTTAACCTGAGGGCTTAAAAGGGAAGCTAAGTGAGCTTTATAGAATACCAATTTAGATGTATAGTATTGCTCACTTAACCTGAGGACTTAACAGGGAAGTTAAGTGAGCTTTAGAATACCAATTTAGATGTATAGTACTGCTCACTTAACCTGAGGACTTAACAGGGAAGTTAAGTGAGCTTTAGAATACCAATTTAGATGTATAGTACTGCTCACTTAACCTGAGGACTTAAAAGGGAAGCTAAGTGAGCTTTAGAATACCAATTTAGATGTATAGTACTGCTTACTTAACCTGAGGACTTAAACAGGAAGTTAAGTGAGCTTTCAGAATACCGCCTCTGGTAGATTTTTAAAGTCTTGAAACTCTGCAAAAAACAAATATAACAACATGTTAGGGATGCAAAATGAGTATTACACGAAACAATGAACGTTAAAAAATAAAAAAAAATATACACATTTTCACTTACATGGTTACTTACACAACATCTACAAGTAAGCGTTATCATGTATAAGACTAACATATCAGCAGAAGATGCAAGCATCCAGAAATAATTAACGTATACACATGAAATGTATTTACATTGCGTTAGGAGGTTTATCAAACATTGTGTGACTGAAGGAGAAAAGAATACTGGCAAAAAAAACGAACAAGAAATCAAACAAGAAATCACTACCGATAGTAGAGTATGTCTCTGCATGTTGAAAATGTCATTAAATGCGGTTTAATCATCATGAAAATAAAATCATAAATCTCTACGATTAAGAAAAAAGGTAGAATTTACACGAAGTGATATAAATTAAGATCTTTCATCACGTTACTAGTCAACCGACCATTGGAAACATCCGCAAAAAGAGGAATAGTCATATTTCAGTGTTGAGTGTACTGTATTCATTAAGATCTATGTACATCTCACTCTTACTCTCTTCTTCTGGTTTTACACCTAATCCACGTACTTGTCTACAAGTCCTCCCGCTTCTATCTCGATGAGGATTGCATTGAGATCCTTTCTGGTCCGAGTTGATGCAGCTTTCCATGTTTGAAGGAGGTGTATGTACTGTTCAGTTATCTCTCTAAACTCCTTTCTAATACCTTCAGCGGTGCTGTAATCGATGCAAAGAGCAACGTAAAGAGGGCTCCACCGATCAGGTGGTAGAAGCTTTGCTACTTTCAGGATATTCGCATCTGTCACTTTCTGTTCATCTGATGGACTGAAATTTAAAACATTACTCGTAATAATGCATTAAACCATCGTCTTTTTTTAAGTTATTCATATATATATCTACAAAATCATTTAAATCTTTATATATATAGCATGCGCATATTTTGATGCATAACATTACAAAAATTCAAAGTTAAATAAAATTATTACTTGATAAAGCTCTAAAGGCAGAAACAATTTCTTTGTGTATGGAGCATCATTGTTTTTTTAATTTTTGTGTACCGGTATTTTCTATAACTCCAAGCAAAAATCTAGACTTCCTTCTATATTAACACCCACCCATCCACCCACACCCACCCATACACACACACCAACAAATATGTTGTGGTTCTACTCACATTTCATTTCTGGTTAGTGTAGGAGCATTCTGTTCTGTAGTCTCTTTGCCGATCCCTGTCACAAACACAAATAATACAGATTATCAATTTTGTAAGCACTTTTTTTTTAAATATTAGTATTCGTCTACTTGAAACAGCCTCCTATATATCCTCCATGTGCCTGTTCCCGAGCTTCCTATGTCGCTGTTTCAAGCTTTAGTATATTAACAAGGGTTATCTACATAATAGTAAGAAAGAATTGACATTCGATCAAAAGCCAGTTGGACCAAAACCCAGATCATCTATTTTCCCTAACTCTATACACAGATTTTCTCCACTATACATGTACACACTTGGTCCAGTCATCGTTTCGTACAATCAATATTCAGTCTAAATAGCAAGTAGGGCCCATCAATAATAGCCACTTCCTCAAATCAATAATTTGTACGACTTGATCTAATAAACATTTAGTCCATAATTATTCGGTCCATTTCCCATTTTCTCAGTAATAAAATGGTCTGAACCCCAATTACTCCAAATTATTTGTCCAAACACATAACTTCCATGGTTTAGTCATTTACAGGTGATCTACCTTAATTTTGTATATATATTCATTTCATCTTCACTGTATGGTTGAATGAAATATCCGAATTAGTTGTGGCCTTTACTATGCTTAATAGGCCTACATATGTACATCATGATATCCAGTTTTGATGGTAAAGACGCTCAACCTTAACTTCTATTTATTTCAATGTTGTGTTCATTTAATTTCTGTGTTGCGTTTATATATACACTACATATGTCAAGTTGTACCGTGCACATTACCAATAGGATGTCATTTTGCCGCAGTAAGGCCTTTGTGATAGGCTATGATATACTCGGGGATTAGAACAACTAAGCACCTGCATGAAATATTTTACCTTGGAAACGTGTGTTGAATTTGATCTTCTTTGTAGATGTTTGACCCACTTCAAGTGTCACTACCGGTAATGTCTCATCACTCTCCTTGGTTAGATCGAGCTCAAAGTACTCTGTCACCTTCGTTTGTGTCCTCATGTCGCTGAACTGAATAGTCTGAGGAAATTGCCCGATTATATAATTAATTTGCATTCATGATTGTATGAAGTATGTGCTGTAACGCAGATGAAGTCTATTGATAAAAATATTGTTCGAACTTTGTCTGATCTATTCCATCGTTTCGCATCTAATTTCTTCAATCCCCAGCTTCCAACGTCGATTGCATGAACCTATTTTGTTATTTTTCAGTGAATTTTGTCAAAGCGCCATGAAAATTTGTCACTCGTTCGCTTGCTATAATTATATACATGTATGTGTTACATTATGTCTTTTCTTTTCTACCCGAAACATGCTTTAAAGAATTAAAAAATACATATATATATATATATATATATATAATTCTAGTAGCGTTAGTCTATGAATATCTATTATCATTATCACCATCAGAATGATTCAATTGAGTTCATCAGCACTTTGTTTTAATTTTTTCTCCTGTTGGCTCTGCATTGATTATTCTAACTTTTATCATGAACTGGTCTTTTTTTCCACATTGCCCTTGTTTCAATTTATTTCAACTAAGTATAGCAATTCTGAGAACCAAGGTATACTTACATGTACATCTGATTTGCAAGCGACTGTTAGTGTTCCTTCCCGAAACACAATGTCATCGTCGTCCCCCTTCACAGGTTTGAAACAGGGGTCATTTAATTCGTGGACATGGTACTGAAAAATGTACAAAAAGTGTACAAAAATGATTCTGATAAAGTTATCTGGAAATCATCGAGCAGATAGAAATCATATGTATAATTGTAATCTCGGATTTAGGTGTATTTTTACTAAAGTACACGCTGGAAACATCATGAGGAATAAGATTTGGTACGGTTGCATGGGTCATCTAACTCATTTCGATCAGTGAAAATGGGCTTTATCTGTCAGGAAAATCAGAAATCTAAAATAACATGCAAAGTGGCATCGATTGAAAGTAACACCCAAACAGTAGCCTTCTATTCACAGTAGGGATGTCATAGATATGTCTAAAAGTATATTTTCGGCATCGGGATATTCATTCGTTTAATTGATATTATGAAAGTGGAAAATTTACAAGGTATAGTCTAAAATGCAAGACAGTTATCAAGATATATGTGAGAGAGAGGGATGAGAGAGAGGGATGATGGAGGAGTCCTGAAAAGGACTGTTGGTGTAGTCTTGAAAAAGACTGTTGGTTATCTTTCTTAGCTTATAGTTCTCTGAGAGGATGGGTGGTGGGAGTGGCTCGACGTTTCAAGATATCAAGTTATTTCAAGTTATCAAGATATTGACTAGTCCATGCTCCATGAATATTTACAACCAAGACTAAAAAAGCAACACCAAAAAAAGAATTATATCATTATTTCAAGGACCAAAAGATGCCGAAGGTAGGTTTTAACATACAAACACTTGTGGTTAAAATGATAAATTTGCTTTAATTTTTTTAATATGACAAGGCACAAAAACTGTTAATTTGCAACAGAGATTAGTAGTGGGAATGTACCACATCCTCACCATCGACGCCAGGATAAACAAAGCCTTTCTACAGTGAACAGGCTTAGATACGCCCCCTAAAAATGGTGTTAATTGATGTCTGTTTACCCATTTCTGGTCATGTGGCTTCTTGACGAAGCGAACCTCCAGTATTGGTTTCCTGGAGGGAGGCATGAGGCTGGGAAGAAACGACATGCACGACAGTAATATACCCTTCAGAGATCGCCTGTTCCGAATAAAGGCAAAGAATCCTCCAGAAAAATGGCTGATTGAGACCTCTAGCCATCGTTCTTGTACGGAACAAATAATGTCGGGATCCGAAAGCCGTTCAGGTGTACCTTTTAAATAATTTTAAAAAGACAGGAAAGTTTCTCAAATGTAATACCTCTTAAGCTTAACATAGTGCGACTGGTATACAATTCAAAAGGGAAAATTACAAAAACAAGACTAACTTTATTATATCTATTGTTTGTACTATAATATATATTATTTATGGCTTTATGAATACTAAATATTTATATATTTGTCAATTAAATTCAATGAAAAAATTATTTCTGTCACAAAATCAAAATGAACATTATATTCATGGAACATTTCTTTCATGAATCTATCCTGGATAAGGAAAGGAAAAAACGCGTACCTGGGCCTTAATCAGTTAATGGAGGAAATTTAAAAAAAAAAAATTTTCTGATGACCGTTATTAATATATCCTTATAACACTAACTACTGTTAAATTTTGTGGTGACAATTTAAAAAGTATATAGCATTTGCAAAGAACCCCTAAAACCACAGAATTGGTTTAAAGTTGTGAACTGATTGGGAATGCAAGGTAGATCTTGACATTACGTGTAAATGTACATTCATAATTCATAATTTATGACAATAAACATCAAAGGCTTAATTCACTTAATGGACATCCTCATACAATGCTATTTTTGGCAATATTGCCATTTTAATTCGGGCCGTATTTTGTCACTTTTGCATTAATAAAACTATAGGAAACAAAGCAATGTAATTAATGTCAGAGTATTGTGAATTCTACTGTTAGTTTTATTACCAAATTGTCAAACTTAGTATTAAATACGAGGTCATGATTGGGTGGCATAATAGATTGACGTATTTTGAGTTCCCGACATTTGTTGTGAATATTTTCAAAGCATTGATGTAGCCGACATCGCAAACTAAAAATTTAGAAACGGCATTAATCATAGGTCGTATGTCGGATCTCATGTCATATTTGGAACTAAAAGTTGTGACAATGTCTATACAGCTATAACCACAGTTCACCAATTGCAGGGCTTGGGGAGTTTAAGCATCCCCACATTAAACATGTCAAATTACGTGAAATCTGCAGTGGCAATGATGGCCACAGATGACCTTGAATTGCAGAGGCGACTTCCCCCCCCCCCATTATAATACCAATGAAAAATATAAAACAAAAATACTAGAAATATCATAACTCATCCCATAAAATTGTTGCTTGATTAGGATTTGGGTTCTCGACCTAAACGTGATTTAGTTACCTGACTGATTCCATGAATACAGTATGGTCTTTACATCGTTAGGAGTAGTGACTAATGCACAGTGAGGTATTATCAGCTTTGCCGGTTTCTTAAAGCGTAGCCCGGATGGGTAACACTGGAAGCCATGGCTGACTAGAAGCTCATCCTCTTTAAGTGTGAGGCCATTTGGAATCGCAGTCAGTACCAGAAGGCTGATTTTCTCATCTTCCTCAAGGGCACCAGGTGGAATGTGGAGAGTAAACCCATGGGATTTGGTTGACAGCTTTCCACCTAGGGCCCCAAACTTTCCAGTTGCAGAACTACCATCTGATAACAGCAATGCAAATATATCTATTAATATCGTTTTTATTTCAATCTTGTCCACAATAAGATAAACTTTATTGCTAATCCATTCACAAGGGTTGTGTAAATGACTGAAACTCTGATATGCAATGCGAGTTTATGGTATTTCAATCAGGGCCTAGGTAATCAATAATGTATTCTCCACATTACACTTTATTTATATATATCTTTTTATTTCTCTTTTTTTAGGATTTGGGAACTAAATCAGCGTTCATCTCTCGTAATTGGACCATTGATGTGGGTCTCCATACAGGAATACGAATGTAGTGTTCTTAAGGGGGTAAGTGGATGAGTTGTGTGTGCGCCAGTAAATTACCCAGACAATAAATTATTAAATACCTTTTTCTTCCTGATGGAAAACCAAAAATATCACGTTTTAATCATTGCTAAACTTGTTTAATCCATGCCTTAACAGATAAGAAAATCAAATATCAGAAGCACTTGTTGAGCTGTTTGTGTTTGAAGGATGTTCTTACCTCCATCAGACTTGATCTCCTTTAAAGAAGGTAATCTGAAATTAATCATACATAAAAAGTGGTTAAGTCAATTTTATACAATTTGGGCAGACGCATATGGGAGGACAATTATTACTTTTAAATGAGGCTCTAATCTTAGCATTAGGTATAAAAAGAAGAAAATAATACATATTTTTGCACTTGGTAGAGCAGTAAAATACAAACTTATGAAGAACTACAGTTAGAATATATCTTCTAAACGAACGTGGTAGAAAATGTGAATCGTTGACCTGAGTAGAAAGGAAACAGAGATAGAGTAGTCGACTTTGTAAGCCTGATTTAGAAGCCCCAAACAAATTAAAAGTCCCAAACAAATTAAAAGTCACAATTGTCACATAGAATGTAAAATCGAATTGTCCCACTGTCACATCTTCTGTAAAAATAAACTACCAAAGTTTACACTAAAGCCAATGGAATGGCTGTTTACCGATTTTGGCATTCCTTTACCACATCTAAAAAAAAGTAATTTCTTTTATCAATCTTTTGCCTGAAAATTGATGGGGAAAATAATATTCCCTGTGATATGAAAGAATCACCTCAACAAAATCATCTGTTTGACCACGTCGTCCTTGGCATATTGGAAGGGTACATTGCCTTTTTCATCCTTAACATCTAACTTGGCTCCATTCTCTAGAAGATAAAACACCAAAGCCCTCTCGGGAGAAAGTTCGCCCTTGTAATACTCATCAGAGATCTAAAATGAAAAAAACAATTGTTTTCTTCTTAGTACAGCATCGTCCATCAATAGTCAAGGTGGATACGCATCACAATCATAGTTTTACGCTGCCTCTTGGATTTGCAGTTTTGGAAATCCCTATTTACGTTGTAAACTTCCCCATAAACACAAATATATGCTCAAACACCAACATACAAATTTTCTTGGACCAATCACGCCATTATGACAACATGTAGACTCCAAAACTGACCAATATTTTGTCATAATTTAATTGTTGTTCAGACTCTCGTCGGTCTGGTGTCCGTCTCATAGGTGTTACTCACCTTTCTTAGTGCGTCAGTTTCTTGCACAATTTTCTCGCTGTTATAGCAGAGTTTAATTGCTTTATGGAGACACGTCTGTCCGTCAGGTGACTGGATATTGAGATCAGCTCCCTCAGAAACTAATTTCTCAATGGTAGAGGTATGACCATCTTGGATGGCAAGATGGATATCCGTTAAATCATTCTGGACAAGATGGACATAAGAAAATATGCAGCATGAAAACTTGAGAATTAACAACAACAAAATTATTGACAGGTGATCAAATAATTCAAATGATTCTAGTACTTGTAACTCATCTATGACATCTATAAAACAGCAACGAGGTATAACTACAGTTATGATTATGTATACCGGTAAATATAAGTGGAGATACAAAGGCAGTAAAGTCAGCTTCGAGCTGGTCAAGTGTGAAAAACAATGATAGGTAGTATGTAGCCAAAGCCTTATATGCTCTAATTTTAATTTCAGTACTTGTTATTTTACATCCATGTATTGAAAACATCTAGGTAGATACATTTGACATAAAGAGTTTTTTTTTTAATGTTTACCTTGGAATGGGAATGGTCCAAGAATAGATCAGCAATGCTTTCGTAGCCGAGGATTGAAGACAGATGTTGAGGTGTCTGGCCGTGAACGTCTCCTATGTCAAAACTTGCTTCTCCTGTCATAAGAACTTTAACAACATCAAGGTTACCATTCCAAACAGCACTGTGTAATGCAGTCCAACCATCATTATCTCCCTTATTCACCTGAGCTCCTTGACTAATCAGATATTCAATGATATCAAGATGGCCATGATCAGCAGCACTGTCTAATGCAGTCCTACCCTTATCATTTCCTTTATTCACCTCAGCTCCTTGACTGATCAGATATTTGGTGATATCTAGATGACCATTCTGAGCAGTATTGTGTAGTGCAGTCCAACCCTCATCATTTCCCTCATTCACCTCAGCTCCTTGACTGATCAGATATTTGGTAGCATCAAGATGACCCTCCTGAGCAGCACTGTGTAGTGCAATCCAACCATATTTATCTCCCTTATTCACCTCAGCTCCTTGACTGATGAGATATTTGGTAACATCAAGATGACCATTCTGAGCAGCACTGTGTAATGCAGTCCTACCCTCTTTATCTCCCTTATTCACAGCCCCTTGACTGATGAGATATTCAGTGATATCTAGATGACCATTCTGTGCAGCACTGTGTAATGCAGTCCAACCGTCATTGTCTCCCTTAATCGCCTCAGCTCCTTGACTGAAGAGATATTTGATAACATCAAAATGACCATTGTGAGCAGCACTGTGTAATGCAGTCCTACCATCATTATCTCCCTTATTCACCTCTGCTCCTTGACTGATGAGATACTTGGTGATATCAAGATAGCCATGATCAGCAGCATTGTGAAATGCAGTCCAACCGTCATTATCTCCCTTATTCACCTCAGCTCCTTGACTGATCAGATATTTGGTGACATCAAGATGACCATTCTGAGCAGCACTGTGTAATGCAGTCCTACCCTCATTAGTTTCCTTATTCACCTCAGCTCCTTGACTGATCAGATCTTTTGTGACATCAAGGTGACCCTCCTGAGCAGCACATTGTAAGACAGTCCACCCATCATTATTTTCTTCATTCACCTCAGCTCCTTGACTGATCAGATATTTGATAACATCAAGATGACCATTCTGAGCAGCACTGTGTAATGCAGTCCTACCGTCATTATTTCCCTTATTCACCTCAGCTCCTTGACTGATCAGATATTTGGTGACATCAAGATGACCATTCTGAGCAGCACCGTGTAATGCTGTCCAACCCTCAATATCTCCCTTATTCACCTCAGCTCCTTGACCGATCAAATATATGGTGATATCAAGATGACCATTCTGAGCAGCACTGTATAACGCAGTCCTACCGTCATTTTTTCCCTTATTCACCTCAGCTCCTTGACTGATCAGATATTTTGTGATATCAAGATGACCATTGTTAGCAGCACATTGTAAGGCAGTCCACCCGTCATTATTTCCTTCATTCACCTCAGCTCCTTGACTGATCAGATATTCGGTGACATCAAGATGACCATTCTGAGCAGCAATGTGAAATGCAGTCCAACCGTCATTATCTCTCTTAGTCACCTCAGCTCCTTGACTTATCAGATATTTGATGACATCAAGGTGACCCTCCTGAGCAGCACTGTGTAGTGCAGTCCAACCATCAGTTTGTCCCTCATTTACGTCCGCACTAGCTCCTTGACTGATCAAATATTTAGTGACATCAAGATTACCTATGTGAGCAGCAATGTGAAATGCAGTCCAACCTTTGTTATCTACCTTATTCACCTCAGCTCTTTGACTGATTAGATATGTGATAACATCAAGATGACCATTCTGAGCAGCACCGTGTAATGCAGTCCTACCCTCATTATCTCCCTTGTTCACCTCAGCTCCTTGACTGATCAGATATTTGGTGATATCAAGATGACCCTCAAGAGCAGCACTGTGTAAGGGTGTTTGTCCATCTGGAGTCGCCTTCTCTACATCAGCACCTTGGTTTATGAGATACTCAGTGATGGTACTATGGTCTTTTTTCACCACATTATGTAAACTTGTGTTTCCATCATGGTCTGCCCGGATTATGTTAGAAACATTTTTTTTCTGTTTTGTTACGCTTTTAAATTTAAACCTCATTTCTGCTGCATGAAGCTGTTGATTTATGTCCTCTTTACTTGAAAAAGCACAACCTTAATACCAGACATCATAATCAAGCACAGTTCCTTGTAATCGCCTACTTCTCTCTTAAAGCTTGACTTCGACATTTTACGATTCAGAATCTACATGTAAATCTCTTTGTAGCAGATAGTCCCGTTGCATTATGCATTTTACAAGCGTACGCATACACCACACTGATTTGTTTCTTTTCTCTCAATTTGCAGTTGTCATTTTTCTTGTTTTCAACAAGTTCCAAAGTCCTGTGCAGTGAACCAATTGTAGTTCAAATATCTGTCATTCCTACTCCACTGTTAGGCTTCTGTCTTTCCTCTTTTTATTTTGGTTATCATCAAAATTTCAATAAATATAAAGCGAGAGCATTTCTATATAATCCCCCCTTTCTCTTTCACCATAAAACAAAGGGCGGAATCGTTTGTTCTGTAGAACAGGTGAATATGCATGTGACACATTTTTACATTATAGCAGTGAACGGATGTTCCTTTGTCTACCTGAGGAACTGTATATTTTGTCCGCTTTCTTTGTCAGTCATGTTCATAGTGATACATTCACATGAAACTATGTATAAACATTTTCAAGGAGGGACTTATATTAAGGACAAACAGTCCACGTTTTAATTGTTTTAAGAATCAATTCATATTCAAGAAGCATAAATTTGCCCCCCCCCCCTACTGACGTATCTTACTACCAAATTATTGAATTACGAACTATGCGTGGAGGAGGCTGATTCCTATCCTTTAATAATTGCACTTTTCATGATTTAAAAAAATTATAGCTGATAATTGTACTAGGTATGGTATTGACAATGCGGTGAAGGTTGGGACAAAAATCCAACTGAAAATAGCCATTATTGTGATAACAATGATAACGACGATGATGTGTACAGGATTATAATGAAAATGGCGATCAGGGTAATAAAGGCGAAGATGATGATATTTCTAGTCAACAGTTTTTATCTATTTCATTGGGGTCCATGGAACTTGGCAAAAATACATTTTTACAAAGTCTTCTATATGGAAATCCCCGTTGAAAAGAAGTCAACGTGGTGTATTGCTCTTGGGCAAGACATTAATTCTCAGTCCCAGTCACGTCTATGGCTAGGCCTAGGTCGGCTCGTCGCTCGTATGAGAATGTTAACCTGCTTTATTGGATTTAGGTACACATGAGTTTGTCAATATTTACCACAATGCATACGGTAGTTAAACATCAAATGGAGAGGGCAAGAAAAGGAACAGAATTGTATAAAACATCATTCTAAGAAGGGATCAGAAGGGATCCCCTCTTGGGGAAAAGTTTAAAAAGTGTTTGGAAGTTACGTTTCTAGTGGGAAGAGGTCAAGCTACATGCAGCAAAACTCATAAACGCATGGTCATGGAATAGCCTGCGCCCCGTAAAACACTTCCCTTTTAGGTGCCATTGTATATTTTTCGACGACGTTACAGAGACACAATTAAATGGATTACATTGGAAAAAAAATGAAATATTCTTTAGTTGACTGAACATGTGTATTCTACCATAATAATTACGGTAGACATCTGCACCCAGGCTTCTTGCGTCCATGCATCAATTCGGTTACCTTAATTTCATTGACGTTATCCCGACATTGTCTCGATTAAAAGTTGCAATGCATACAATACACACAATATAACAGACAAGTTTGAAAAATCATGAACACTTTTAAGCACTTTAAAAACTACTGCATTAGTCTTCTCCTTTAATCTCAATGGTCAGTAAGGTACGTTACATACATTCATTTGGGAAACTATTTGCTCAACACTGCTATTAAAGTAATGTAGTAAAAAAAAAAAAGGGATTTTTGCATGTGCTTTGAAGTATTGACCCATTCAAAATGACAAACATCTTTTCCCTTTGTCAAATACCAATGTCAATGATAGCAGCTTACAGCCTTCTGGACTTGATTATTTCCCGCTTATGTGACTTATTTTGCATCTCAGTAAACCAATATTGTACTATTATCTATGATTTCATCATGAAAGGAAAATATGTACATTGTTTGGAAGGAGTGCCAAACACAATTCAAGTCTTTGTAGATCAATTGATTTTTGTACATGCTTGGATATGGTCTCATGCACAATTTTGCAATCAACCCATACTGTGTCATTAAAGCACTTTTGTACAGACCCTGCACGTAAATCCCATACATTATTCTGCCTGGTATGCTTAGAGTTAAATTATTTTGGGATTTCCCTTATGTGAATATGTGGTGCCTGTTTTGGCATCGCTTCAAATACTGAAGGATGCCGTACCATTGTGCGGGATCGTTTAACAATGTTAAATCTGAGATACACGGCCCTACGTGTTATCAGTGTCTGTGATATGGTGTAATATTGAAGCCCTAAAAAAAATTGCGCTTCAAAATGATCAAGAAGTGCCTCAAAAAATTAAAAATCTTTGAGTGACCAGTTTTACCATACTCGTTTTCCCCAATAGTCTGTAGTGTTATGAAAACCCTTTGGCAGACGGTTTTCAAAATTTCTAATTCCAATCATAAATATCTTGATAATCAGACAGGTGATCGGCTTGTAAAAGTCATGGGGTTCCTGACTGACCTAAAGGTTTATAATTATCATTGCAGCATGAGCTAAATCCAGAATTTTGTTTTAGAATCTGAGGCAAAGTTACTGGATCCCTTTAATAGGCTTTAATATCTCTTTACAACTAGCCAAACAAAGTATTGAACTGTATCATTTCGAGAAGAATAAGTGGAATGAAATATGTAGAGAGGAGTGAATCAAACACCAGATGGTTTTACTTTCTATATGCTCAACCAAAGGCATAGATATTATTATAATGAAGAACATTTGAGCAATAAAAAGCTGAACATGGAAATGAGATTTTACAATGTCTGGCTATGGTACGATAAGGATAATATTTCTGGCTTTTTATCCAATGTGACCGACCCTGTTCAAGAATTTGAAGAAAAAAATGGAACAGTTCATATAGCGGCCAGTATGATTATGACAATGACATTAAACGTTTGACAGTAACCAAAATAAGTGGCGTAATGAGTAAAAACATTTTTTTTTTTTTTTTTTTTTTTTTTTGGGGGGGGGGGGGGGGGGCGGGGCAGAACAAAATCTGCATCACCACCACTCTTACATGCAGGCCCCGCTGAACATTTGTTAAAGTGGGTGGGGGGGAGGCTAAAGAATTTACGATCATATAGAGCATAGCGTAAATTTGCATGGCGTCTTGGGGCAGAGCCCCCTGAAGCTCAGGGGGGTATGGGCATTTAATAACGTTCAGATGAGCATATTTTGATACCTTATTCATGAAACTGGCAGTTCACTTATTGGCGTGGGATCCAGGGGGCTGAGCCCCATGAAACTCAGGGGTTTTAGGCATTAAATTAGGGAGGTGAGGTGAGCAGAATAACAAGTGAGAGGGTTGTAGAAAGAGAGAGAGGGGAGGGATCGATATAGAGAAAGAGAGAGAAGGGACACAGGAGAGAGAGAGAGAGAAAAGGGATACAAGAGAGAGAGAGAGAAAGAGGGTGGTGGAGAGAAAAATAGAGAGCTAAAAGGTGAGAGGGATACAGAAAGAAGAGAGAGAAAGAAAGAGGAAGTGGATGAGAGAGATAGAGAGAGACAAAGAAAGGGAGAGATAGAGAAATATATATAGAAAGAGAAGAAAGAGAGAGAAAGGGGATGAGAGAGCGAGAGGTGTGTGTGTATGAGAGAGACAGAGAGACAGAAAGAGAGCGAATAACAAGTGAGAGGGATACAGAAAGAGGGAGAGAGGAGTGATAAAGAGAGAGAGAGAGAAAGAAAGAGAAGAGAGATAGAAAGGGGGTGAGGGGGAGAGCGAGGTGTGTGTGTGTGTGTGTTGTATGAAAGAGAGAGACAGATAGAAAGAGAGAGACTAACAAGTGACATGGATATAGAAAGAGGGACATAGGAGTGATAAAGAGAGAAAGAGAAAAAAGAGAGAGAGTGGGGGGGGGGAGAGGGGAGGGTTGGGGAAAGAGAGAGAGAGGGGGAAAGAAATTGAGAGAGAAGGGGGGGGGAAGGATACAGAAGAGAGAGAGAGAGGGGGGAGTGAGATGTGAGGGATTCAGAAGCGAGAGAGGGGGAGAGAGAGAAACAGAGGAGGGAGGTAAAAGAGAGAGAGAGGGGGGAGAGAAGCGAGAGAGGGGGAAAAAATGTATATCTTTGGAAAGAGTGCAAAACACAATTCAAGTCTTTTGTAGATATATTGATTTTTGTACATGCTTGGATATGGTCTCATGCACAATTTTGCGATCATAACCCATACAGACTGTCATCAAAGCACTTTTGTACAGACCCTGCACGTAAATCCCATACATCAATCTGCCTGGTATGCTTAGAGGTAATTTTGTTTTGGATTCCCCTTTTGAATATGTTGTGCCTGTTTTGGCATCGCTTCATATATACCGAAGGGTGTACCATTGTGCATGTGTACACTCCGTGAATTATATCCTCCTTGCTATTACAAAATAGAGTTCATGAAGTAAAAGAGACTTTAAAGGGATCATTTAACAATGTTAAATCTGAGATACACGGCCCTACGTGTTATCAGTGTCTGTGATATGGTGTAATAATAAAGCCCTAAAAAAATGGCGCTTCAAAATATCAAGAAGTGCCTCAAAAAATTAAAAATCTTTGAGTGACCGGTTTTACCATATTCGTTTTCCCCAATAGACTGTAGTGTTATGAAAACCCTTTGGCAGACGGTTTTCAAAATTTGTAATTCCAATCATAAATATCTTGATAATCAGACAGGTGATCGGCTTGTAAAAGTCATGGGGTTCCTGACTGACCTAAAAGTTTATAATTATCATTGCAGCATGAGCTAAATCCAGAATTTTATTTTTAGAATCTGAGACAAAGTTACTGGATCCCTTTAATAGGCTTTAATATCTCTTTACAACTAGCCAAACAAAGTATTGAACTGTATCATTTCGAGAAGAAAAAAAATGTTGTTATAAGTGGAGTGAAATATGTAGAGAGGGGTGAATCAAACACCGGATGGTTTTACTTTCTATATGCTCAACCAAAGGCATAGATATTAGAGCCCCTTGGAAGCTCAGGGGGTATGGGCATTTAATTACGTTCAGATGAGTAAATTTTGATACCTTATTCATAGCTGGCAGGCCACTTATTGGCATGGGATCCAGGGGGCTGAGTAAATTAGGGTGAGATGAGCATCCAGGGCCAATCTTAGGGCCCTTGTCCTGGTCGAGGGGGCGGATCCTCCGGAAGCTCTGGGGTTGTGGTCAGATGAGCATATTTTTATACCTTATTTGTGACACTGGCAGGTCATTAATTGACATGGGGTCTAAAGGCGCAGCCGCCGGAAACTCAGAGGTTTTAGGCATTAAATTACAGTCAGATGAGCATCCAGGCAGGGGCGTCGCCAAAGGGGGGGTGTGGGGGGGTGCGACACCCCCCCACCTGTCAGGATATTGTCGGTAAAATTGCGCTGCCGTCGGGAAAAAAGAGAAAAGGGGAAGGAAAAAAGAGAGGGAAAGGGAAAGAAAAGAAAAAAGAAAAGGAAAAGAAAAGAAAGAAAGGAAAAGAAAGGAAAGAAAGGAAAAGAAAGGAAAGAAAAGAGAAGAAAGAAAGAGAAAAAAGAAAAAGAGGGAGGAGAGGAAAGAAAGGAAAAGAAAGAAAAGGGAGAAAAAAGAAGAAAGAAAATAGTAAAAGGGAAACAAAAGAAACGGGGGTGAAAGAGAGGAGAGGTAAGAGCCTGAGAGAGGAGGAGTGGGAGTAGAAGAGAGAAGGGGGTTGTTGGGTGGAGTCGTCTCGTCGAGGGAGCAAGAAAGACACAGGTAAATATGTTGCTATGTCGGGTCAGCTGTGTCGGTATTCTTGCTCGATCCTCGTGTACTATATCAATGCAGAAGTTTGAAGTCGGTGAGATGTATATTGTCGGTCGGCCGACAAGTTTTTTTCCCTACGAACTGTGACTTTTTATCCGCTGTGACGACTTCGAGAGTGACTACAACTACAATACTTGTAATTTCTCGAAGTTTAATTTTCCTATAATATCAGCTAAAGAAATCAGAGGTTTAAAATTTTCGGGGAAACTAAATTCAAACAAGGTTTAAGAGTCAACAACGGTACGACGAATCGTCTTCCTTTCTCTATATTGTGATGAAACGCCCAAAAAACTTCATTTAAACGAGTCGAGAACGGTACAACGAATCGTATTCTTTCTTTAATATTTTAAGGAAACGTCAAAGCTTCCGCGCTCCGCGCTAAAGGGGGAAACTGAATTCAGACAATTAGGGCTTACTAAGAGTAAGAGTCGAGCACGGTTCAACGAATCGTCTACTTTCTCTAATAATTTAATGAAACGCCAAAACCTCCGCGCTTTGCGCGGAAGGGGGACAACTAAATTCAGATAAGGATTAAGAGACGAAACAGTACACCAAATAGGGCTTATTAAGAGTCGAAAACGGTACAAACGAATCGTCTTCTTTCTCTAATAATTTAATGAAACGTCAAAACTTCCGCGCTTCGCGCGAGAGGTGGAAACTGAATTCAGACAATTAGGGCTTATTAAGAGTCGAAAACGGTACAACGAATCGTCTTCTTTCTCTAATAATTTAATGAAACGTCAAAACTTCCGCGCTTTGCGCGAGAGGAGGAGAAACTGAATTCAGATAAGGGTTAACAGTCGAGAACGGTACAGCAAATCGTCTTCTTTTCATAATAATTTAATGAAACGTCAAAGCTTTCGCGCTTCGCGCGGGAGGGAGGGAAAACCTCATATAGACGAGTCGAGAACGGTACAACGAATCGTCTTCTTTCTCTAATATTTTAAGGAAACGTCAAAGCTTCCGCGCTTCGCGCTAAAGGGGGAAACTGAATTCAGACAATTAGGGCTTATTAAGAGTCGAAAACGGTACAACGAATCGTCTTCTTTCTCTAATAATTTAATGAAACGTCAAACTTCCGCGCTTCGCGCGGAAGGGGGACAACTGAATTCAGATAAGGATTAAGAGTCGAAAACAGTACACCAAATAGGGCTTATTAAGAGTCGAAAACGGTACAAACGAATCGTCTTCTTTCTCTAATAATTTAATGAAACGTCAAAGCTTCGGCGCTTCGGGCGAGAGGGGGGAAACTGAATTCAGATGAATAGGGAGTAATAAGAATCGAAAACGGTACGACGAATCATCTTCCTTTCTCTATATTGTGATGAAACGCCAAAAAATCCCGCGCTTCGCGCGAAGGGAGAAAACTTCATTTAGACGCGTCGAGAACGGTACAACGAAATGTCTTCTTTCTCTAATAATTTAATGAAACGGTCAAAATTTTCGCGCTTCGCGCGGAGGGGGAAGCTTCATTCAGACAAGGATTAAGAGTCGAGCAAGGTTCAACGAATCGTCTTCTTTCTCTAATAATTTAATGAAACGTCAAAGCTTCGGCGCTTCGCGCGAGAGGGGGGAAACTGAATTCAGATGAATAGGGAGTAATAAGAATCGAAAACGGTACGACGAATCGTCTTCCTTTCTCTATATTGTGATGAAACGCCAAAAATTCCGCGCTTCGCGCGAAGGGAGAAAACTTCATTTAGACGCGTCGAGAACGGTACAACGAAATGTCTTCCTTCTCTAATAATTTAATGAAACGGTCAAAATTTTCGCGCTTTGCGCGAGAGGAGGAGAAACTGAATTCAGATAAGGGTTAACAGTCAAGAACGGTACAGCAAATCGTCTTCTTTTCATAATAATTTAATGAAACGTCGAAGCTTTCGCGCTTCGCGCGGGAGGGAGGGAAAACCTCATATAGACGAGTCGAGAACGGTACAACGAATCGTCTTCTTTCTCTAATATTTTAAGGAAACGTCAAAGCTTCCGCGCTTCGCGCTAAAGGGGGAAACTGAATTCAGACAATTAGGGCTTATTAAGAGTCGAAAACGGTACAACGAATCGTCTTCTTTCTCTAATAATTTAATGAAACGTCAAACTTCCGCGCTTCGCGCGGAAGGGGGACAACTGAATTCAGATAAGGATTAAGAGTCGAAAACAGTACACCAAATAGGGCTTATTAAGAGTCGAAAACGGTACAAACGAATCGTCTTCTTTCTCTAATAATTTAATGAAACGTCAAAGCTTCGGCGCTTCGGGCGAGAGGGGGGAAACTGAATTCAGATGAATAGGGAGTAATAAGAATCGAAAACGGTACGACGAATCATCTTCCTTTCTCTATATTGTGATGAAACGCCAAAAAATCCCGCGCTTCGCGCGAAGGGAGAAAACTTCATTTAGACGCGTCGAGAACGGTACAACGAAATGTCTTCTTTCTCTAATAATTTAATGAAACGGTCAAAATTTTCGCGCTTCGCGCGGAGGGGGAAGCTTCATTCAGACAAGGATTAAGAGTCGAGCAAGGTTCAACGAATCGTCTTCTTTCTCTAATAATTTAATGAAACGTCAAAGCTTCGGCGCTTCGCGCGAGAGGGGGGAAACTGAATTCAGATGAATAGGGAGTAATAAGAATCGAAAACGGTACGACGAATCGTCTTCCTTTCTCTATATTGTGATGAAACGCCAAAAATTCCGCGCTTCGCGCGAAGGGAGAAAACTTCATTTAGACGCGTCGAGAACGGTACAACGAAATGTCTTCTTTCTCTAATAATTTAATGAAACGGTCAAAATTTTCGCGCTTCGCGCGGAGGGGGAAGCTTCATTCAGACAAGGATTAAGAGTCGAGCAAGGTTCAACGAATCGTCTTCTTTCTCTAATAATTTAATGAAACGTCAAAGCTTCGGCGCTTCGCGCGAGAGGGGGGAAACTGAATTCAGATGAATAGGGAGTAATAAGAATCGAAAACGGTACGACGAATCGTCTTCCTTTCTCTATATTGTGATGAAACGCCAAAAATTCCGCGCTTCGCGCGAAGGGAGAAAACTTCATTTAGACGCGTCGAGAACGGTACAACGAAATGTCTTCTTTCTCTAATAATTTAATGAAACGGTCAAAATTTTCGCGCTTTGCGCGAGAGGAGGAGAAACTGAATTCAGATAAGGGTTAACAGTCGAGAACGGTACAGCAAATCGTCTTCTTTTCATAATAATTTAATGAAACGTCAAAGCTTTCGCGCTTCGCGCGGGAGGGAGGGAAAACCTCATATAGACGAGTCGAGAACGGTACAACGAATCGTCTTCTTTCTCTAATATTTTAAGGAAACGTCAAAGCTTCCGCGCTTCGCGCTAAAGGGGGAAACTGAATTCAGACAATTAGGGCTTATTAAGAGTCGAAAACGGTACAACGAATCGTCTTCTTTCTCTAATAATTTAATGAAACGTCAAACTTCCGCGCTTCGCGCGGAAGGGGGACAACTGAATTCAGATAAGGATTAAGAGTCGAAAACAGTACACCAAATAGGGCTTATTAAGAGTCGAAAACGGTACAAACGAATCGTCTTCTTTCTCTAATAATTTAATGAAACGTCAAAGCTTCGGCGCTTCGGGCGAGAGGGGGAAACTGAATTCAGATGAATAGGGAGTAATAAGAATCGAAAACGGTACGACGAATCATCTTCCTTTCTCTATATTGTGATGAAACGCCAAAAAATCCCGCGCTTCGCGCGAAGGGAGAAAACTTCATTTAGACGCGTCGAGAACGGTACAACGAAATGTCTTCTTTCTCTAATAATTTAATGAAACGGTCAAAATTTTCGCGCTTCGCGCGGAGGGGGAAGCTTCATTCAGACAAGGATTAAGAGTCGAGCAAGGTTCAACGAATCGTCTTCTTTCTCTAATAATTTAATGAAACGTCAAAGCTTCGGCGCTTCGCGCGAGAGGGGGGAAACTGAATTCAGATGAATAGGGAGTAATAAGAATCGAAAACGGTACGACGAATCGTCTTCCTTTCTCTATATTGTGATGAAACGCCAAAAATTCCGCGCTTCGCGCGAAGGGAGAAAACTTCATTTAGACGCGTCGAGAACGGTACAACGAAATGTCTTCTTTCTCTAATAATTTAATGAAACGGTCAAAATTTTCGCGCTTTGCGCGAGAGGAGGAGAAACTGAATTCAGATAAGGGTTAACAGTCGAGAACGGTACAGCAAATCGTCTTCTTTTCATAATAATTTAATGAAACGTCAAAGCTTTCGCGCTTCGCGCGGGAGGGAGGGAAAACCTCATATAGACGAGTCGAGAACGGTACAACGAATCGTCTTCTTTCTCTAATATTTTAAGGAAACGTCAAAGCTTCCGCGCTTCGCGCTAAAGGGGGAAACTGAATTCAGACAATTAGGGCTTATTAAGAGTCGAAAACGGTACAACGAATCGTCTTCTTTCTCTAATAATTTAATGAAACGTCAAACTTCCGCGCTTCGCGCGGAAGGGGGACAACTGAATTCAGATAAGGATTAAGAGTCGAAAACAGTACACCAAATAGGGCTTATTAAGAGTCGAAAACGGTACAAACGAATCGTCTTCTTTCTCTAATAATTTAATGAAACGTCAAAGCTTCGGCGCTTCGGGCGAGAGGGGGGAAACTGAATTCAGATGAATAGGGAGTAATAAGAATCGAAAACGGTACGACGAATCATCTTCCTTTCTCTATATTGTGATGAAACGCCAAAAAATCCCGCGCTTCGCGCGAAGGGAGAAAACTTCATTTAGACGCGTCGAGAACGGTACAACGAAATGTCTTCTTTCTCTAATAATTTAATGAAACGGTCAAAATTTTCGCGCTTCGCGCGGAGGGGGAAGCTTCATTCAGACAAGGATTAAGAGTCGAGCAAGGTTCAACGAATCGTCTTCTTTCTCTAATAATTTAATGAAACGTCAAAGCTTCGGCGCTTCGCGCGAGAGGGGGGAAACTGAATTCAGATGAATAGGGAGTAATAAGAATCGAAAACGGTACGACGAATCGTCTTCCTTTCTCTATATTGTGATGAAACGCCAAAAATTCCGCGCTTCGCGCGAAGGGAGAAAACTTCATTTAGACGCGTCGAGAACGGTACAACGAAATGTCTTCTTTCTCTAATAATTTAATGAAACGGTCAAAATTTTCGCGCTTCGCGCGGAGGGGGAAGCTTCATTCAGACAAGGATTAAGAGTCGAGCAAGGTTCAACGAATCGTCTTCTTTCTCTAATAATTTAATGAAACGTCAAAGCTTCGGCGCTTCGCGCGAGAGGGGGGAAACTGAATTCAGATGAATAGGGAGTAATAAGAATCGAAAACGGTACGACGAATCGTCTTCCTTTCTCTATATTGTGATGAAACGCCAAAAATTCCGCGCTTCGCGCGAAGGGAGAAAACTTCATTTAGACGCGTCGAGAACGGTACAACGAAATGTCTTCTTTCTCTAATAATTTAATGAAACGGTCAAAATTTTCGCGCTTTGCGCGAGAGGAGGAGAAACTGAATTCAGATAAGGGTTAACAGTCGAGAACGGTACAGCAAATCGTCTTCTTTTCATAATAATTTAATGAAACGTCAAAGCTTTCGCGCTTCGCGCGGGAGGGAGGGAAAACCTCATATAGACGAGTCGAGAACGGTACAACGAATCGTCTTCTTTCTCTAATATTTTAAGGAAACGTCAAAGCTTCCGCGCTTCGCGCTAAAGGGGGAAACTGAATTCAGACAATTAGGGCTTATTAAGAGTCGAAAACGGTACAACGAATCGTCTTCTTTCTCTAATAATTTAATGAAACGTCAAACTTCCGCGCTTCGCGCGGAAGGGGGACAACTGAATTCAGATAAGGATTAAGAGTCGAAAACAGTACACCAAATAGGGCTTATTAAGAGTCGAAAACGGTACAAACGAATCGTCTTCTTTCTCTAATAATTTAATGAAACGTCAAAGCTTCGGCGCTTCGGGCGAGAGGGGGGAAACTGAATTCAGATGAATAGGGAGTAATAAGAATCGAAAACGGTACGACGAATCATCTTCCTTTCTCTATATTGTGATGAAACGCCAAAAAATCCCGCGCTTCGCGCGAAGGGAGAAAACTTCATTTAGACGCGTCGAGAACGGTACAACGAAATGTCTTCTTTCTCTAATAATTTAATGAAACGGTCAAAATTTTCGCGCTTCGCGCGGAGGGGGAAGCTTCATTCAGACAAGGATTAAGAGTCGAGCAAGGTTCAACGAATCGTCTTCTTTCTCTAATAATTTAATGAAACGTCAAAGCTTCGGCGCTTCGCGCGAGAGGGGGGAAACTGAATTCAGATGAATAGGGAGTAATAAGAATCGAAAACGGTAGGACGAATCGTCTTCCTTTCTCTATATTGTGATGAAACGCCAAAAATTCCGCGCTTCACGCGAAGGGAGAAAACTTCATTTAGACGCGTCGAGAACGGTACAACGAAATGTCTTCTTTCTCTAATAATTTAATGAAACGGTCAAAATTTTCGCGCTTCGCGCGGAGGGGGAAGCTTCATTCAGACAAGGATTAACAGTAGAGAACGGTACAGCAAATCGTCTTCTTTTCATAATAATTTAATGAAACGTCTAAGCTTTCGCGCTTAGCGCGGGAGGGGGGGGGGGAACTTCATTTAGACAAGGATTAACAGTCGAGAAAGGTACAATAAATCGTCTTCTTTTCCTAATAATTTAGAGGCCTATCACCCACACGAGGCCCCTAATGAGCGCTCTTTAAGTGATTCGCTTGCTCACTACCGCCCTCCCTAAAATAAGCTCCTAGCTCTGCGCCTGCATTAAAATATACCAGCTATGATGCTGACTAAGTTGACGAAATAATTTGTACATTTTATGTCGTCGAGGAAAATGACCATTTGCGCATATGCAAGTACTATAGATAGTCCATAGGAAAAACATTTTAGCCTTCGGCCCCGGGTTTATAGGGTTAAATTGGTAGATATTGGACATTTAATTTTGTCGGTAATTGGTCGCTAGTTTTGTCGGTAATCGTTGGCCTCTACACCCCCCCACTGAAAAAGGTCTAGCGACGCCCCTGCATCCAGGGGCCCTCTTTAGGGCCCTCGGTTGGTTCCAGAGGGCAAGGGGTTTTAGGCATTTAATCGTGGTCAGGTGAGCATATTTTGATACCTCATGATTTTGTGACACTGGCAGGTCACTATTCTTTCTTCCTTTTTCTCTTTAATGTACTCATTCAAAAAAGTGGGGGGGGGGGGTGGTGGGAGCTCCAGTCCTGCTTCTCTGCGGGCCCTGACATGTAGGCCTCTAAATAAGCATATTTCTTGTCTTACTGTCAATTTGGGAATGTGTCATTTTCCAGTAAAAAACGCATTAAAAAAGTATAATTTACTAAAAAGTGAGGAAAAAAATCTGGAAATTTTTGTCATTTCAGCAACATTTGTAAATCACTAGTATCGAATAAGAAATAAACCATGTTTGAATTTTATTTGGGGAGCAACTCCCCCCCCCCCCCCCCTCCCCCCTCCCACCATAGGTGCTCTGCTCTGCTACGTGGCAAATGGCCTAAATATCTTACCTACTTCAAGCAGACAAAATGAAAGTACATTCACTGACAAGTCACTCGAGCACTCGATTCGAAACTTGCCAAATACTGCACGCAATTTGTTTAAATATGATTCGGCTCATATCCTTTTCTCACCCATTGATTATCCATGATAATTTTGCATGTGAGGTGTATTCGTTTGCTTGTAGATTAAAGGTTCCCATAAATAAAACTAACATTTGGTTGAAGTGTTTGTAATGGTAGAGGACGTAACAGTAATAATAGGTGGGCAAGAAGGCCTTGACATGATGATATACAACGTGAAACAGGCAAAAATAGCAAAGATAGCAAATACAGCAAGCAAATTAATTTTTTACCAAAGAAATGAGACGATAGTCACTTTAAAATATTGAGGTCATTAAACAAGGTTATTAAACGAGGTCACCCGAGCGAGGCAGTAGACATGAACAATCATGTTACAGTAATGTATACAATAATGTAGGCCATAGCCCAGACACAATCCTGTTTCCAACATGCATTCAAACCCCTGCACGTCTGCTCCCAGAGAGCCCCAAGGCACGCAAACGCATTCACCTGCGCCACGCCCCATGCCTCCCCCGCAGTATCACCTGCATGAACCTTGAATTCATCTGAAACTTTTTGACCTAATAAAAAGATGTTCAGGAATATTTGTAACCCATCTCCAATGCTGAAATACTGATAAATTTTTTTCAGTAAATTAAACAGAAATTAATAAATCAATTATTAGTTCCAAGTTGCCAGTATATAAAAACCCTTGTTGTTAGTGTCTCTACAAAGGTTGTTGTATACTAGCGCCATCTACTGTCGTACATGGTCCATGCCATGAATGAAATCATCAATATTGAAACTGTGTAACGTCACCCGCTTGGCGCAAGCCGCTTGAAAAGAGAGAAGATAAAGATAGCCACCTTGACACCACGGTGACCTCGCTCGGTGGGGAAGCGACTGTACGCTGCATCGTAATCCTTAAATATACTTTGGTGCATTGTATTCAATATGTGTTAGTGTGCATATCATACAAAATGGGAATTGTTATACTCAACATGTGCCACATTGTTGCAAATAGGCCTAAATCCGAAAGTTAAATTCATATTTCCAGCTTCATAGGTGTTATATTATCAATTTACAGTAATTGTTTTGTTGTATTTTTGTGCACCCAATGCACTTAGGCCCATGCACTCTCAATTCCAGAAAGAGAGAGAGAGAGAGAGAGCCGAGGGGGGGGGGGGGGGGGGAGAGAAAGTTGGAGAGAAAGATAAAGGAATGAATTGAGAGAGGTAGATTGCAAGAGAAAGAAAGAGAGAGAGGGAGAGAAGGGTGAGAGAGAGGGGGAGAGAGGTGTGAGAGAGAGAGAGAGAGAGAGGGGTGAGAGAATAACAAGTGAGAGGGTTGTAGAAAGAGAGAGAGAGAGAGGGGAGGGATCGATATAGAGAAAGAGAGAGAGGGGAGGGATCGATATAGAGAAAGAGAGAGAGAGAGAGAGACGGGATACAAAAGAGAGAAAGAGGGTGGTGGAGAGAAAAATAGAGAGCTAAAAGGTGAGAGGGATACAGAAAGAAGAGAGAGAAAGAAAGAGGAAGTGGATGAGAGAGATAGAGAGAGACAAAGAAAGGGAGAGAAAGATATATATATATATATATATATATATATATATATATATATATAAAGAGAAGAGAGAGAGAGAGAGAGAGAGAAAGGGAATGAGAGAGCGAGAGGTGTGTGTGTATGAGAGAGACAGAGAGACAGAAAGAGAGCAAATAACAAATGAGAGGGATACAGAAAGAGGGAGAGAGAGAGATAAAGAAAGATAGAGAGAAAGAAAGTTGGAGAGAAAGAAAGGGATGAGAGAGAGAGAGAGAGGTGTGTGTGTCATATGAAAAACAGAGACGGATAGAAAGAGAGAGACTAACAAGTGACATGGATATAGAAAGAGGACATAGGAGTGATACAGAGACAAAGAGAAAAGATAGAGAGAAAGAGTGGGAGAGGGGAGGGTTGGGGAGAAAGAGGGAGAGAGGGGGAAAGAAAGTGGGAGTGAGATGAGAGGGATTCAGAAGCAAGAGAGGGGAAAAGAGAGAAACAGAGGAGGGAGGTAAAAAGAGAGAGAGAGAGGTGAGAGGGATATAAGAGAAAGAGAGAGGGGGAGATGAGAGGGAGAGATGAGAGAAAGAGGAGATAAAGTTAGAGGGATACAGAAAGAGAGAGGGGAGTAATAGGTTTGATCGATAATATCAATAATTTTTCTTTTACCAGGCAATATAAAAACCATTTACTTCCTGGAAAAACTTTATGATTATATATATGTATTTCATCTGGTAATATGATTTGTTGTTCAAGCATTTCAATTATTACAGCTAAACAATAGTGCTATGTTCTTCAGATGACATGTACATTTTTGACCTGAGAGGGAGCTATACTAAAATTTATCAGGAGCACCAATAATTTCTTAAAATCCAAAGCGTTTTAGAGCCCAATTTTTTCAGAGTTGCTTATTCTAACACTAGGTTCCACAAGGGTAATTGATTATTTTAAATTTCATTATCCAATTCTGTTGAAATATTTCTAAAACTTTGTATTACCTTTAATAATAATAATAATAATAGCTAGTTCTTATATAGCGCTTTTCAGGACCATAGGCCCTCTCAAAGCGCTTTACAGATATATATATATATATATTATTACCCCGGTCATAGGATTCAGGCTTACCCGCACACAATGTATGCACATTCTCCACTCCCTGGGGAGCATTCCAGCCAGGCGTCTTTTTTTACAAGCGCACACTTGCTAATCTAAGCACATTAGCTTTCGCATCCTACCGGGTTCCCATTTAACACCTGGGTGAAGAGTGGCAAATGTAGATCAATGTCTTGCCAAAGGACATTAGTGCCGCGGTGGGACTTGAACTGCAAACCTTGTGATCCACAGTCTGGTGACATATCCACTCGTCCATGACACCTTTAAACATTAGCACTGCTTGAGTCATCCAAACAGACTAGCTGTCAATAGGAGGACTACTGCGCTTTTGGGCTTATTTTTCAACTTTATTTTTGAACATGCAATACAAAGTTAAACAGTACCCTTTTAATAAAGTGTTGATAATATAACTTTGCGAGATTTTGAATGTGTTGAACCTGACTTATAACTCTTGAAACTCATCCTCATCCTCATCCTACGTGAGCCAAAGAATTTCATGAACACAAAAATATGTGAGCACTGCTTGAGTCATCAGGCATGTTTTCATCAGCTCGATATTGCCAAATAGTCCGCTATTTCTGATTTGGGAAATAATCCCAAAGTTACAAATCTCGTCTTCATCAGCTCGAGATTCGACCTCGAAACTTGAAACTCGACCTTGAGAAATTAGCTTGAGATATTTACTAAGCGTTCGCGCATAGTGCGAGTTTTCGGGCTGGTGAAGACGCACCGGACAAAGAGCGGGATATTTTTCCAAATAGTGGGATATTGTTCAAACTATCCCAAGATATCTTGGGATGATTATCTCGACCAAATATCCTGCTAATTGCAACTTCGGACTGATGAAGACGCAAACTAACTGGACAATTTGCGATCGGGATAGTTGAAATAGCTGGATGTTTGGCAATCTCGAGCTGATGAAGGCAGGCTTATCGAGACAGGCTGTCAGTACTACAGTAGGAAGCAATGCTCTGCGGACTGTCAGTTCGCGTTACATCGATATAGAGACAAACAGGTGTATGGTTAGTCTGAGCAAGAATCAAATTTCAAGAAATCCAACTTCCTCTACGCGTGGACCTTAGTACAAAGGTCCATGCTCTATGTAAGCCCGCTCAGTGACCCTCTAAATCTCTGTATTTGTTGTCCACCTCAAACTTGTACACTGTGCTTTAAAGGGGGTGAAGCATGACGAGACTACGTGTCTTTCCCGTAGCCTTACTCGGGGCCAATCGGGTGACGTGACCGCAGTATTCACATGGGTGCATTATACACTTTTGTCTGTTTCGCGAACATAGCGCACGCTGACCGTTAATCAAGTCCAACCTTTACGTACAGTTGTCCAAAAGAAGTCGTAGATGGCGTTAATCAGTATTTGCCATGCTACACCCCCTTTAACTCTTAATATTTGTCTACATTTTTTTTTGGGGGGGAGGAATATTCGTTGAAGGGACATGATTCGAATTTCAAGAAATCCAACTTCCTCTATATAAGCACCCTCCCAATCTCTGTATTTGTTTTCCACCACCTTGCATGTGCACTGTGCTTTAACTCTTGGATTTTTCTACATTTTGGGGGGGGGGAATATTTGTTGAAAAGACGAGTAAATCAAATTTCAAAATATCCAACTTCCTCTGAAATCTCTCTGTGTATTTGCTGTCCAACTTACATGTACATTGTGCCTCAACTCTTTGGACATTTCTACTATTTTTTGATATCTTCATTGTATTGGGCTCACAAGGCACCTAACTTTGCTCATCTTGGAGCCATGGCCAGTTCTGTTTTAAATAAGTTTATATATCTTTATATATGTTTTAATCTATACTGATTTGTATTATGTATTCAGAACTGAATAAATAAGTGAAATTAAATGAAATGGGAAGAAAAAAAGTGACCTGATGAATCGAGAGTCTGGACCGGAATCAGATCTTGAGAAATCTAAGTTCCTAAAGATCCTCTGAAATTCTATATTAGCTTTTGACGATAAACTTTTGAATATGTGAATCTTTGAAAGTTTAACATTTTCAAGAAATCATATACAATTCTCTGTTCTCTGTAACATATCAGCTCCAAAAAAAGGTTGTTCATATTTGGGAGTCAAAAGGAAAATTACAGGTTTGAGCTGAAATCACATTTTGAGAAATACAATTCATGAATTTAGTCAAAAATCTGTGTTCACTTTTGACAATAGACTTTAAGTCCTTGGAAAGTTTTTTTTTTACATTTTTGGAAATCTTCTCTGTAGTGACTATTAAGGGTCTTTTACTTTGTATTCACTATCTATTGAAGTATAGACTGCCACTTTGGAATATATTGTGTACACATTGTGACAAAATTCATTTAGCTGTCAGCTGTTTATTCCGTTTAGTCGACCAAAGGCAAAGCATTATAATATATAGAGGTTTCCCCATTATTTAGGTTTTGCAGTAGTAAGCTATTGTATAGTATACATGAAAGCACAGTTTAATTAAAGCCCTACATTTAAAAAGTTTGAACTATATATAATTTCTACACTATGTTCAGTTTTTAGGTCACTTGAATAACAGTTCAGAGCCTTTTCATCCATGGATATTTCCTCAATTCTGTAAGTCAGCAAAATTTGTCAAGTTGAGGGCTTGCAAAAACTGTATTGGCTTTAAAGCTTCAAGTTTATCATCTCTCCGATTAATGATTGAAGACACGGTGATACAGATTATCTCCACTATTACACTTGAAAATTAGGCTAGATTAAATCATTAGTGATTGTGCCGAAAGTCCTTCAGAACTGGATTATATTCCAGTAAAAATGTGGGTCCTGATGTTTTACAGACTGACCTGAAAGTATCAAATATCAGACGCTTGCTTATCTAGGAAACAGCTCTTTTGTCCCTTATTCGAGGCTTGCTAATAGAAAACAGTCGCAGAAGTGACTAACTCTTTCCCTAAGTGTCAAAGAAAATTATCCCTTCCAAAACTTTTGATTCCTGAAACAACCGCCTCCTCAATCAACTCTTGCCTTCTGCATTCTGCCCTCGCTGCAATGTTGCTTGACACTTCAGGAAATTGTGTGGTAGATGAGATGTGCACCCCTCCTCTGTAATGTAGGAGTCTAATTAAAAGTTTTCAGTCTATGAGTCATGAATAGCCCTTCTTGTTGGACTGTTCCAAGTGTAACTACCTTGGCTCTTAATAGGGGTGAGCAATCTATTCAATTGCGAGGGACTCGGTAAGCTAGGTCTACTATTTTATTGGCTCTTGTTTTCAATTATTGATTTTTAGTGATGAAGGACTCCTCTTATTTTAAAAGTTGTTACCTTAATCATATTTTAATGTAGGTTTTCAAGCTTAAACAACATGATTTGTTTGCTATTTGAGAGGAACCATGCCTTTATACAGCAATGTTTACACACAGATTATACGTGAGTGTATAGTAACAGCAAATATAACAGCACACACAGAAATCTCTGTGTGTGAAGGCACACACAACACGTGCACAATAATATCCCATGCATTCAGTGGCCAGGCATGCAGTATGTTGTGTGTATCAGGGCTAAGAGGTTACCCTGGATGTGCGTAGTTAGTATGGTACAGATTGAATATATTCTGCAGTGAGCTACCGCTAGTTGTGAGGGGAGTTTTGAACTGGGGGCTAGATCTCCTGTTGCTATTCCATTTTGAAACGGGTTCCACAGCTGATGTGCTTTTATCAACAGACTTCACCTCTGCTCTCAGCTCAGGTGCATGGTCATGAACATCAGCCTCGACCTGTTCGAACACATGTGGATAGCTTGCGTGAGTGAATGAAAACAAATCGCTGGCATGTTTAGGTCATCCTTTTCTTCAATCTAGCTCAAAGCAATGAGCCAGAAGGATCTCATTCATTGATACTACAAATCACTGACTTCAGAAGTGATAGCAGGAGAGAGAAAACTGCTCCATTTTTGTGGTGGAATAACTATTGCTGTTGGGGACATTTTCCTTCGACCAGTAGTTCTAGGACCAGTACTGGATATCGGTGGAGTGCAGTGTTGTGGAAAATTGTGACCAAAAACTGAAAAAAGTATTGAATTTTTCTTCAGTTAATGGAATATAGACCAAGCTTTCATCGGTGAGTGTGTTTTACATTCATTTTATTTGTAGCTGCTGTTTACAATCATTTCTCTCTCTCTTCTCCATCCCGAAATGTATAGTATGACCGTTGGTGGTGGTGGTTGTGGTAGTGGTATTGGTTGTGGTATTGGTTGGGGTGACAGTGGTGGTAGTGGTGGTGATTATGTTGGTAGTTGTAGTAGTGGTGTAACTGTAAGTGGTACTGGTAGTGGTAGAGGTGGTAGTAGTGGTAGGGGTGGTAATGTTGTTAATGATGGTTGTGGTGGTGGCGTTAGAGTTGTTGGTTGTGCTATTTTTAGCGGTGGTTCTAGATGTGTATTTCATTGTGAATCTTACTGTAGCAATGCATGGCACTGTATCATTTAATAAACTTACCGGTAAGTGAAAATGAAGATAATTTAGGCCCCTATTTTACCCCTCCATATTTTATTATTTACATGTTTAAAGACAAGACTGATAATGTTTAATATATGTAGCCTTGCAATTATTTCAAATGTATTTCTCTTAATTTAGTTGTTTTTTGTGTTGTTGCAGGTTTTTTAAAAAAAATTACAAATAGGCACTGTACTCAGAATTGAATTCTAAAATTTGTTTTTCTAATTTAAAGGGGGGGATGGCATACTTAAATGGTATGATTACAAGTTAAGTACTTATTACTGAGGGGGGGGGGGGGGGGGCTTGCCCCTATATTCTCTAACTGTTTCCATCCAACCATCACTATGTGGATACTGCATCCATAAAGAAGATTAAATTGTGGCCATCTACAATGCAACTTTCTGCTAAGACTGAGTTATTTACCACTTAGTGCTATTGCAGCATCAGCAATAACATGTACATGTAGCTAATGGTTAATTAATCATTAGCTAATTTCTTAATCTTTTAGAGACACTGACCTTCCTTTTATTATCCCCTATCTTGTGGGAAATATGCCTGCAATCTGCAGACAGAACACAGAATACAGTATATATGTATTTAACCCCCTTCCCCCCCCCCCCCTCCCTTTATCCAGGTGGGGATAATCATGCAAATGTCTCATCTCGTCCCTCAGATATGATGTTAAACGAAGGCCCTGTGTAGAGAGAAGAGTCACAAATATTGCACACTAAGATGAAGAACCCACTGCACTCTCTATGTGAACTTGAACTTGAACCTGACTGCTGAGAACACAGCATTCGTCCAGATTCCTGGGTAAAGAGCCCGGGAGCGGAAAACAAAACAAGTATTGATAGAAGAGAGTTTTATAAAAGGGGGGGGGGGCCTAATGTAGTTGCCCACCTGCACATCCCAATCAGTTATAATCAGTCATTCTAGGAGGAGAGACCAGAGGGATACATGTAGGCCTGTCATCATTAGCTCGAGATTGCCAAATAGCCCACTATTTCTGATTTGGGAAATAAGCCAGAAGTTACAAATCGCGTCTTCATCAGCTTGAAACTTGAGCTTGAGAAATAAGCTTGAGATATTTTGCTCAGTCTTCGCACATACATGTAGTGCGAGTCTTTGGGCTGGTGAAAACGAACGATAGTTAAAATAGCGGGTTATTTGGCAATCTCGAGCTGATAAAGACAGGCCTAGTGATTCAGTTTGCGATTCCCCTTCCATGCACAGGCGACGCCAAATACTTGGTAATAATGAGAATGATTGTGAATTTACATGAAAGTGAATGCTAGTCCATGAAACAGAGGTTTTTTTGGCATTTCTAACACAGTCATCTTCCCGGGTACCTGATTTGTATCCTTCAAAAGATGCAACAAAGTGATTAAACTGGAACTTTTTCATGCTCTTGCACCCTCAATACAGCCAACAATGCCTAAGTGGTACCCGTTGATCCCCCATGGTCCCCTTAGCTGATTTGATGAGAGGTGCAGGGAGGTCTGATCCCTCCTGGCCAAACTAGTGCAGATAGGCTTTAAGAGGTTTCTGTATAAGATCTTTCTTCCAATGTGAAAAACCCTTAGGCTCATTCAATATGAAACAGTCAACCACAGTTTTTTAAAATCAATATGTAAATGAATGCCAACTGCATGCAAACAAATGTCCTACACATATTCACTGAGCTCTGTGTTATAACATACAGAAATGTGAAGCGTATATTTCTCTCACTATATTTAAGTCATAAACCCCGCCCCCCTTCCTCCACTATGGTTTAACTTTTCACATCTGAACAAGGATATATATCTAGGCATAACTTGCCATTTGAAGTCAGGAAATCACCATCTGTAAATGTCTTTAAATCAAAACTGAAAACACATCTTTTTAATTAACTGTAAATCTAAGCATATCAGGAGCTCTTGTAGCGCAGTAGAATATTTATAATGTTGGATAGTTTCTGCGCTCTATAAATGTATTATTATTAATAATATGCAATGTACAGTGTACAGTATGAGTGAATAGATTGAATGATATCTTTGTTAATTTGTCATATCTCATCTACACCCTGGTTCACCTTGTGGGAAATGTGCCTGATGCTGTGATGTATATATACTTTGTTATCATGAGGACAATACTGTATATTGGTTTTGCAGATAAGGGGATGATGGTGATGGTCGAATATTATCAGAAGTATGTTGATGCTGACACTATACCTTTTCAACTGCTCTAATGGTACTGGTAATGAACTACATACATATATATATATGAACTACATGTACATGTATATGAATTAATATAATTCATTTATTTATTGCAACCATGAGTTGGATTTCACACAATAAAAAGACAGGCATGGAAATGTTTCACAATATACATGTAGATATATAGATTTTGTAACATACAGATGTGGTTTTGAAAGGAATCAGAACATTGATGCAAGCTCTGCATTATTGTTTACCAGTATATCACATTAGATCTACAGTGATTTTTCAAGTTTCAAAAGTGCAGTAATTACCCCTATGCCTTTCAGTGTTCAGGGCAGGGTCTCATTAAACCGTCATAAGTACAAGTTCGCTGACATCCTGTTAAAATGTGTGTATTAAGTTTAACACACGTGTCAATGGGATGTTGGTGAACTTGTACTTATGACGATTTCATGAAACGCTGCCCTGATTGCTTGGAATATTGACAATTTTGCTCAGTCGGTAGAGCAGTGGTCTCATAATCCGGTGAACCGGGTGCAAAACCAAGGTGATGCGCTAGTGCCCTTTGGTAAGGCATTAATCCTCACTACCAGGTCCCTTGGAGAGGATCTAAAGCCGTTGGTCCTCTGGTTGCTTACTTAGAAGCATTTATACTTTCTTAGCAGTCAGGTAAAATAACCATCACATCCATCACATCCAAAATAATAGACAAGCATTAATGAGGAAACACTCAAAAACTGTTATCACAATGTCACAATTTCCCCAGACCTCATTTAAGCCCCACCGTCCTACTTGTAGCTACTTGCTCCCTCTATATAGAAAACTTCCCCAATCTGTGCCCATTGGTCCCCCATGATCCTCTTTTTCTTATGTTAATTGAGAGCTGAGTTGATGAGATAGCCACCTGTCAGTGACCTTCCTGGGTGGTCTAATCCCTCCTAGCCAAACTAGTACTAATTTAAGTGCATGTACCAATCACCAAAATATTTTGTTTTGTAGTATGGGGTTCTGTGTAGTTTTACAGAGACCAATTATCCATGTCAGAAAATATTTTTACTATGGTATGCGATAGTTACAAGATAGCTCAGTACTATTTCTCACCTTTACTAGTACCCAGACATCTCTAGGTATGTCCTCATCAGCTCGATATTGCCAAATATCCCGCTATTTGAACTATCCCGATCGCAAATTATCCAGTTAATTCGCGTCTTCATCGGCCCGAAGTTGCAATTAGCGGGATATTTGGTCGAGATAACCATCCCAAGATATCTTGGGCTAGTTTGCAAAATATCGCGCTATTTGTCTGCATGGTGCGTCTTCACCAGCCCGAAGACTCTCACTATGTGCGAACGCTGAGCAAAATATCTCAAGCTAATTTCTCGACCTCAACTTTCAAGTTTCAAGGTCAAGTCTCGAGCTGATGAAGACGCGATTTGTAACTTCGGGATTATTTCCCAAATCAGAAATAGCGGGCTATTTGGCAATCTTGAGCTGATGAAAACAGGCCTATTGCTCGTAATAGAGAGAGGAGAGCTTCAGAGATATCCCATCCTTTGACTCAATTTCAAAACATCCTGACTCTTTTGTTACCAGCTGATCTAATCCATTGGATGCTAAGCACTTTTTTTCCGCACAAATTGTTTGATTTCGTTCTGCTCCAAAGGCCTTCAAAAGGAGATTCTGGAATTATCTTTTGCTCAAAAAGCTCATATACTGCATTTTTGAAATGTTTCCTTTGAAAAGAGAGTCACTCAACAACAAAAAGATTTGTAGGAAAAGTTTTTTCCTATTATTATTACAAGATATGCACCATTTGATTAAATGCAATTGTAGAATTTGGTCCACACCAACAAAGGGGTCCGCACCCCTTATTTATTTCATTTCATTTCATTTCGTTTCGTTTATTGCTGTATTAATCTTCCACATTCCAGTTAAAAACATGCAAAATACAAAATAATGTACATTTTACATGTATGTATGAAATACAAAGGAATACTGAAAGAAACAAATGTACACAAAAGAAAGGTGGGTACAAAAGGGGAAAATAATGGTAAACCAGTATGCTGATGGGGAAAAACAAAAGCAAAGTTACTTGTCGGGATTAATCCCTTTAATGATTCTAACATCACATTTTTTAAACGTTGTAAAAAAAAGGGGGAGGGGCGGGCGATTCACTGAAACATGACCATTACTGGGCTGTAAAGAAGGAATTTCTTCCTACCGGGAACCCATTCACTACACCTGGGTGGAGAGTGACAAATATAGATTAATGTCTTGCCAAAGGACATAAGTGCCCCAGTGGGACACAAACCTTGAACCATGTGATCCGCAGTCGAGCGACTATCCACTAGATCATGGCTAAGAATAGAGGAATATACAATTGTAGCTACATGTATGTTAGCAAACACAGTGGGAGCACCACATACATCTACATGTACACTGTACATGTAGATCTGTAGTTTACAAAATAATATGACATTTGCCAGCTGTGAAATTCATAACCACACACACACACACAAACACAATATTATGTTGATATATAAATTTGTCGACGTGGCCTCTGCTTTCTTTTTGTCTCCATAACTGTCGCCAAAAGGCAGGTCGATAAAAATGCTGACGGGGGAAATGCACCCCCCCCCCCCACCATTGCACCTGCACTTTTATGTACATGTTACTACTATACAATCGCTGACGTATAGTTTAAGCATAAGTACATCATGACATGTAGAGGCCATTGACAATATGTACTGGTATTTATGTATTTTGGTTTAGAAATGCAAACAAAGAAACTATCATTTCTGAAGTGCATCCTTGCGGTTAAAAAAATCCATGAATTGTGAAATTATATATCATGTACCGGTAGGTAATATAATATGTTAGGCAATGGCATATGACACTTGAGAAGTAAAAGATTTGGATGAAGTGAAATGTAAAAACTTAGATAAAAAATGGTCTCAGAATGCTAATTTTATTTTAAAGATAAAATAGGATATTTTTCAGATACGATTGTGCCCAGAATATACCAACCAAAACCAAGTTATTATTGTTACTTTTTTTTTTTGGGGGGGGGGGGGTTGTTATTTGAGAATAATGTTTATTTGCCAGAGCAACATGTACATTTATAGATATTTCTCTAACTTTGGAGTCAAGATTTTTCTCTTGTGTAGAGAGCATAGCAATCCTGGGTCTTTTTCACAAAGACTAAGATCGACTTTAAGTTGGACTTACATGTAACTATGGCAGGCCTTTCATGCCACTAGTTCCTCTAACCATTCCTAGCATTGGTTTATCAAGGGAAGTTCACAAATCTACAGAATTTACATTTTTTTATAGTTCATTATTGAAAGTGAAAATAATTTTTAAGGATCATATTTGAGAGAGACCAATAGTGAGAGCAATATCAGTGGCATGAACAGCCTGCCATAGTTACATGTAAGTCCAACTTAAAGTCGATCTTGGTCTTTGTGAAACACTCCCTTGTACATAAAAGTCACTGCCCATCGAACGACACCCATGGCAGCGTATATGAACTCCATACTCCACAGACGACCACAAACAAATCAATAATTCATTGTTTATTGTTTGTGATGGTGTAATCAATGACACAATACATTCAAGGGCATTTGTAATCAATAATATCTTGTTATGTCATGTAAATTTCACCTAGATAATAATAGGCTTGTCATAAATGCCACTGACCCATGCACTGTCCTTGTACATTATAGTTGTTAGGGAGATGCTTTAAGACTTGTGTGCTAGCCCCCTGCATATACTTGAGTTATGGTAAAAAAAAGAAAATTAATTATCACAGAATCAAACGAAACTTACACTGAATCTTCAAGAGTACAAATAAATGTCATTTGCCAAATAATTTTGATATAAATGTATACTGGCTGAGTAATGCTCATAGAAAGATAAGGAAATCAAGGTTAGTAGCCTCGGCACCATTTTTGTAGTCCCATATACATCTTTCTGTGTACAGTGCTTGTTACTTTACCAAGACTTGGTCAAATTTATTATGATTTTGATGACTCCAGAGTCTTGCAGGACACACCAATACTTACATGCTACATGATCAACCATTTTTGGTCGATCCCACACCTTTTCTTTCACAATGCAATCGCATGACCAGAATTCAACTTCATCTTTAATTTTGAGATTCTTATAAGGGCTTCAAAGCTTATACAAAATATTCTTGTAAAAATATTGCCCTGCTTTGTTCAAGTTTACCCAAATTCTATAAATTTCGATTCTTGCATTCATACATCTTTCCATAAAACCAATCATACAATACAAAATAGCAGAATTCTTTTTATGACATATACATATATCTCCAGTTCAGAATTCATTCGCCCATATAAATTTAATTTTATGCCTGAACAGACGAACGATCTGATTTGTGCGATGGAATTATAACAGCCATTGTACTTCTCCGCACTTGAAAAGTGACTCTGTTAATTATGGCATTCATGCATGCATGCTGTGCTATTCTACATGTATTTCCATTTCCTATTGATGCCTCTTTGATTTGGACGAGTGAATCTTTTATTAAGTTTTAATAAGTGGCGTGCGTTCCCCTTGACAACCATATTTGCGATTATCGATCTACGTGTGTACATGTGTTTTTTCATTTGTATTCAGTATTTGTTTGTCACGGCTCAAGGTTATTATCATAACAGGTTTATCCATTTGGAGAGTCTAAACGACAAATACAGATTATACTGTAATAAGTCATATGCTGTTGTGCATGCACGTAAACATAGCAAACAATGACAATATTAGTCCCATTTACATGTATATGTCATACTTTTGTTGAAAAGAAAAAAAATATTTTCAAATTCAGTCTTTCAGTCTTTATTTTCACTCTCAATAACAGCAATATACATAGAAACAACAGAGCATCACCAATAGTTATCAATACAAAGCAGTTTAATAAACCAAAACAAAATTATGAGAATGAGAATGAGGGGTCAACAAAAACAGCTAGTAGCCTACAACCTTGACTCCCAAATTAACAATTAAAGGGAAACAAACAGACAAACAATAGAATAAGTCTGGCGTTTGTCTGAGGGGGTCTATACGGTACATGTTTATGGATCAACTCTCTGCTTTTCAACCGTAGTAATATTGAATAGATCTACTAGTACCATAGTTACAGTGTATTTAATAGGCCTACCGTATTATATATGTTATACTATTTTGTTGTAAAGAAAATTCAGTATTTTCAGGTCTAGTGTTTATCCGGTGGGATGCGACCGTCATTGTTGATCAAACAGTTTTTGAGTGTCAAGTAATGCCTGGCTGGAATGCTCCCCAGGGAGGGGAGATTGTGCACACAGTGTGTGCAGGCAAGTATTGAATCTAATGACCGGGGTAATAGTATAAGCACTTTAATAGAAACATTTGTATTAATGGCATCGTTTTACAATGTTAAATCTGAGATGCATGGCCCTACTGTACGTGTTATCAGTGTTTGTGATATGGTTGTTGTAATATTGAAGCCCTAAAAAAGTTGCGCTTCAAAATGATCATGAAGTGCCTCAAAAAGGTAAAAATCTTTGAGTGACCGGTTTTACCATACTCATTTTTCCCAATAGACTGCAGTGTTATAAAAATAGTTAGGAAAACAAATTCTGAAATTTCTAATTCCAATCATAGAAAACTTGATAATCAGACAGGCGATCGGCTTGTAAAAGTCATGGGATTCCTGACTGACCTGAAGGTTTATTATTATGATTGCAGCATGAGCTAAATCCAGGATTTTGTTTCAGAATCTGATACAATGTTTAATACCAAGTCACTTTAAACTTTTAAGTATACCTATCACCTGTTTCAGATACCGGTAGCTAGAATAAACCTGGCATTCTGTGGGTAAACAGTTAAGAAGTGTGAAGAAAATGAAGGATAACATAAAACCCAACCCTTCCTCACAGAGATGCAGAAACATGATCACTCAATACTGTGCTTTGGGCTCAAGCTGATCGTCATGAATGTAACATTTGCTTCACATTTTATTTGGCAAGCTCGCTCGTTTGGAGATGTTTTTGTGCTCTTTTCCAACCTGCGTTTCATTTACTCTGTCGACTCTCAGGAAACTGACTATCTCAAACAGTCTCCTAATGCTCCTTTAGCAGCAAGAAATAAAATGAGAGACAAAAGAGGTGAAAAGGTTCTGTTGAAACGGGCGGCGGAAAAGGCGTGAGTCATTTGGCAGGACGCCTTTATCGTGACTTTTCTGTTTTGCATCATCCTTTGGGCCCATTTTACAAGTCGAGATTCCTGTATGTGATATTTGCTTGGTGTGATTTCATATTTGTACAAGTGTATGCTAGAGTGTTTGTAAGAGAAGGTTGTAATCTGTATTTGCCTGCTATTAGCCTTCATGAATATATATGTCATTTTGATGACTGTCCGGTCTATAGAGCTTCCATGTCGAGCATACCAAGTTCCAATTTTAAAGTGTAAATATGGATTAGGAATCATTTTCATTTTTTATTTTAACAAGATGCAATTCCATGAGCTCTACTTTTCAGTAATATATTTCGGAAACATAATGTCCGTATAGAGAGCCAGAAAGGCCTTGGCTTGTATCATTTTACACAGAGTTAATGCCCTTCTGGCTCCAAACAGATGGTAATACTGCAAGTTGCAACTCTTGAATTCTCCTGTTAGCTCTAACATATTTCTAAAGCTTGAGTCATTGTTAAAAGATTATATAAACAATCTGATTTTAAAAAAAGATAGAGTACGCAACTACTAAAATAAATTGGCCGGATCAGTAAATATAAAAGGCTTTTTGTCCTGTCCTGGTTACTTCAGAAAGATATTTTTATTTTTTGGGGGGGGGGGGGGGGGGGGGAGGTGGGGGGGAGGGGCAAATGGTAATCCAGTTAAAATTGAGTCAAATAGTCTGATAATGTTATTAATCATTGTTTATTTGTCTGTTTTTCTTAACAGGTTCCTGGTCCCTGGTTGCGCTTTTCTTCTTCTGAATCATGAGGCAAAGGACTTGGGATTGATGGAATGGATGGGTTCAAGATTTGCCTGTGATTTGGAGAGATTTTAGTCACATTTTAGAGGAGAAGGGATCAGACTGGTACACCAAATCAGTTTAAGGATAGACCGGTAAGCCTTTCTCAGGGAATACATACCATCAGTCCAAGCTGTAGAGATTTAAAGGAAAAGGATAGAGACTGGTAACCATCCAGAACTCTGGTCAGTGAATTCCAGAGTGGTGACCATTTTTTGGAAGTACTACACCCATTCAAACCTATGCAGTGCGTGTTCTGCAACTGTGCAAAGAAGGGACTAGGCTGGTGCCGGAAGAAGAGGAAAATGCCCGCAATGGAGGAGGAGAAAAAGACGAGGCCGCTCTTGGGCGGTCTGTCATGGTTACCGATCAGTACTGGACTTCTGGCGATTTTGACTTGCGTCGTAACGTAAGTTTTTAATTCATTATTTTTGTTATTCAATTTTTCATACAATAGGCTGTTTTTGTAAAACATACTGCATATCTGTTTTTTGAGGTGGGTTGATACAACATCCTGTTACGAATGATTGTCGCATAGTGACACCTTCAAAGAAAACCATAACTATCTATGTGGTTTTATAATTGTTCCAGGATTATATGCATGTAAAGAGGATTAGTACAGTAACATTTCATACAAAAATTACACAGTTTTTTCATCAACTTTCAACAATGTTTCAGGTTCACTATAACCGTTACCCTAAGAAGGGTCCAAAGTTGCTCCAACATTGTTCCATAGAAAAGTATTTTGTATGGCCTCTAAACATTTACATGTAGGCCAATGAAACCATTAGTGTCACAAATCCTTAAACCCTTTCAATGTTAAATCTTCTAAAATCCCTCAAAAATTGTCCCATTTAAAATTGAAATGTATCTTGTCTAACCTCCAAAGATTTAGGCCAATGACAGACCCAAATTTCAGGGTAGTATAGTAAAGAATCAGATTTCTTATTTCTGTGTCAAGTTGGCTGATGATGAATTCAGTTGTCATCAGCCCTAAGCCAGACAAGACTGCCCTCATTATTTGGTGATTTGTCCTCAGTTTTTCATCACTTTATCCTTGTCTACCTAACTGATACTTTCCCTATTCTCATATTTCTAGTCATTAGGTATCTAACTACAGCCCCCCCCCCAAAAAAAAAAAATGAAAAAAAAATGAAAGAATCAGAATCAGAGAGAGAAAGATATATGTATCATCTTGATCTGACATTTGTAATTTATAAATTAAAAAAAACCTCATAATCGTGCAGTGATTATTTTGCTCTAAACGCTATCAAATAAGTCTCTCTATCTTAAGTATCTTTTGTTTGTCCTCTCTCTCTCTCTCTCTCTCTCTCTCTTAAATTTAACCGTTCGTTTAATATGCCCAAAATCTCCTCTCTACATAGCCTTTGATTTGTTTTAAATTGTCTCTATATTATTCCATCACTATCTTTTCCTTGCAGTTCGACTGTCTCTGTTTCTCTCTCTTTCACTCTTTTTGCTCTCTCTCTCTCTCTCTCTCTCTCCCTATATCTCTCTCTCTCTTTCTATCCCTCTCTCATTTCTTTATCTTTGTTCACCCCTCCCCTCTCCCCCTATCTCTCTCTTCTTCTCTTTCTTTTCTTCACAATCTTCTCCCTTCTTGTTTCCTTTCCTCACCCCTCTCTTCCTCTCTCTTTCTTTTCTTTATCCTTAATTTTTCTCTCACTTTTTCACCACCTCCCTCCCCTCCCTCCCCTCCCCCTCCCTCCCCTCCCCCATTCATCTCCACCTCTCCCTCTCACAAGGCCTGTCGTCATCAGCTCCACATTGCCAAATAACCCACTATTTTAACTATCCAGATCGCAAAATATCCAGCTAATTTGCATCTTCATCCGCTCATAGTTGCAATTAGCGGGATATTGGGTCGAGATAATCATCCCAAGATATCTTGGGCTAGTTTGCAAAATATGCCGCTATTTGTCCGGTGCGTCTTCACCTGCCCGAAGACTCGCACTATGCGCGAACGCTGAGCAAAATCTCACGAGTTCGAGTTTCGAGGTTGAGTCTCGAGCTGATGAAGACGCAAATTGTAACTTCGGGCTTATTTCCCAAATCAGAAATAGCAGGCTATTTGGCAATCTTGAGCTGATGAAGACATACCTACTGTCTCTCCACAAGTAGGTCATATAGGAAGATGAAGATCAATGATAGGGGAGTAGTATTACCCGATGGTCACCCAAGATAACCTCCTTTCTCAAACTGCTTCTCCTGTCTCCTTCAAAGTTTGGTCGTTTTTCGGGGAAGAAAGCAAAGACTTCCAAGTTTTAGAATCAAAGAAAAAAGAATCATGTCAAGTTCAAATATCTGGAACAATCACACATTGTGCAATCAGTCAGGGAACTTAAAGGCCCACTGCACTACTTATAGCTACTTGCGCCCTCTATACAGCCAACAATGCCTAAGCGGTACCCGTTGATCCCCCATGGTCCCCTTTTTCTTATGTTAAGTGAGAGCTGATTTGATGAGATAACCACTTGCCAGTGGCCTCGCAGGGAGAGCTTATCCCTCCATGCCAAACTACATGTGTAGTGCAGACGGTCTTTAAGATCACGGAAGCAAGCTTTACACGTACATGTACATGTATGTCAAGTATATATCTTGAACAATCACACATTTTTGAAGGATTCGTGGGGGGGGGCTGGAGTGATATCTGTCCATTAGTGCCAATGATCAGGAAAAAAATTAGCAAACAAGAAAAAAATACATACCTGTATGTGGTTTTCAAATATCTAGAATAGTAACATATTTTTATAAAGCGTTGACATCCTATCCTTGAATGGAGGTTGAAAATTACATCCTGTAGTTGTGTATTATCAATATTATCTGTCACATTTGAAAGGTCATCATGTACTTTTGATTGTTTGCATTTGAATATATTGTAAAGTACACTGTAGTATTGTTCATTGTTCCCAACAGTTTGGTGTCAGTGAACATTTAAGATAATATGTAGAAGTCATTTTCATTTCTTTCTTTCCCCATCTATACTCCATCCTCTCTCTCTCTCTCTCTCTCTCTCTTTCCCTCTCGCTCGCTCTGTCTGTATACATGTACCTGTAGATGTCTGTCTTTCTGTATTTCTCTATGTCTGTTTCACTGACACTGTACAACTCATTTACATTGTCAAGCTCACTTTATTTCTGTCTGTATGTTTCTCACTCCTGTTTTGACCTATTTGAAGGCTTTATACAGATACCCCCACCACCTCTCTCTGTCTCTCTCTCTCTCTCTCTCTCTATCTTCTTCCCACTATTTCTCTTCTCTCTCTCTCTTTCGATCCCTCCCTCCCTCTCTTCTTTATCCCTTCTCACCATCTCTCTTTCTACATACGCAACTGTGTACATCCTCCTCCTCCTTCTCCTCCTCCTCCCTCCTTCTCCTCCTCCTCCTCCTCCTCCTCCTCCTCCTCCTCCTCCTCCTCCTTTTCCTCCTTCTCCTCCTTCTCCTCCTCCTTTTCCTCCTCCTCCTCCTCCTTTTCCTCCTCCTTTTCCTCCTCCTCCTCCTCCTCCTCCTCCTCCTCCTCCTCCTCCTCCCCCTCTCCTAGGTCTCCTTCTCATTCTTCTTTCCCCCCATCTCAATCCATCTCACTCTCTTCCTCCCCTCCAACATATCTCACCCCTCCAACATATCTCTTATTTTTCACCTGGCTCCAGTATCCAAAGATTACCCTCCAAAGTAGGTGAAGAACCCTTCATCAGGGGGCAATGACTCTCAAACTTGACCATTCAGAGGTCAAAGGTCAAAGGTGACAGATTTACTGAGACTTGCTTTTCTGTCGGTCCTGCTTTTGAAACATCAAACTTTCTTTTCCAATTATACTCTAGCTATCTCAAATATCGTTTCTTTCCAAAAGAGCCAGAAGGCTGTTAACTCTTTGTAAAATGATACAGTTGCCGGTACTGCCTTTTCTTAATCTCAGCAGACGACTCGTTTTGTTACGGAGGGAATAGGTTGAGAGAATTGGGGTCAGAATTGCTCCTTTTATCCTTTCAGCAGCTTTCTTCTGAACCTCAATGAATTCTGATGCAAGTAGAAAGTTGATGAATAACTGAATAAACTTAAGTAATACCATCTGTGCCCCATGTCAAAAAGACTTATAGTTGATGCCTCTCATGTCCAGTATTTTGTCTGTTCCCATTCGACCAATAAGGGCAATGCTTGGTTTCAGCTGTGGCTGTACATTTAGATTGAAATACTGAACAATAAACCATACAATCGGTCTCCTGAACTTTATGTGGAATTGGTATTGTTCAGTGGTGCTTATCTCTGAAATTATGCTTATCTCTGAAGTTATGCTTATCTCTGAAATTATGCTAAGAGCCTTCACATTTCATTCTCTCAGATTAATAAAAATATCTGAGGAATTGTGGTACAACTGTAGAGGCCATGTTTCAAGAAACTGATTAGATTGTCATTGTTAGCGGTCATATGGGATCATGCTGTTTGATGACAACCAGTAGAAAAAAGGCACCTTTAATTCATTATTTTTTTTACTGAGGGTCCTTTTACAGCAGTATTTTCAAGCTTTTTGCAATGTAAAACACACCTGGTATGGTAATCGTCAAATGAAAGAGGAATTTTGAATCCTAATACTTTGAAAATGGCATTGCCTATTTCATGCTCCATATATTTTTTTATTTTGGCACATTGCATTATGTTTCATTTTTGACATTTCACACTTTTTTCATAGTGATAGAGGTTATATGTGAAGGTTCACACAACAATCCTTCAATTTAAAGTTTAGGTCTTGGTTGCAAGTTTAAAGTTACATGTATCCTGTAGGGCTGAGACGTGTAGTCGAATGCTCGAGTACCCGCACGGTTGACAACTACTCGGGTACGATTTCTCGCATTCGAATATTCGGCAGCAAAATAAAAAATAAAAAATCTGTCTAGGCCGACGCTTACCCGTGTCTGGGTAAGCGGCGGCTGCTGGCATGATGCCGTCGGTAAAAATGTTTCCCAACTCAAGCACTGTCAAACTCACCACTCAGAAACTGGGACCAAATGTCTGGATTAATTGATCATGGTTACGAAAGTACTGGAGTTTTAAACCATTAGCAGTCTTCAGTTTAGCGTTATAAATATGAGCAGTAGGAGGGGGGGGGGGGGGAAGGGGAGGATGGGACTCACTTTGAAGGTACAGGTACAGTACATGTACATGTATGTGCTGGTAGGCCACAATGAACTTTTAGATCATGCTAGCTTGCAGTGAAAATGATAGCTTCCCGGCTTGTAGTTGAAAACTTTGACTACTAGTGATCTACATGTACATGTATGTGAGTTGAAAACTTTGATTACTCATGGTCTATGCGAGTTGAAAACTGTGATTACTTATGGTCTATGTGAGTTGAAAACTTTGTTTATTATTAGTTCCTGTGAATTCTTGTCGTTGTATTATTAAAAGTGGTAGGTGTTAAAAATGTCGAGGTTTTGCAAACTTAAAGTTTAAAGCTACAATTGGCCAGTGTGAATGTACTTATACATGTAGCTATGCATTTTCACCACAGGGCCAAGTTCATGTGTCAGTACCTGCAAAGGCTCAAATTCCATGAATTGCTTTCGATCCCTGACAATTTTCAATTACAATTCATTCCTGAATACCGAACATATCAAAGAGAATTGGCTGTGATGACATTTGAGTCGATAAGTAGGCAGTTTATTCTGGAAGTGTGCATGGGGATTCACACTTTTTCTCTGTAGAGGTGTCGTGGTTTAGTGGATACTAGGTTGGACTAGGCCTGTCTTCATCATCTCGAGATTGCCTGCCAAATAGCCCGCTATTTCTGATTTGGGAAATAATCCTGAAGTTACATCTTCATCAGCTCGAGATTTGACCTTGAAACTTGATACTCGAGCTCGAAAAATTAGCTCAAGATATTTTGCTCAGCATTCGCGGATAGTGCAAGTCTTTGGGCTGGTGAAGACGCACTGGACAAATTAATAGTGGTATATTTTGCAAACTAGCCAAAGATAAGATTATCTCTACCAAATATACCGCTAATCGCAACTTCGGGCTGATGAAGGCGCAAATTAACTGGATAAGTTGTGATCAGATAGTTCAAATAGCGGAATATTTGGCGATCTCGTGCTGATGAAAACAGTCCTGCTGAGGATCACAGAGTTTGTGATTAGAGTCCCACTGGGGCATAATGTCCTTTGGCAAGACATTAATCTACATTTACATTTGCCACACTCCACCAAGGTGTTTTAAAATGGGTACCAGCAGAAATTTATTCCTTAACATGCTTGATGCTTTAATGGTAGCTGTGCTGAAGCCATGGTAATAAAAAAAGAGCGCCAAGAGTGGCAATGTGCCGGACATGAGCACTATATAAGAATCAATTTTCATTGTTCTTCTTCTTTTTAGTATTATTATCATTATTCGATGCTATCAATGCAGGGGGTCTATACAGGGAGACCAGTGTATTATAAATCATATCCCAGCCATAAAGAGCCATCATGAGACTTTCGACCCCTTGCATTGACACAGGGCGCGACAAACCCGCTTGCCCGACGTCCCGGGGCAACCAAATTGAGCCGTCGGGCAAGTAAATCAAATTATCACTTGCCCGATTCGGGCAAGTGATACTTTTACAGTAATTTCCTAGTGTCCAAGAACTCTACCATTCACCCGTCAACTTCTTACCCGTCGTCAAAATCCAGAAGCAAAAAAGCGATCGTTCCGATTTCGAAAAAACTTCACAGACAGCTAGCCAGCTCAGCTAGCTCAGCGCGCATGCAACAGTGACACTTCAAGCCATGAATGCCGCTCCGCCTCCACGCACGGCCGGCCGTGAGCTAGCTAGAGACAGCTAGCGCGATCGTACCAGCTGCGAGCTTATTCGCGCTCTCTCTCTCTAGCTCTGCAGGCCGCACCGACAGGCCTTTGCTATTCTCTGATTGCCAATTGGTTGAATCACGCCAAATATGACGTCATTATTCTAGGGAAATGAACACGTGCGAATCGGAATGGAATAAACAACAGGGATTTTCTAGTAAGTACAAAAAGTCAAATGTTTGATATTTATTCATAATGACTGTTAATGATTGTGAACATATTATTTAAAACTCGCTGCTCATATAAATCAGATGAATGTTTTTGTCTCGTTTTCAATTTATTACTGCGGTCTCAAGATCCGACCGAGCGAGTCATTTTGATAATAGTATCGAGACCCCCAGAATATAAGCCGTTGTTGTTTTGTTTTCATGGTTTTAGCGACGTTGTTTAGTCTAGTTTTCGCATACTTATCCGAGATTTATCGTAAAATATCTTCAATATTATTATTTAGTAAGAATTTACAAATTTTGGCATGATATTTATAGCAGTGAATGATGAAATAAAAATGTCCGTACTTTATTTAAAATAGTTGATTACCCATTATTTACATGACGTTTCTTGATGGAAGAGTTGACCCAAATTATTAACAGCTGAAAATTAGCCTACGTTTCCAAATGACAGCGGCTTGCACAGACACACATGTGATGTTGCACCATGGTACATGTGGCTACCATTAATGACATGTTTGTATCATATTTTTTACAACAGGGTCATTATGCTTTTTTACATGACTGAATATTAAAAACTTAAACCTGCTTGAACCATTCTACCTTGCCGAGATTCATGTGAATCTGATTATTTATGGAGAATCAATAAAATGCGTTTTTTAAACCTTCAACCATCCTTTGTTGACCATTTTCTTTGACATATTAGGTTATTATTCAGTACAGTTACACTGTACATGTATGTGCATTAATTTGCTATCTAAAACACTAACTTATCATTACGAGATAATAAATGCTTTAACCTCGAGTCCTTTTTCGCTTTAAAGTTTTGGGCAAGTGGAAATATTGTTTGGGCAAGTAAATTGAAAACCCACTTGCCCGACAGGGCAAGTGGTGAAAAAAATTCTTGTAGCACCCTGAGGCATATCGTTGGCTTTCCCCCCCCCCCCAAGAAGGGTGTAAGAGCTGTCCGCTGTCATGAGGCCTGTTCTCATCAGCTTGAGATTGCCAAATATCCTGCTATTTGAACTATCCCGATTGCAAATTATCCACTTAATTTGCGTCTTCATCAGCCCGAAGTAAGCGGGATATTTGGTCGAGATAATCATCCCAAGATATCTTTGGCTAGTTTGCAAAATATCCCGCTATTTGTCCGGTGCAACCTCACCAGCCCGAAGACTCGCACTATACGCGAGCACCGAGCAAAATATCTCGAGCTAATTTCTCGAGCTCGAGTTTCAATTTTTTAGGGCAAGTCTCGAGCTGATGATCGGAGACGCGATTTGTAACTTCAGGATTACTTCCCAAATCAGAAATAGCAGGTTATTTGGCACTCTCGAGCTGATGAAAACATGCCTATTGGGAGTGATGACCTTCTTGCAGGCAGCCAGTGGTACAGTGTTGACAAATACATATGGAGGCGTTTGATGAAAAAGACACTCAAAACAAAAATGTTATCACTAGCATGTGATTGTGGTTACCATTGACCTTTCGTTTATGTTTTGACTGAGCATTGCGAACTTTCATTTTCTTTTGTATGCATGATTTAAGGCAATTTCCTTCCCCAATCCTTCCACAATCCTTCCACTATCCTTCCACTGTGTGCTAATTACCTAAATGCAGATGCCTGCTGTTTCCTTGTTTTTATTCGAATGGCGGTAATTTCTAAAGTTCTTAGAATCAAATGAAAGTTTGAAATCAGAAGGAAGGGGAGCAGGGGTTACAGTATACATGGTAGCTGGGCTTTGAAGTCTGGTGGGATTTTGGGTGGAATTTTTACAAGTGAAAACACATTTCTGAATGATTAATTTAATTTCAATTCATTTTAAGTGCATCTCAAGGGTGTAGAATAATGTCTTGCCAAAACACATTAGTGCCGCTGACCATGTTATCAACAGTCTAATGACACATACAGTAGACCACGACACTTCAACATATTGAATACGTACTGCTGCCCACATACATGTACATGTACATGTATTTGTAATAGGGGACAGCCACATTTTCACTAAGGGTCGCTTGAGATATCCCTTTAACCTAGTTGAAGCATAGACTCAGCAGATCCGGGTTAAACCAATTAAAACATAGCCAAATTCAAAATGAAACAATGGGTTAAAAGATTAACGCTGTAACAAACTTTCATCCATGTGATTGTTGCGTTTTAACCACAAAGTGATAAGGCTTTCCTACATGAATTGCATCCTTCCTTTTTTTTAAAGAACAGTAGTGTCGTGGGAGTAGAGTAGTTGTTGCTAACAACACATATTTTCTGGCTGAGGTGTGTCTTTACAAACACCATTCTCTCTATGTGGGCCCCCTGTATCGTGAGCACTGAAGGATGAGCTGCAAATACAGTCTAAAATACCAATGAACCCAACAATTTTTTAAAAATTGTTCATTATGTAGAGGTGTCGGGGTCGAGTGGATACGTAGCCCCGGACTGTCAATCACAAGGTCCGTGGTTGTAGTCCTGCTGCGGCACTAATGTCCTTTGGCAAGACATTAATCTACATTTGCCACACTCCACCCAGGTGATGTAAATGGGTACCTAGCAGGAATTAACGGACAGATTGATTTACAAACAAAAAAAGTTTATGAGGGCAAAGAGGAAGCTCTAGAAAGCTTAAAACAAGATTTCTCCCTTTCTTTTCTAATAGAAAGAAATACTGTCAACACTGACATAAAATAATTCTTTGTCTACAGTCATGGTTTTTGTGAAGCCACAAATAATGAGATAGCTAGTCCAAGGTCAAATGCTTTGGAACCATATTTTATTATGCTCTTCATCTTCATGGCTTCCATCCAATCACCTATACTTCTTTTAGTTCTCTTTCTATTTGGCGAATTGGTTTGATTTCTTCTACTGCAGTCATCTCCTGCAGAAAAGTTTAGAAGGTCGTGTCAAAGGGCGCCCCGAGGTCGTATCCAGTTCCCCCTTTTGGGATGTTGAACTCTGGGGAGTAGTTGAAAAGGGAAATAAATCTGTTGTGTTTTGGAAGTCTGGGCTGTTCTCAACATTGAGTTTAGCCACATTCTTTTTACTCTTCAACCTTATAAATTATATAGGCCTTTATTTTTATGCTCCTTACTTTCTCTGCTTCTTACTTTCTCTGCTCTTTTCTTCTCTCTTTCTTGTTTTTACCTTCTCTCTCTCCCCCTCCCTCTATCTCCCTCTCTCTCCTTTCTTTCTCTCCACCCCTCTCTCTCTCTCTCTCTCTCTCTCTCTCTTTCTCCCTCTTGCTTCATGGTAATTCTAAGCCCATTTACATTGAGGTAAATTACTATTCACACAACTGGAAAAACCGATACAAAAACGTCAGTGTTTGATAATTCTGTTTTATTTTTTTATTTTTTCTGTAATTCACTAGCAAACACAAAGCATTATAAAAAAACCAACAATAATTCTCTAGTGACAAACTCACAAACTTTCAGAGGCAGGGGCAGGGGGGCAATAACATTGCAGCACTTGACCCGGGGTCATTTGAGGTCAATTCCGTTTCCCCTCCTAATCTCCCCCTCCTCCAATCGGAAGTCTCTCGCTTCCTCCGAAGGAAATCCTATATCTCTGACCAGATTGTTTGGGTGTAAATTAGCTCGTCCTCGTGCCCAGTCTTTGATTTCCATATTTATGGTTTCCTATACCACTTTTGATATTTCCTGTGTAAAATATATTGCACTGTTATAACAATTTTGCATGCATCGTAAAAGAAGATTGGTTTGGAAACTGTAAGAGTGCGATCCACTCTCTATTGTATCTTAAATCTGTTCCATATGGGGATGTGGTAGTCTGATATCCAGGCCCAGTTTTTTTTTTTTACTCTAGATAAGATAAGATAAGATATTTATTGGTCTTTCTTTCAAATGTCACATAGAGCTTAACATCAGATCATTACACATTTACAATGCAAAACAATATTATGGCAATGATTAAAAAAAGGAAAAGAAAAGAAAGACGAGGAGACCCTGGTAAATGCAGATAATCAATAACTGGGTCAGGAGTGTAGGCTAGAATGTATATTGTTTTCATGTGTGTACAAAAGTAATGAACTTCAGGCTAAGCACTAGCGAGATTCTGGCTGCAATTAAACTTGCGTCATCGACAGATTTGTTATCTGATTCTGTTATATGTGCCTTGTACAGTGTTGTACAACTAAGGTCAGTGGAGTGCATGCTTTGTGCATCTTGCGATAACATATTAAATTCTCTCTATTGTCTGAAACAATCGTCCGCCCGTGAATTCCACAGACACCTATTTAATCTCTGTTTCCAAAATAGTGAATTGTCCGTCATCCAATTGATTTTTGCTTTGGAGCAATCTCTTCATTGACAGATGCGTCTAGATGATGCAAGTCTCACAGACTTTGGATTTAAATCATTTTGATTAGGGAACAGACTTAAAGGCCCACTGTACTATTTGTAGCTCCCTCTACATGTATATAGAATACAATGCCTAATCGGTGACCATTGGTCCCCAATGATCCTCTGTTTCTTATTGTTAATTGAGAGCTGAGTTGATGAGATAGCCACCTGTCAGTGACCACCCTGGGTGGTCTAATCCCTCTTAGTCAAACTAGTACAGACGGCCTTTAAAGAGAAGGTTAAGTTCTGTGAGAAGTGAACAAGATTTGGCGAGTTTTTAAATCTTTTTATGGAATATGGCATGTGGAAGAATGTTTCCTAAAAAGGAATTGCTCTTCAAATGATCTCATATTTGAAATATGATCAAACCACAAGTAGCTGAAATGTTCATTGATCCTGATGTTCTTGCCACATATTTCTATGTGTAGTCCCATACAAACATTTCTGTGTATTTGAACTTTAGGAAGACTGAGACAGTTTTGTATCATTTTGATGATTAAAAAAAAAACGGTACAATAAATTCTAATATGCTACATAATCATTCTTTTCCAATCGCTGCCTGATAATTTCTGTCACCGTTCTATCCCGTGACCAGATCGAAACTTTATCTGTCAGCTAGATAAATTAGTATTTCATAAGATAGCATTGGAGATACTATCCCTTATCTTTTGCTGGCATATCAAAAGTAGAACAGACGTATTTAATTAGATCATGATACCTTTGAGTGGTAAAAGATAATGCACTTTAATTATGCAAGCAAGGGCTGGGCAGTGGCCTCTATCCAGTCAGCAAAAAAACACAAAAGAAAAGATATTTTGAGTACAATGATTCAATGATTTTAGTTAGCAAGTCTTTGCTGTATTTGATTGTAAGGTCAGTTGGTTGGTCATATATTACATATACATGTAGTGTACATGTTTGTTGAGGTTTACACGCATTATTTTCAAAAGGTGTACAGGTATATCAATTTAAAGCGCACCAATCACAGACAAAATAGTTACTTATTTTATTTATTCATTTATTTATTTATTTATTTATTCATGTCTTTCAGTTACAAAGATACTTTCTGTTTTTTTCATTGACATATAAATTGTATGTACATTTAAGCAATGAATTATTCATACCCTTGTAAATTTGATGTATTTTCTAAATTTTTAAAGAAATGTATTATATATTTATCATAAGCTGCATGCAAATTAGCCAGACTCAGATGAGCAAAAGGATAAAAAGAGAAGAATTTATGAATCATCATCATTCTGATACAGTTTTGTGTGAATTCCGTCTAACCTCCAAGCTGCTTTTCTCTGTTTTTATAAATAATCAATAAAACTTGATTACCGGTCATAAAAACTTGTCAATGTTTTGATAGCTCTTCTTACTGAAACTCTATACACATATTTGCCCTCGAACTTTCTTGTACTAAAAAAGACATTAAATAGATGAATTAAAGTTTACTAGCGTAACGCTTGTATCACTTAACATGCCTGTACCAGTACTTATAATGCGAACTTCAATGAAATGCATGTACCATATATTTGGAATGTTCATTCTGAAGAAAGCATTACAATCTGCTTTCTAATATAAAGGAGTCATGTTTTCAGCTTGTTTTGGTTGACTTTTTACCTGTTCCTTACTACACTACCTTTTTTTGCCTTTCTTATTATCCTATTTCAAGCCCCAATGCAGATGATCCATGTCGTTATCTGTTCATAATGACAGGCAATTAACTATCTGCGCTTAGCCCATATAGATATAAGTGTTGCTTAGTATGAATAGGCCTGTTTTCACTAGCTCAAGATTACCAAATATCCCGCTATTTCAACTATCCCGATCGCAAACTATCCAGCTAATTGGCGTCTTCATCAGACCGAAGTAGCAAATTAGCTGGATAGTTGGTCGGGATAATGTCCCAAGATATCTCGGTCTAGTTTGCGAAATATCGCACTATTTCCGAACTAGCGGGATAGTTTGCGACCATCTTCATTATTGAGACCGAAGTCCGGAGTCAAATATCCCGATCCCATCATGCACAACGATTTCCAGTTTTCCATGTGTACTAGCGCGCTGAGCGGTATAGATCGCATGTGCGCGCGCTAGTACAACTGGTCTAATGAAGACGGTCGCAAACTATCCCGCTAGTTCGGAAATAGTGGGATATTTTGCAAACTAGACCGAGATATCTTGGGATATTATCCCGACCAACTATCCAGCTAATTTGCTACATCGGTCTAAAATGAAGACGCAAATTAGCTGGATAGTTTCCGATCGGGATAGTTCAAATAGCTGGATATTTGGCAATCTCGAGATAGTGAAGACAGGCCTACTGTGCTAATCGTCAAATCTTATGATGAAATCTTTGCCCTATTGTGCAAAAAAGGTTCGGTTCCCTGAGGCGATTACATGACAATATGCGTTCTTTTCAGTTTGAGCATGGCATGTAACTTCAACGGAAATGGAATTTTCTGTCTGATTTTATTCTAGCCAATATATGAAGTAGAGAAACTTAGCTTACCGTGGAGATGATGGAATGTTTGCCGTCTTTTGCCGACTTTCTCTTTGCTCCGTTGAATTTACAAATGAAATCTGAGCAAAATATAATATTGGAAAGGAAATGATGTAGGAGGTTTAGGTTTGTATGGGAACAACCTGGTGCTGTTTCTTTTTCCTTTTGTCTTTGATTTATTTGTGTTTTGACATTTTATTCTGGTAAGGTCAGGCTTGATTACTTTTAGATCTTTTTCTGTCATGCAATGTCCCCTTTCTCCGATTAAGTGTTCGATACCTTGTGTGTCCCATAATTTCACAGACTTCAGACCTGTATTAAACATGAGTTTTGGAACTGGGATGTGAAATGGTGTCACTATTACCTTGTGCCTTATCAACGGCTTCTGTTTACCCTGTTGTTGATAGGAGAGAGAGGTTTGGGGTTTAAACAAGATCCAAAGAACATCTTGAAATGGCTTGTGAATGGGGAAAAGAATTCCCCTCTTTCTTGTCTGTCTATTGTCCTGCTATGTGCGGACACAAGCAAAGTTTGCCTTTAAGAACTTTTGTGAAAGTGGTTTGTGATTGAAGCCAATGGTTGTTTTGAACAATGCAGTGAGTCTGGGCTTTTGTTGTGAGGGGGAGGGGAGAGAGAGAGAGAGGGGGGGGACAGACAGTCGGACAAAGTGGCAGAGAGAGAGAGAGAGAGGGGGGGGGGGGAAGAAGACAGACAGTCGGACAAAGTAGCAAATACAGAGAAAGAGAGAGAGGGGGGGAGAGAGATTTCTGAGGGAGGGGGGGGGGGGAGATTTCTGTGGGAGCTGTGGGAGGGGGGGGGGGGGGGGCAGACAGACAGAGTGGCAAACAGAGAGAGAGAGAGAGAGATAGAGAGAAAGAGAAAGAGAGAGTTAGGTGCAAGAGGCGATAGAATGCAATGGAGAGGTTGGAGAAATTTCAGGACAAAATCAAGATAAAATGAGAGAAATGAAGAAAATGCAAAAAAATATAAATAATACCAAAATTTAAGAAATATGATTTGAGTAGGAGCTGACAAACATACATCAAGAAATGATCGAGTAGAATTACTGCTGAATCATTAATTATTAGCTAACTTAGGATGCGACCTGTCACCTTCTTACTTCCCAAAATCCATGGCTGGTCTTTCATAATTTTTGACAGCGTCAGTTAAGAATTGACAGATTATTTTTAATAATACGTCGCTTCAAGTGTTTGTCTTCAAGGTAGAAGAGGGCACTTCACATGTCTTGTGTTTGCTTATATGCATGCAACATATGCGTGGTATGACCTTTGTTGTGGAATAACTGGGAAGTAGTCCACCCTGACACCAAGTTAGTTTTAATAGAAGTAGAAGAATAATTAAACATGAGAAAGTCATTAATATTTGAAAGCTGTCATCACTAGATAGGTATGGGCAGTTCAAATTGACTGAATCAGCAGTGTATGTCACTGTGACGAAGTGCCAGACAATTAACTTCCCTATTCGTTCAAACACACAAAATGACTTTTTAAAAAACCCTATAGGTAATCAGGAATTTCTTTTCTCTTTAAAAGGACCTATAATAATATGCTATCCATAACATATGAAGAGTAGTCCTCAAGGGGGTACTATATATTGTATACTCTTTAAATTTCCCTTCTTCACGTACATACATGTATGAACCTGCCCTTCAAACTGACATACTCTAGGCACTTTTGGAGAAGAAGAAAAAAATCAGAAATAATGCCAGTTTTGTACATGACAAATAGGAGAGCTATCCATGATTATTATTATGATTATCATTATTATTTTTATGCTATAACTTTTTCATACCATTTTATTATTATCATCATCATCTATGATTTTTTTTCTTTCAAAGAATTTGATTGGCAGATTCTCAGCAACCCCATGCAGTTTGACCTGTTTCATTTGAGGCAAAATATGATCATGAAAGCTTGTGTTCTCTCACTCTTAAAGGTGTTTGCGTTTTGAAACCGAAACTCGTAGGAAGTCCACCACCTGTACAGATATGATTTCATTAACCTTCTAAAGTAACCAGATTAGGATAATAATTCTCAAACATCCTGCTCAAATGGTCATCCAACCAGAAAATTCTACCATAACGATCATGAAATGGGAGGATTAAAATTCAACACTCTCCACCCAGGTGTTAAATTAAGAGATTTAAAGTTCAAAGTGTATTTCCATATTTTAATAAAGAAAAGATTGTAAACTGACTCTGTCATTACTCTTTTATACATTGGAGTACTTGCGTAAAACTGATGTAATTCCCTCAGTTCTTCTACGAACTTGATTCTTTTTTTTTTTTTTCTAAAAATAGCTTCCCAGAGTTCCTTTAAATTGTTTTAGAGTTAAACTGCCACTTAAACTTTCATTTTTGTTTGGTAACATGTAATTTATACTATAAAAAATGAAAGAAAGAAAAGAATAAGACCACCACAGAAACAAGGATGCATTGTTTCAAATTTTGAGAGTTTATTTTCTCTGGTGTTCCCAAATCGAACAAAAATCAACACTGAACCTACTATAATACTACCTACATGTAGCACATATTCAACTCCATATTAGCAAGTACCAGCAATATGTGGTCAAACATTGTTTCAGGAAATCCACTAATATATTGAAGTTGTCAAGGAGGAAATGAACAACAAAAAAATAATAATAATAAAATTGTCTAACCAAAGGTATTGTTGTCGCTGTTGATTTGTATTATCTTGTTCTTGTATTAAAGCAGGATGTTTAGAAAGAGCACAAACTAGGTTAAGTTCGCCATGAAGTCAAACATTGTTTCAGGAAATCAACTAATATATGGCACTTGTCGAGGAGGAGATGGCGTGCAAATGTCTAACCTTGAAAAATAATAATAATAAAAATGTCTAACCAAACTAGCACAAACTAGGTTAAGTTTGCCATTGTTGTATCAAGTTATCAAACGGCCCTAGAGTTCAAGTTTCTGATGTCAATCAGTCTTTAATGAGATTAATTTTCATTTCATTATGCTAACCATTCTGTGTACTCAACATCTCAACTTTATACTGACATTAAACAATGAATGCTAAAGGCATCGTTTAGCAATGTTAAATCTGAGATGCAAGTGTTATCAGTGTCTGTGATATGGTGTAATATTGAATTCCTAACAAAATCACGCTTCAAAATGATCATGAAGTGCCTCAATAAGTGAAAATCTTCGAGTGACAGATTTACCATTTATAATCATTTTCCCCAAAAGACTGTAGTGTTATAAAAATTGTTAGGAAAACAAAAAATGAAATTTTGATTTCCAATCATAAATATCTTGATAATCAGACAGGCAATTGGCTTGTAAAAGTCATGGGGTTCCTGACTAACCTAAATGTTTATAATTAAGATTGCAGCATGAGCTAAATTTAGGATTTTGTTTCAGAATCTGAGGCAATATTACAGAGTCATTTTGATACAACGTTGACAGGTCAATGGCCTTTGATACTCCACCACATCCACTTCATCACAGTGTACACATCTTTCTCATTTGTATCCTTATTATTTTTTCTATACAATATTGCTGTTAAATTGTTCATTTTTGCATACATCGTATTTTTTAAAGAGATGTGAGGTAAATGAATTTGAATTTGTAACAACTTTAAAGATGTTAAAGGGGCAAGTCAAAGCTATGCGTCAATTTCCTACCAGCAAATTACCCACATTAACAAAATGTAAATAAAACTTTAGTTGAAGTAGTTTAATTGTCTACTTTGGTATGATTTTGTAATTAATTTGTATCGCTATCGTTTTGCATATTTATATCCTTTATTGCTGTAATAATGTTTTAACAACAAATTACAGCCTAAATATTTACAGTCATTCGATATCTAATATAATTTTTTCTTTTGTCTTCTTTTGTTTCTTTTCTTCATTTTGCACAGGTACACAATAGCTGTGCTTAGTAACCATATAATGGTTGTTCTTCCGTATGTAAGGTAAGTCACATGTTTTCTTTCTTCATTTATTAACAAAATGAACAAAAATAAACAAAATATGAAAAAATTGTGTTTTAATGCTAGTCTTTATTTTAGGAGGCATGAGACATTGAGATATACAAATGAATTGTACTTCTGTATCTATCATAATCAATTTTTTTTTTACTCTAGTCTACATTATACAGACCCAGTTGAATATTTGTCCATTGAGATTGGAAAAAATAATTTCAAAACAAGTTATTTTGATTTACAATTAGCTTTGTAATAAAAGCCATGGTCAGACCAAAATATTACAATTTGCAAGGTCAAACTATTTTCATAGTTCATGGATTTTTTAAAAATCAAATAATTTCTATTTTGTAAAGATTTTTTTACCTTGAGACAAGCATAAGACAGCTTGCAGACGTCTGTATTGAATATGTATCTAAAGAACGATGTCAGTGTAACCTTTAATAGTCTACTGCCCCAACACAGTGCAGACCCTCCTTTGGGAATTGCAAGGTTTTGCGCCTGTAACTGGTTTCATATGTGACGGATAACACTGTAAAGTCAAAATAAATTTGTGATTTTATATCAAAATACGACAAGTTCACCGCTATAGTGTCTCTAATTACCTGCAGTTTGGCACAGAATCGGTTTAGCCTCCTTCCCAATATCCTTAGGAAGAGAGAAGAGCTCTATTTGAGTTTTCTTTATTTCTGCTCCGGTCTGTTTTCAAGAAACGCCATGTGGTTATGATAATTACAAGGAGCAATTCTTTGTCTTCAGCAGACTTAAATATATATATATGAAAATAATACTTGAAAAACCCCTCCTTCCCCCCCCCCCCCCCCCCCCCCCCCTCCCACACTTTAGTGCTTGAGTCTAAAAGGGATTCATGAAATGTTCATCTTCTTGAAATGTGAAAATAATGATGAATGATTTTCCAGCGTATTCCATGTTTAAACGTGAAAGCCATAACCTTCTTAACTTTCGATAATTGGATTCACAAAACTATCATTATCTTTTGACCAATTTTAATGCAGTAACATGACTTTTCCTGATTTTTTTCTCTTTTATATGTTTTAACCTACTGTACAATGGTTTGTCTACCTTGATTTGGTATGCCGTTGTGTTTGTACAATTTCCCATTTACAACATAATATTTTAAGTACTTTTTAATTAATGTGTTTGTCAAATGTGAACCATGATATGAGTTTATAGTTGTAAACCATGGATTAATAAATATGAATAAAAGAATAAAAGTTAGCAGTTTTGTTGAAACTCCGGGATCTACTCTTACTTGTAGGGATTTTTTTTTTACCGGGGGGGGGGGGGGGGGGGATTTAAATTTTTAAAGGCCAGTTTACTTAGGGCACCTGTTTAAATTCCTTTTTTATTTGGGGGGGGGGTGGGCTCCTTCCCTCCTACCTATTGTAGCCTTCTGCCTGAGATAGCCCCTTCCCTCATGCCTCCCCCCTCACTCCCTCTCTCTCCTCCCTCACTCCCTCCCCCCCCCCTCCCCATCCTCTCCCCTTGCTCTCTTCCACCTCACCAAGGCTTAGGATAAAATCATTATCCGTATAATGCTGTGTTTCAACAGTCCCGTTCAGGTATAATCTGGCGGAAATAGAAGTAAAACAATGCTCCTAGCTCCACTAGAGCAGTCAATAATTAGGCTGAATTGCCTCAGGTTATGGCATTAGCATTGAGCCTGTGTCTTAAGGTAGCTATGTCCACACGAAACCTTCATGGTTTTAAAATTTAAGTTTGCGAAATCTTGGAAGTTTTAAACAACAATCCACAAACGACATGAAGGGTCCACACCAGACCGAAACAATAAGTATTCAACGTTTTAAATGACAAGTCTGGCTAAATGTCATTTTAACTACAAGCTTGCGTAATATCAAGCAATTCTGTCCACATGGCACATTACTTTGAGTGATGACCCCCTATGTTGGTTCGAAGTTATTGAACTTTCCATAAGCTTGTTTTTCAATAACTTTGAGTGAACTTTAAGATTCATAACCATGAGTGCAACCTAACAATCCACAACTACAAAAAACATAACATCTATTATTAAAGTTTAAACAATGACCCACGACCTAAACGTTAAGTTCACGGACTGCCGTGTGAACATTACCAGAATTGCCTGAAGTTATGGCATTAGCGCTGAACCTTGTCTTAAATTGTAATAGGATTAGTTACTTAGCTTTTATCAACAGTACAAGTCAAGGTCAAGGGGCTAGGCTCCATTCCATGCTCTTTGACTTTGTTGGAATGGAATCAATGGGTTATTCACGGAGAGAGAGAGAGAGAGAGAGAGGGGGGGGGGGGCAGACAGACAGGCAGTGGGGGGGGGGGGGGGGCTGTGCTCAAGATCTAGATCAGTAAACTTGTGAGATTTAATTCATGGTAACAAAGTTAATCAAGGGCAGTTGTTCTGGAAGTAATGCCGCTAGCATTTCTGGTACATTTGTTTGCACGTTTCATAAAAATTTCACTCATATTTCACGCCTCAAATTTAATGTACAGGTGTGCATGTAGAGTTTAGGGACACCTTTTTAAAGGGATCGGGTAACTTTGTCTCAGATTCTGAAACAAAATCCTTGATTTAGCTCATGCTGCAATGATAATCATAAACCTTTAGGTCAGTCAGGAACCCCATGACTTTTACAAGCCGATCGCCTGTCTGATTATCGAGATATTTATGATTGGAATTACAAATTTTGAAAACCGTTTACCAAACGGTTTTCATAACACTACAGTCTATTGGGGAAAACAAGTATGGTAAAACCGGTCACTCAAAGATTTTTACTTTTTTGAGGCACTTCTTGATCATTTTGAAACACTTTTTTTTTAGGGCTTCAATATTACACCATATCACAGACACTGATAACATCTCAGATTTATCATTGTTAAACGATGCCTTTAATAAAAAAGTAGTTTGCCACATTCATTTCTTGTGTAAATAAGGTCTTTTTAAAATGTTCTCATTGTTAGGATACATCGATATCTGGGTGCTTGTTTGTAGAAGAATGCTTGTTGAGCCAAAACAGCTTTTGGAATTAAAAAAAAGGGAAAATACACAGGATCACATCAGAACGAGATGTCCTTACAAATAAATTTTGTGATTTTGCTCAACTTTGATAAATATATCAACTCTATGATATTGTAGCAGTACTTGTGCTTCGTATGACAAATGGCAGCAAACAATTAAAAATGCTGATTTTTGTTTTTCCCCAAAAAGTATTGAAGCCTGAAAACAGAATTGATCATGTCACTTTTTAGGACTTTTTAATGTCACAATGATTCACAGACCTCTATAGGTCATACCAAAGTTTGGCTGTTCAAATCAGTGACCTCAAACAATCATAATGAGTAACTTTCTTACGCACAGGGAAAAAAATAATTAAAAATTGGGGGGGGGGGGGCTACTTTTCAAGCTTGTTTTGCATGAAAATAACACTCTTTAATTTGTTTGCATTGAACTCTATGCAAATTTTGGGGGCTCTTTTTTGCTTTCGGGGGCTCTTTTGTGCATGTCCGGGGCTAATTTGCCCCGAGCCCCCGTGTATTTTTTCCCCTGCTTACGCATTTCCCTGTTTTAAGTAAGAGGAATAAGTTGAACAACTTTCTGACTTTTCCTGAACCTCGCTTCAAACTCTTGGTCACGTTTAATATGTAACCAGTGGCCAAGTCAGGGATTATTAGCGAGCATCTTTTAAAAGTTCTATATAGCCTAACCAATGAAATATACTTGATTAAATGGAAGGAAAGTTGGATGAAATCGGTTGGGTCGTGTAAGAGAAACAAGTCTAAAAATTGTCTGAATTCTCCTGAACCTCGCTCCAAACTTTTTCAGCGATTATTAGCGAGCACCATTTAAAGTTTCATTAAGCCCAACCATTGAACCATTCTTGATTAAATGGAAGGAAAGTTGGATGAAGTTGGCTGGGTCATGTAAGAGAAAAGTTAAACCATTTTCTGACTTTTCCTGAATCTAGCCCCAAACTTTTGGTTAATACGTTTAATATGTTACCTGTGGCCAAGTCAGGGATTATTAGCGAGCATCTTTTTAAAGTTCTATAGCCTAACCAATGAAATATTCTTGATTAAATGGAGGGTAGTTGGCAAAAGTTGGCTGGGTCATGTAAGAGAAACAATTTTAACCATTTTCAGAAGTTTTCTGAACCTCGCTCCAAACTTTTGGTCACCTTTAATCTGTTACCTGAGGCAAATTCAGCAATTATTAGCGAGCACCATTTTGAAGTTTTTAGCCCAACCATTGATTGAAATATTCTTAATTAAATGGAAGGAAAGTTGGAAGAAGGTGGTTGGTTCATGTAAGAGAAAAGTTTTAACCATTTTCTGAATTTTCCTGAACCTCGCTTCAAATTCTTGGTCACCTTAAATCTGATACCTGAGGCAAATTCAGCGATGACTAGCGAGCACCATTTGAAGATTTTTTGGCCCAACCATTGAACCGTTCTTAATTTAATGGGAGGAAAGTTTGATGAAGTGGGTTGGGTCGTACAGGAAGGATATCATTAAGAAACCGACGGCTTTTGTTCACCTTTTTACTCCTTTTTGGCGGACTAATGAAGCGGGCTATTAATTTGACCTCAGCTTGAGGTGTATCAATAGTTTGGTTCACACGATGAATGGTAAGCTTAAAGTTAAGCTCATGGTTTTAAAACTTTGAGGTTATTCTGTAGTTACAGACCATTCAGATGCACTCGTGGTTTTGAAAGTTAAAAACCATGAACCAAGAGCCTTCCCAACTCAAAGTTATGTGCCGTGCAAATGCAATCAACTTCAAGGCGATATGGCAGCCTTATAGTTAAAAGGACTCCATGCCCAGCTTGTAAGTTTATAGTTATGGTCCCCTGTGAACAGTTGTTGCTGGTTAAAACTTTGACGTTTTGCAAACTTTAAGGTTAAAATCATGACGGATCCATGTGAATGCAGCTATTGACTGCTTGCCTGGCTTGTAGTATGCCACTTTGAACACCTATTGTTTGGGTCTTGTGTGAACCCTTGTTGTCATTAGTGGATCGTTGTTTAAACGTTAAGGTCTAACAAACTTAAAATTATATGAAATTATGATGGATCCATGTGAACTTAGCTATTGACTGCTTACCTGGTATGTACTAGTTCAAAAGTTTGAAAACTCATTGTTTTAACCCTTGTTGTCGTTAGTGGATCGTTGTTTAAAACGTCAAGGTTTTGCAAACTGCAAGCTTTAAACTTTGTTGATCTCCTGTGAACATAAGCAATGATTTGAGGAGAGAGAGGAAGAGATGGGAGGGGAGTTGTGGTTCTTTGAGGGCGTAATGAGGTGAGATTTTGTTGTCAAACACCTAGTTACAAACCGTGAATGTTGAAATTGATGGCCATTAATCCAAGGTTTCGCAAGGGTTAAAACAATGAGTGTTCAAACTTTTGAACTACAAGCCAGGCAAGCAGTCAATAGCTACGATCTCATGGATCCGTCATGATTTTGAACTTGAAGTTTGCGAAACCTTGGTCTCATGTGAACATAACCAATGATATAAGGAGAGAGAGGATGAGATGGGAGGGGAGTTGTGGTTCTTTGAGGGTATAATGAGGTTTAATTTTTTGTCAAACACCTAATTACAAACCATGAATGTTAAAATTGATGGCCATTTATCCAAATCCTGTCTGCGGATTGGCACTCAAGGTGTTTAGGAGACAGGAAAGCTAGTTAGTCCATATTCTTGAGGAAAAAAAATTGCTGAGAAGTAAGGAAGAACAAGGTTACAAGGGGCAGATCTAGGAATCTGTCAAAAGAGGAAGAAGCATAGTTTTGAGCTGGTACTAAATTTTCACAAAAATACCTGACAAAACTAAAGCAATGCTTTCAAAACAGACATGGTTTCACGCCTTGCAAGCGATCATCAGGCAACTGATAGCATGATTACTCTACAACCTGGATGCAAATATTCTCAAGATTAGACTTTAGTAATACAATACAATACAATAAGAATCACTCATGGATGAAGGGACTATTGTAATTGCCCAGGTACTGCCTACCTTTATATATTCCTATATATTTTTGTCGTTGCTCTGCCTAGGCATTGAGCACTATATGGAAGGATAGACCAAAGCTAAGTAGATATATTTTTTGTTTAGGTGGGGGGGGGGGGGGAACAACTATTATATGTGAAACAGGATCAGAAAACATGGCAGGTATGGAAAGGATGTTTGATGACTACCAGCACATCATCCAAGGCTATGAACTCATACACCAGATGGAGTACAATAAGGAAGTCATTATGTGATTCATTTACAAAGACATCGAGCAAGCGATGTGTAAAATTGAAGGTCAATACCTGCTGAAATAACAAATAGTCCATGATAACGAAAAAAATGAAAGTTTTGTTAGTATTCCTGTGTCATTTTTTTTTACGACTGCGAAATTCAACTCTCAAATTCAATGCTGCAATTCATAGTTCATACCAACGTGTCTAATAGCTCAGTACTTTAATAGACCTGGTCAGACCTCATCGAAAAATGAAAAATGTTATTGTAGAATATAAACTATAAACTACTGGAAGAGGTTTTTCTTCTCTCATCATTCAATGAAAATTATGGAAGCAAGTTTAAAATTCAATCGAGCAACCAAAGCAATTCAACATTGCTAACATTACATGTACCGGTATATCATCAGTTATTTTTCTAAGTACATTGGAGATATCTTTGCTACACTTCAAACATGTACCGTAGAAACACATATGATATAGACCTAAGTCTCAAACCTGATATATTCTACTCTCTTTAACAAAATTAATTATGTACTTGTTAAAAAAAATGAGTATTCTAGCATAATAGTTAAATCCAGCTTGAAATATGAGATTGTATATGACTCAAGAGGAAAACCCCTTTTGCAATAGAGCAAGACGATTACTCACAAATTTTCTGTGCATTAGGAATGCTCCCCAGACAGTGGAGATGGTGCACACATTGTTTGATGACATGATCTCTAACTCTAAAATCACATTAATATCATGAAAAATCAGCTTGAAATCTGAGAGACCGTGACTCGTCTTGAGGAAAACCCCTTTTTCACCGAGCGTGACAATTACTCAAACTTTTCTATCTTCAAGCTCGGATGTAGACTATTAAACATTGCATATTTAAAAGGATTCCTCTGAGTAAGGGTGGAGAAAGAGAGAAACTGTAAAAGCATTCATCACTCAACGTAGCGAGGCAGCTACATTTAGACCCAGCCAAAAAGCCCCAGAGAAAAAGGAAAAAAAAGGGTATATGCAGTGTACTGTTAAAGTTTATAAAAGGGAAGGCAATCACCCCCTTCTGTATAGCATATGACAATTATGGTCTGAATACGATCCAGATTTTCGGAGGTCCCTTGCAATAAACGACTAAAGGGGAAGACCTCACTAGGTATGTCCTCATCAGCTCAAGATTGCCAAATAGTGGGCCATCTCGAACTGATGAGGACAGGCCCAATGGATCGTGTGGAGGGTGGTGAAGATGTACAAAAGAGTGGCGAGCAATTTAGCACTTGAAACCTTCAAAAACAGCTCTGAAAATAGTAATAATAATAATAATTACATTTATAGGGCACTTTATACAGATGTTTCTAAGCGCACAGGTGGCATTGTCTAACTTTTAATTATTCAACATGTTTAATACCTTAAAAGCAACAAAGTAAAATGAAATATTAAAATCATAAAATCAGCTCTTGTAAAGCAAAATAAATCCTTAAAATACATCAAGGGAATATCGTCTTTTAAAGTGCAAAAGCGAGAAGAGCTCGTGCAAATAATTATGTGATTTTCACCGGGGAAGGGGGGGGGGGGGTCAGCCCTGCCCCCTTGCTTCCCCCTTAAATCCGTGCTTTCTGGAATCAGATCTGGTAGGAAGTTTGGCAGAACATGAATCATATGGCCAGTCATCATGTCGGTTTGCCCGGCCGGCTAGCTCGCAGACCAAAAGATTTGTCGTCGGTATCTAAGGAAGCGATCCATCTTGGACAAACTTTCCTTCTCTCCCCATAGTCTCTCGGATATGAGATATTGGGAACAGGAGCAAGGGGCGGATTTCTAACTCATTTGATTTCACCTCCAACGAGAGACATGCCCTAGGGGCTCTTAAAGCTAGTCAGTTCAGATTCTTGCAAGAATGATAAAGGGCATTGAATTGAAAAATGATAGGCCAACTACATTTACCATGCAAAAAGAAAATATGTATTTGATTTTATAGGAGCTTTATGATTGTTGCTGTAAGCACAAATATTTATAAACTACACTGACTTTTATATCTTTTATTTTCTTTTACTAGGGCTCTTTTTTTTCCTTCTTTTTCTTGAGCGGTTTGGATCTGTTTAAAGCACTGTTCGCACATTTGAATTTATACAAAGAACTAGAAATTGTTAAGGATAAGCCGAGAGTGGATTGAATTTTGAGAGAAGAGGAGCATATTTTGTCTTGTCCAACTGAATGTGACTCAAAGATATCGTATATTAAATGTTAGTGTGACATATCCGTCGTTCTGAGGAATGATGAATGATGAATGATTCGTATGATTTTGATTTCAGTTCATGAATATACTCTGAGCACTTTATAATTTCATATTGAGTAGATAAAGGCTCCAAGGATTATCATAATGAATTGAATTTGAGAGAAGAACTATTGAAGAAATATTGAAAAGATTCAGCTGAAGAAAAAAATGAGAAGGAAAAAAGATATATGGTAGATTAGAAGTAGAATTTCATAAAGGAAATCTGCTGACATTCAAACCGATTTGCCATAGGCTAATTCACCTAGATACCAAATCTTTGCGCTTTATATCTTAGGATTCTTAAATGTCACTAGTTACACCTGATTACAATATTTCTTGAGATTTGTTGACAGAAAGGCTCCTATGCAAATTTTGTGATCTATATGTTATGATAATTAGGATTTGTGAAGCACAACAAACTTTAGATATCTTATTTTGCTCACTTCACGGCAGTGTTTTTTTCTTGGGATTTTAAGTGCGTCATGTTTGAATGCTACTTTATTATTATATTCAATTTTCATGGAAATTAAGCAGATATGAATAAAACTATATATAAGCTTAAATTTTGAAATAAAATAGACAATAGCAATAAACTTAAAGAATCATAGTTGCTTCTTAAAGAGAGAGAATGAACAGAATTCAGAAAGCTTTGGCATGCATTGCATCACCAGCTTTACAGGATTTCAATGTAAATTAATGAATTGAGACAAATTTTTCAAAGGATACATGAAAAGTTTCCACTGTAGACAGGTGGCCTTTATTGACAAGTTCTTCAACACATGTCCCCTCATCTCATAGAGGGAGGCAGTTAAGTTGACCAGTGTATATAGACAGATGACCTTTATAAAGAGGTGGCTGCAAAGACTGGTTTGAATGTGTTTTGGCTTTTTTCTTACAATTTTATCTTAATTATTAAAGAGATGGTTTATTGATTTCAAACTTGACTGAATTTGGTATCATTGCAATCGAAAAATTAAACTGAGTAAAATCATTACATTTGTGTAACTTGTACATTCGAGCGAAATTTATAAAAGTTGATTGAACTTGACGAAAAATCAACCCACTCAACGCCCCCAAAACATCGTAAGTCAGCTGATTTTTGAAGTGACGTCACAATATGAACAGCGGGCCGCTCAGCTGAAATGATTGACGACGGTGCGAGATGCAGTTTGCGTGCGATTCACATGTATTTGCATTGAGTCTCGAGTACCAGACCCATTTATACCTAACGCTGTTTACCTTCATCAAAATCCCCTGGAAATATGGATATGGACGAATTAAAACATACTTGAGTATACTCCAGAAGGCTCCTCCATGGCATGGTTTTGGTTCTTAATCTGACATTAGTCTAGATAAATGGTATATAACTTCCAAAAAGCGAGTAAATAAATCGTCGATGTAGCGTTCAAGTTTCCCGTAGCTAGTAGCTGTGCGTGCGTACTCTGTGCATGTACTATGTGTGCAATACACTGACCTCTATTATGCGTGCATCACATCTAGCGCAGCTTGCTAGCCAGCCTAGCCCGTAGCCCGGCGCTCGAGCTAGCCGTGAATCGCGAACCGGACTGATCTGTTTCTCTCGGTTTATCAGGTCCTATACGACTTAATTTATCAAAAATGTAAATTAATCAGCCTAATCACACATTTTTGTAATGAATATCTGGACAATTCTATGTAAATTTGTCGCCTATTTTACTCCAAAAGAGTCGTTAGGTCAGCATGCAAAATGTCCTTTGCCTTCCCAGATCAGACACATACACGCTGAAGTGCCCTCAGAATATGTGACTATTTTTCCAATTTTTATGCTCAAACGTGACGGAAAAAATATAAAAATCAAACAAACATTTGTAGAAAGTATCATTTATTCATATCTCATTCAAAATGCCCCAAAAAGAGGAAATATCACCACTGGCGGTAAATATACAAACAACGTTAACCCATATCTGAAAATGGCAATGGGTATCCAACATCGTCCCGAATGTGTGATGTAGTTTGTTCATATTGTGACGTCATCGTTTCGCATGTAAAATAACGCCGTCAATTCACTTAGTGCGTGGGTTCAGGAAAGGGTAACAAAATTGCATTTAATTTATTCCTCACAACAGTGAGGGCTTCAAAAGTACTTTGCTCATTTTGTTAATGTTCTCAGCAATCTGTAGAGGTGTAATTTGCCCATTTTCCACATTTCAATGAACCATCTCTTTAACATTGTTCCTTGATAACTTAAAGCCCATCTGCACTAGTTTGGCCAGGGGTATTAAACCTCCCTGCAAGATCACTGATAGTTGGTTATCTCGTCAAATCAGCTCTCAACTCACATAAGAAAAAGGGGATCGTGGGGACCGACAGGCACCAATTAGGCATTGTTTGCTATATAGAGGGCGCAAGTAGCCATAAGTAGTGCAGTGGGGCCTTAATTTAAAAACGAGCACACTTTTATTTTGAAGAAGAGGGAAAGCTTTTCAATAATAGATAAATCATCAAAAGTTTGGCATTTTGAAGTGCCAATGGCAGGATGAAGGTAAAGTCAATCAAATTAAGATCTTTCAGAAACTTTGGCACGGATTGCTTCTCTATCACCACAAGTTATTGGGTAATCCCACTGACGTAGCAATACTTGTCTTGACACTTGTCTCGGAAATGTGTCACGGAGTACGAGGGATTATCTAATTGGGGTTCTGGGACGGTGACAACTCTAATCCTTTACGATGATTGTAGATGAGCAGAGAGTGTCATCTACATCTAGAGAGACGAGCTGCATTAACACTGCAACCAAAGATCATCGTTTTTTTAATTATATTCCAGCAAAAATGATGACAAATTGAAATCCAAAAATCCACCTCTGGAGTGTGTTTTTTTTTTAACGCCTGCCAAAGGTTCACCTATTTTTTTTTTTTGCAGTGTAAAAGCAAAATTTTTGTAAGATACCGATTTTTGCTCAAGTGACTCTTCTCGCTTCCGTGCTAACGCATGCAGAGCAACAACGAGTACTCGCCAAAAATTTGGCATGAGCAGACTTAGACGGTTCTTTATGGGTTTTTCCAGCAATATTCTCAATTCCTTATGTTTGTGAGGAGTAATTACAACAAATATATATATATCTGAGAAATTGTCTGTCAACATCATTTTACTTCGCTTCCTGTCATCTCTTAGAACTAGATTTGTCAAC
>NW_022145603.1:23307266-23487266 GCF_000002235.5 Strongylocentrotus purpuratus | reverse complement strand
TCTCTCTTCCTCTTCTCCTCTGTCACTCTCTGTCTGTCTCTCTCTCTCTCTCTCTCGGTCTCTGTCTCTTTCTTTCTATTCTCTCTTTATTCTTTCTCAACATCTGTTTGTTTTATATGCTTGTGTATTACAATTTCCTCTTGATATACAGCTCTCTCTCCTTTTCTATCTCTTGCTTTCTCCCTCTTTCAGTCTCTCCTCTCTCCCTCTATCTTTTCTCCCTTTCTCTCTCTCTCTCTCTCTCCTTCTCTCTCTCCCTCTCTCTCTCTCTCTCCCTCCCTCCCTTCCTCTTCCTCTCCCTCTCCTCTCTCTCTCTCTCTCTCTCTCCCTCTCCCCTCTTTCCATCTCCCTTTCTTTCTCTCTTTCTTTTTCGCACTCAATGACTATGCCCCCTCTCTCACATTTCTGTTAATGTGCTGTTTTGTTCCTATGCATAAATCAACTCCATATGTCTTCCCAAACATCAGGATGCAATGACAACCTTGCATTAATTCCCTTCGCATTTTGTATCAACAAAAGCAGAAACCATTATTTTGCAAAAAAATATTGATATTCCAATTCTCAGGGGGCTATAAATTTGGTCAGACATTATTGAAAGGCGCCTAGATATGAAAATCCCTTGGCTCCTTTAAAGTCCAGGTCCCTGTCCAACCATTTACGAGGTCCTCAAGTGTCATTGAACTCCGTGCTAAAGGATGATAATTGGCAGCCTTTTAGGAGGTGTTATTCAGGGGTGGTATTCTGAAAATGTTGTGAGTTTTAAAAATCTTGTTAGTGAAAGTATGTTTTAGTGTCTTTGGTGGCAAGCCCTGTATAAGCACTTGACATTAAGTTAAAGAGTATTAGTTTTGTTCCATTTTCTTGATTCTAGACTCAAGAATAAAAGCAAGAATATGTGAATCTTGAGGAGCTTTTTCTGAAAAGCAGACAAGGCCGATACATCTTAGCATGAATGCTAGACTTAAAGCCCCTCTAAAATGTTGGGAGCCCCAAAAATTTGATAGCAAAATTTCACTGAAATTGTATCATAATATGAAAGAGGATATCATTTAAGGATTTTCAAAACAAATGTGTTTGAAGTTGAATATTGATAAAAGAATACAAAATTTAGGTTTTTTTGCGGACAACACTTTAGAGGAGCTTGAAGATAGAAGCCAGGAATTGTGAATCTTGAGACACTGCACAAAAGCTTCATTAAGTTCTCTCTCTAAAGAAGATGAGGCCTCCCACATATGGTTGCTATTATCCTCATGGTTTCATAGTGAGTCAATCTTCAGGATGCCGCTGTCCTCGCTGATGATGAGGCCATTGACAAGACAGAAATATCTCCAAAAAGCGAGAGGATGAAGAAAAAAAAGATGGCAGGATGAGATTAAGATTTTATTGGAAATGGTTATAATTACAGGTCTCTGACAGTTTCTTTGTTTGCGTGTTGATCCACCCACTCCGAATGGGGAAGGAAAGAGAGATAGGATCGCTGCTGATGAAGAGGATGATGATGATGATGATGGTGTCAATGAGAATTGATGGCTTCCCGAGGGAGATTTAAAATTTTAAATGATGATGATGATGATGGCGATGTTAAAGATGGTGATGGTGATGATGATGACGATGATGATGAAAATGATGATGATGACAATGATGATGATTATGCTGATGATGAAGATATTAATGACAGGGAATCATGCCCATAATGTATTAATTAGTTATACTGGAAAAAAAACACAAAGATTATAAAGATAAGGGTCACCGCCCTCTTCCCCTACTCCAGATTTCGTGAATGTAAAAAATTGATGATTGATAAGAATCAATAAAAGATGCAATAATAGGAATTATAATAATGATAACAGATAGACAATGATATTTATTTGACATCCGTCACCCTTGTCTAAATCCTTGTCAATTGTAATGGCATGTTTCAGTTAATCATTACAATACATGCCATTTTCTGTGTGGGTGATAACACATGCTCCGAAAGAGGGAAAATAAATTGGTTGGATTTAAAACAAATGCATTATTATCAACTTCAAATTTGAGAATGAACTTTTATCATTTCCATTCGACCCCGGGACCAGGTGACAATGATGTACCACAGAGTGACAGTACATGCCAAAGAAATAAATGTAAAGCCCATCTCTTCTCAGAATGCTTTGTTAGTTTAAGGTCATGAATGTTGTGTGTTGTAGGATTGTGATGATGGGTGTGTGTAGATGGATATAGATGGCAATGGCAATTCACAGTCTTCCAAATGCCTTGAAAGCTTCAATAGCACATATTTACAGATTTTGTTTGTGTATATTCAGCAAGACAAAAAAAAATCCCAATAAAATATTTTATTCCAAGATTATTCTTTAGTTCAAGTGTTATCATCATATGAATATAAAATCCTGTAGTTACAATATTACCAAGAAAATGGACACGTCTTTTAAAAAAAATCTGTAGTTCTAATAATCCCTTCTAGGGTTGGAAAAAAGAGGCCCAATGTAAATCAGTCTCTAAATTTCATCTCTTTATCCTCAAATGCCAAAGTTTAAACAGAAACTCATAGAGGCACATAGAGCATAAACCTCACGATCCCCCCCCCCCCCCCAAAAAAAAAAAAAAAAAAAAAAATTGATAATAATAATAATATTTTTTTAAAGAAGAAGAAAAAAATGAGAGCATTGCCTTGAATTTTTATCAACAACCATCACTTTTAAATGACACATTCTTTCCCTATTATCTTTGCGGTTTGTATCTCTCCCCGAGCTCCCTGGTATGGTCATATTTATGTTCAGGTTGAGATGACTAGCTAGAACACTAAACTAGAACATTCATTTCTAATTTGATGTTGTCAAATAAGTAGGTCCCAAGTGAATGTTCTGATTGATTGATGTTCTGTATGTTGATAAATAGAGGTACTTTTTAATGTTCATCTGCTGTGACGCATATGGAGTGATGGATTTTTGTTTAATTTTGTTTTGTTTGGGGGGGGGGAGGGGGTAGCTACCACTGACCCATATGCCCCCCTTTGTCACACAATGTGGCGTAGCCTAAGTTCACCACTAAAGGGCCCTCTAATTGTGTTCTTCCCTCCCCTTCATAAATTCATCAAAAGATCTCTGATACCTTTTTTGTGTATCACTTTTCCTAGATAATTAACTCCTCTAGATTAGTGTTCCTTGTTTTGAAAAATAGATCTTTCCATATCGATGTTTCTTCAGAATGTGATGTATTAAAGCTTACATTTAAAAGTATTAAACAAAGGTTTCAATCTTGAGTTACTAAAAACAAAACAAAAAAACATCAAATTTACAAGGAGTATGAATAGTTTAGATGTTCTTTGAAACAATGCACTAGGAAAAAGAGATATTTCAATTGGAATTCTAATCGGTACCCTGACTTTTCAGGTATTTTAGCTAAAGTTGTGACTCACCGACTTTTCTTATTATCCCATTTAGAAGCATAGTATAGAATCTTACAGGGGCCCCATCTCCATGGTGTGTTTCTAGGCCAAACATAATGTCTTGTTGGTCCCTCTTTATCTTACTGTGTAAACACACCCTCATGTCATAACCCTATAGACCTACACCAAGACAAAACATCTAAACAAACGTCCAGTGTGTACCTTGACAGCAGATAGCTAAAGCAAACCATCCAATGTTTACCTGAGAGGGCAGTGCAAATGAACGTTGCGCAATATTGACCTGGGGTATATTTTAAAGACAACAGAAAAGACAGGTATTTGTTTTAGTTTCGCGCCTATCTATTACGTCATCCAAGCGCTATATCATATTACCCTTGAATGATCTTGTGCTAGCCTAGCAGTAATTGGTGTACACGATGACACACTTCAACCAGGGTGGTAGATATGCTGAAAGATAAAGTTGAGTTCTGGCCACGCAATAGTATTTGGAAGCATACCGGTACTAACTAGAAGCAATGAGAAAGGGTTGATTATTCATGAACGTACATAGAATTTGTGTACATTGTGAAGTTTTGGAAACACCAATGTAATAAGAAATTGACTGAGTCTTACTGAATTAAAGCACACATATACACCCCACTCAGAAATGGGTATATGTGATGGTGATGGTGGTTATTTTACCTGACTGCTAAGAAAGCATAAATGCTTGTAAGTAAGCAACCAGACGGCCGACGGCTTAAGGTCCTCTCCGAGGGACCTGGTAATGAGGATTCATGCTTTACCAAAGGGCACTAGCGCATCGCCTTGGTTTCGAACCCCAGTCACCAGAGTCACCAGATTACGAGACCACTGCTCTACCGACTGACCTATCGCGCCTCATCCACACACATATGGCATGAAGTTACGTGTTCCAATACTTCTGTTTCTTGTCACATTTCGAATATGAGGGCCTTTGAAGAGCAATGCTTTTCAGTGGTCACGTCCAAATTTTATACAAAGAACAACAACAAATATCACAACTTATTTTCACTTTTCCCAAAACTCAACCTTCTCTTTAAACAAAGGAAGGTGCAATTGCTCAAACACTCCCCTTGGAAACTCGGAGCGACCTCGCAGCTCTGATCGAAGCAATGTCAAAGTGGGAAAACTCCTGTCTCGAAGCATAATTTGCCAAACGCCAACTGACACTTGCAAATCTAATGCAGAGAAGGCTTGATTCATATCTTTGTCTCGCATATTAGCGAGGCTGTGAAGTTTTTGAAGTTGGTTTAAATTTAATCAGTGAATCGCCGGGCAACACTGACCTAGGAAACTGATTGGTGATGCAACTCAAGCGATGATGCAGGCTTCTTGTGTGTGATGTAATTCTGTTTGATGTTCATTGTCTGATAGCTTATTTCTGATTTGGTGTCACTTCATCACATTGGCAAGAAAGTTCTCACTGTTTTGTTTGTCTTCTCTTTCCTTTTCTTATTTTCTTTCCTGTCTCAATTATTCCTTTCCTTTAAAGCCTTCCCTTTTTATTTCACTATTGTGCTTCACCATTGTTCCTGTACTTGTATGCCTCTTTCTCACAAGTATGTACTGTTTTCCCCCTCTATTGTTTGTGACTCTGTCAACCACTTCCGTGCCCGTTCCCCCTCTAGTCTCTGTGTCCTTTCGAGGGGGGGGGGGGTCTCAATCTGCCCCCTCTCTCTCTCTTGCTTCATATTTCCCTCTCTCCCTTTCTCTCTGCATCTCTCCCTCCCTCGATTACTTCCTTTCTCCCTCCCATACTCCTTCCCTTTGCTCTCCTCTTTTCCCTACCCTTCCCCATCTCTCTTTCTCTCTTTCTCTTTCTCTCTCCTTCCCTCTAACTCTCCTTTTCCCCTTATTCATCAAAACTTTCTTCTCAACAACAATAACCTTAACACCTCGCCCCCCCTCCCTTTTAAACACTTAAAAAGACTAATTGACCTCTTTGTTCCTGCAGTGTGAACAAGTCCATGGCCCTGGCTTTACCCTATGAGAGTCACTCTCAATTTCTCTACATTGCCGTTTCCATGGTAACAAAGCCGTCTGCTGAAAGATGCCCTCCCAAAAGTATCCTCCTTTCTTCTTTTTTCTTTACTCAGGGAGATAATGCCAGACAGACACGTGCATCCAGGTCTTCTCTTTAGAGGGATTAAATATGTTAAACATTTGAAGAATGGATGAGGCTTGCATTAACTGAGGGTTGTTTCAATAATTGTCACAAAAAGTGTAGGTTTCTACAGAAAAAAGCTAGAATACAGAACTGTAGCAAGGGGAGGGGAAAGGAGAGTGGGTGGGGGGAGGGAGGAGAGGGGGAGAAAAGCAACAATGTTGGGAGTAAGAAGATATTGACATATCAAATTAAATGCTTCTTCTTCTTTCGTTTAACGTTTGCAGCTGAAACTGATCGGGTCGGAGTCAAAGGTGATGATCAACACAGTTTGTTTCATACTTTGGCGTACTTTAAAAAAAAAAGTTATTTGCAGTGAATTTGATTTGATTTATTTACCAACAGCAATACATTTCATACAATAACTTTACATAAAAATTATACAAGAAGAGAAACTATTGGATGGTAAAAGGGGCCAGATAATAGCACATGAATTAATTCATTAAGTTAGACAAAACCAGGATTAATTTACTGTAGATAAAATGGAGGGCATGTGGCCCCTATGCAGCCCCCCCCCCCCCCCCCCCACCCTCCCCAATAAGCCATGCCATTGATATCAGAAAACTTGCCCTGTCTCAAGTTTGGCAGAACTAATATATCAAATTTTGAAAGCATAAGCACAAAACAAGGAACCTTTTGCCTTATCTTAAGTTTGGCAATGTGTTATCAGTCCTCATGATGCTCAAAGAATATTTCTAAATTTGTATTTTTGGAGCTCTGACCTGAATAGTCTAGCCTGGATTTTTCAACGCATAAACACAACATTTCAAAACCATTACCATGTCGTTAACCCCCTGATTACAAGACTTTCTCATTCATATATGTTTGATGAGGGTCCTGAAGGCATAGTGTTAAGATTGGCAGCTTATTATCAGCCCCCACAGTCACAACTTCCAAGGAATTCTTTTAAGAATTTGTAATATTTCCCCAGGTCCAGGTCTAGCCCGAATGAGCAAGTACAGAAATAAACGCTTAACAAAGTGTAAACAGGATGCAGACGTCCAGATGTTTGCCAAAAAACCAAAAAAAAGTTTGTGAAAAACAGGCTTCTGTGTGTTGTTCGTTTGCCAGGCTTTCTGTACATACAAAAGTGATACCTGTCTTGCCCGATATGTTCATAGGTGATGACAGGTACTCAAGGTCATGGTGGAGATGAAGGTCATTTTTTTCTCCACAAAATGTTGCAGAAATTGTTGAAGTTTGATGTTGCCAAAATAATATGGTGTTTTTGGTTTAACTCTACCCCTTAACTAATGCCAAAGAGGGTTGAAGAAAAGAAAAATTGTTTTTCCTGGCCTGTTTAACACCTGCTTGCTCTCCCCATCTGCATCCTTCTCTCTGCGCCCTCTCTGCCCCCTCTCTGCATTCCCCCTCTCCCCCTCCCTTTTCCCTATCTCATTCTATGTTTGTAGATTTTAGAGCATATGTAGTATTTGCAGATTTTAGAGCATATTTAATAATCTTATTTTGTTTTATATTATGCTTTACTGCACATTGCATGTAACACTAATGGAAATTATGTTTTCACCTCATAAAACAGGTACAATTGATATAAACTTGGAGCTTGATCGTTCAAAGATAATTCGCACATAATGACGAGGCATCTGTAAGAAGCCTCTTAAATTGTATATGAATTTTTTTTTTCTAACGTATTTGTTTGTCTCCCTCTCTTGGTTTGTAGGAAGATAAGAACTTGACCATCCATCTCATTGGTGCCTTCTTCTGTTTCCTCTTCGGGGTCATGTACGGCTTCATGCATGCATGGCTCTCCTTCCAAGGGTGGTCGAAGATCACCAATCCATATGTGTGCATTCTAAGACTAGCTTTAGCGTCGTTTGGAGCTGCAGATTTAGTAATGGGTATCCTTTCTGAAGTAGTTAAATATGTATGTATTCTAATAGTCTTTTAAGTGTTGTTGGTGGTCGACGATCACCAATCCATATGTGTGCATTCTAAGACTAGCTTTAGCCTCGTTTGGAGCTGCAGATTTAGCAATGGGTATCCTTTCTGAAGTAGTGAAATATGTATGCACTCTATATTTAGTCTTAGCTTGGTTGACGATCACCAATCCATATGTGTGCATTCTAAAACTAGCTTTACCATCGTTTGGAGCTGCAGATTTAGTAATGGGTATCCTTTTATTAATCTGAAGTACATGTAGGTACACATGTATGCATTCTAGTTGTTCATAAATGTTGGTGGTTGATGATCCCCAATCCATATGTGTGCATTCTAAGACTAGCTTTAGCGTCGTTTGGAGCTGCATACTTAGTAATGGGTATCCTTTTTCAAATCTGAAGTAGTTACTGTATGCATTCTAGTGGTTTTTTAAGTGTTGGTGGTCGACGATCACCAATCCATACTTGTGCATTCTAAGACTAGCATTAGTATCGTTTGGAGCTGCAGATTTAGTAATGGATATCCTTTCATTAATCTAAAGAAGTTACATATGTTGGAGTGGTCTACGATCACCAATCCATTGGTGTGCATTCTAAGACTAGCTTTAGCATCGTTTGGAGCTGCAGATTTAGCAATGGGTATCCTTTCTGAAGTAGTGACATATGTATGCATTCTATATTTAGTCTTAGCATGGTCGACGATCACCAATCCATATGTGTGCATTCTAAGACTAGCTTTAGCATCGTTTGGAGCTGCAGATTTAGCAATGGGTATCCTGTCATTAATTTAAAGTAGTTATATATGTTGGCGTGGTCGACGATCACCAATCCATATGTGTGCATTCTAAGACTAGCTTTAGCATCGTTTGGAGCTGCAGATTTAGCAATGGGTATCCTTTCATTAATCTAAAGTAGTCATATATGTTGGCGTGGTCGATGATCACCAATCCATATGTGTGCAGTCTAAGACTAGCTTTAGCCTCGTTTGGAGCTGCAGATTTAGCAATGGGTATCCTTTCTGAAGTAGTGAAATATGTATGCACTCTATATTTAGTCTTAGCTTGGTTGACGATCACCAATCCATATGTGTGCATTCTAAAACTAGCTTTACCATCGTTTGGAGCTGCAGATTTAGTAATGGGTATCCTTTTATTAATCTGAAGTACATGTAGGTACACATGTATGCATTCTAGTTGTTCATAAATGTTGGTGGTTGATGATCCCCAATCCATATGTGTGCATTCTAAGACTAGCTTTAGCGTCGTTTGGAGCTGCATACTTAGTAATGGGTATCCTTTTACAAATCTGAAGTAGTTACTGTATGCATTCTAGTGGTTTTTTAAGTGTTGGTGGTCGACGATCACCAATCCATACTTGTGCATTCTAAGACTAGCATTAGTATCGTTTGGAGCTGCAGATTTAGTAATGGATATCCTTTCATTAATCTAAAGAAGTTACATATGTTGGAGTGGTCTACGATCACCAATCCATATGTGTGCATTCTAAGACTAGCTTTAGCATCGTTTGGAGCTGCAGATTTAGCAATGGGTATCCTTTCTGAAGTAGTGACATATGTATGCATTCTATATTTAGTCTTAGCATGGTCGACGATCACCAATCCATATGTGTGCATTCTAAGACTAGCTTTAGCATCGTTTGGAGCTGCAGATTTAGCAATGGGTATCCTGTCATTAATTTAAAGTAGTTATATATGTTGGCGTGGTCGACGATCACCAATCCATATGTGTGCATTCTAAGACTAGCTTTAGCATCGTTTGGAGCTGCAGATTTAGCAATGGGTATCCTTTCATTAATCTAAAGTAGTCATATATGTTGGCGTGGTCGATGATCACCAATCCATATGTGTGCAGTCTAAGACTAGCTTTAGCATCGTTTGGAGCTGCAGATTTAGCAATGGGTATCCTTTCATTAATTTAAATTAGTTATATATGTTGGCGTGGTCGACGATCACCAATCCATATGTGTGCATTCTAAGACTAGCTTTAGCATCGTTTGGAGCTGCAGATTTAACAATGGGTATCCTTTTATTAATCTAAAGTAGTTATATATGTTGGCGTGGTCGATGATCACCAATCCATATGTGTGCAGTCTAAGACTAGCTTTAGCATCGTTTGGAGTTGCAGATTTAGCAATGGGTATCCTTTCATTAATCTAAAGTAGTTATATATGTTGGCGTGGTCGACGATCACCAATCCATATGTGTGCATTCTAAGACTAGCTTTAGCATCGTTTGGAGCTGCAGATTTAGCAATGGGTATCCTTTCATTATTCTAAAGTAGTTACATATGTTGGCGTGGTCGACGATCACCAATCCACATGTGTGCATTTTAAGACTAGCTTTAGCGTCGTTTTCAGCTGCAGATTTAGCAATGGGTATCCTTTCATTAATCTAAAGTAGTTACATATGTTGGCGTGGTCGACGATCACCAATCCATATGTGTGCATTCTCAGACTAGCTATAGCGTCGTTTTCAGCTGCAGATTTAGTAATTGGTATACTTTCATTAATCTGAAGTAGTTACATATGTATGCATTCAAGTGGTTTTTTAGTGTTGGTGGTGGGGGAGGGGCACTGCTTTCGATATGTAAGCATTCTAAAACTAGCTTTAGCATTGTTTTCAGCTGCAGATTTAAGCAAAAGTAGTTACAGTGTGAAAATGTGCATATGAAGACCATTTCACTGGGTTATGAAATTTGGCCATTATACATGTAGGCAGGTGGACTTAAAGTGTTGATTATGTTAGCAACGGTTTCCATATATGTATGCAATGTAAGACTAGCTTTAGCGTCATTTTCAGCTGCCAATTTAGTGATGTTATTCTAAATGTCAAGTCCAATCCCCTTGATATGCTTTCATCTATAAAATCGAAATGCATTTCTATGTTTTGTCACTACAAGTCATGTTCCGATTCCACTCATTAAGAAGTCTTCCCTCTTGCGCTCGCTCGCTTGAAGGAGACAGAGCGTGACTACAAAACCTCTGAATGTGATTACCGTTTCTTTTGACTTTGGTTCATCCGGGCAAACTCCCCTGCATCCCTTGCGTGCGTCCGCGGACTTTAGCGTGGGTACGTTCCAACCCCCCAGGGGTGTCAGCCCGTCTGTGAAAAGTTCTCGCTCTCTTCCTCTTCCCCATCCTTTCCAAACATATTCATTTCAATCCCATGTGCTCTCTAAACTCCCATTAAACACCGAGAGAGATCGAGAGAGAGAGAAAAAAATTGGCCTATTTTTACTTTCCCACCATATTGCCTTTTTTTGTTTTGTTGGTAAATGTGCATTTTATGAGAATTAATCCAGCATTAATGTACTCTTACTGAATTGAATCAAGATGTGTCAGTAGAAGGTTAACAAATGAAAGGGGAAGTTAGGTATTTTGAATGGTGAGGGATCGATGAAAGGATGCGTTTTGGGTTAGCAAATTATTCATCAAATTGAATTCATCTGTTTTGCTTTAAATGTCACGCATGCATACATAAATGTTGTTAAATTCCACTTTTCGTCTGTGAAGAGGGGGAAAGGTGTTAATGTTTTGTAGAACTTAACTTTCTGGCAATCAGCAGATAAAATACACCAAAAAGCTTTGTGACATGAATATTTAATTTGATGTTCAAACAAAACTATTACGAGTACAAGGTTATAACTTGTATCAACGCAAGTCATTCATCACATTTAACATCATAAATTGATATATGCCAATATCTACCAAGCTTTGCACCGAGTTGTGAAGGTTGAATGTTAGAAAAATGGAAATGATTGTTTGTTTGATTTATTGATTTTTATTCGCCAAGCTTCCAACATACAACAATATACAATAATAACAGATCAAAATTAAGTCAGCTTGAACAGGATAACCCACGAAAGCTCAAGCTTATTTCCCCCAAAACATAGATAAAAAACTATCCCAGACATGTAGTGACATGGGTAAGGTTTGAGTCACTCTTATTGTATGACTCTGTTTTAATGAATGAGAGCGGAGAAATATGTTTTGCCAGTCTAACAGAATTTATTATGAATACAACATTATTTACTGAACAAACAAATGCTGTCTCCTCTCTCCCTTCTTCCTCTCTCTCTCCCTCTCTCTCTCCCTCTCTCTCTCTCTCTCTCTCTCTCCCTCTCTCTGTTCTGAATGTTCCGTAATACGGTAGTGAGAAACTATATCCCAGACAGAACACGCTCTTGACGAATGAATTATCAATATCACATTTTCTCATTTATGCTAAATTGGGCGTGGGTTATTCGGCGGCGCAGCTCATCCTTTTACTCATTTCTCCTCGAAAATCATTCCTGCGTGTCAAATTAATGTTCAAAGTCGCACTTCTGGGAGTTCGCGGGATGAAGGATTTTTCCAATTGTTCGATCGGTATCTCCAGGAAATGGAGAGGCCCTGCTGAAGATGTGTTATGCCGTTTCCGACAAGAAGTTAGAAGACACCGCTCTATGACTGTCTCATTTAATTCAGCCCATCCGTACTTGTTTTCTAATTATTTCATTCAAAAGAATTGCAACGTGATGTTCAAATGGAAGCTCTGTATGTTACCTCCCAGAAGACTTCATCATGTTAGTCACATCATCACATCATTTTTTTTTCTTTCTGAATGATTGTGTCTAACTTCTCTACATTTGCCACTCTCAAATAACCAAGGCAACATACATGGATACCAGGGAGAAAGAAATCTTTTTTTTTTTACTTGAAGCCCAGGCAATGATATCATTCAGCGCCTCACATCCTTAGAAAAGAGAGCTTTTCAAAACCAATCATTTATATTTCTAACAAAATAAATGGATACCGGGGAGAAAGAAATCCTTTTTTTATTCTTGAAGCCCAGGCAATGATATTATTCAGCGCCTCACATCCTTAGAAAAGAGAGCTTTTCAAAACCAATCATTAATATTTCTAACAAAATAAATGGATACCGGGGAGAAAGAAATCCTTTTTTTTTATTCTTGAAGCCCAGGCAATGATATCATTCAGCGCCTCACATCCTTAGAAAAGAGAGCTTTTCAAAACTAATCATTAATATTTCTAACAAAATAAATGGATACCAGGGAGAAAGAAATTCCATGATCTTGACTTGAAGCTTAGGCAATGATATCATTCAACGCCTCACATCCTTAGAAAAGAGAGCTTTTCAAAACCAATCATTAATATTTCTAACAAAATAAATGGATACCAGGGAGAAGGAAATTCCTTGACCTTGACTTGAAGCTAAGGCAGCTCCTCACATCCTTAGAAAAGAGAACTTTTCAAAACCAACCCTTTATATTTCGAACACAAACTAAAAATGCCTAAAATATATAATTCAGTATCTTGCATCCTTAAAAAAAGGAAAATTTGTAAATCCAATTATTAATTGGAATTTCCGAATGGACCAATAAATTAATCTGAAGCTGATCTAATTGTAACACAAACTAAAAATGCCTATGGAATCTGGATACAGGATACTGTCCACGGTACTTTAAGATAACTTTTATCCATGTTACATAATTAGGCCTGTCTCTTTCTTGTATAATTTACCCTTTTCTATAGATGTATACAGCCAACCTGCTTCAGCGACTACCTGTATAGAAAGACCACCTGTGTTGAAATTTCCTTCAATAATGAATTATCAACAAATGTAAATTCTGTAGATGTTGACTAGGATTTGTACATCCCTTGGGAGACCAATGCCAGTAAATGGTGAGAGCAAACAGTGGCATGAACGGCCTGCCATAGTTAATTCCAACTTAAAGTCAATCTTAGTCATCGTTGGACTTTAACGAATGAAGTCCCTGGATATCCCTTTAAAAGCTGCCCTGCTCCGTGATAACATTTCAAAAGTGCTCAACAGGAATCACTAACAGCTTGGAGAACTTTTAAATTCAAATCAACTTTGCTGTGCCAGTTCCGATAATTGAAAAGTTGATGATGTTTAGTCTTCCAATTCAAACCCTTGTTAACTCATGATGAAGTCACTCTCTAATGTTTCTTCAAAGTTTGTCACACGTAGGCGTTGTACAGTTTCTGTTCACCTTAAAAAGTTCATGTACCTTGTGTGAAGATAACAAAATCTGATTTATGGTGCAGACTTCCTGATTCATCGCTTTGGACTGAATCAGGTGAAAAAAGTTAGTAAGAAAAATGTCTGAGAAGTAAGAAAAATGTCTGGGAAGTTAGACTGTGCGTAGGTGATGGTAGTGTCTTGAAATGAACTTGGTTGGAATGTTTCCACAGGCAGCTCATAGTCTGCTGGGCACAGACCCTTGTCATTTTTAGTGCATGACATAGTATCTGAACTATGAGACTATGCTGACCGCTAAGTCTACTGCACACCATAGCTAGACTCTGTGTGTAGCTCACGGATCCAGAGACTGACAGAGTTAGGCTCTGCTCAAGACTTTGTGAAATCGTGTTTAAGTTTCAAATAAGAGCCTGTGCCTGCAGACTAGGCAGTTTACTCTGGGGAATTCCCCTTGGGTAGATGACATCATCGATAGTGACATGAGTAAGGTTTGAGTCACTCCTGGCAAATCATATGATGCTGATTTTAATGAATGAGAGCAGATAAAGAAGAGATATGTTTCTGCCAGTCCAACAGAAGTCATCATATAAATACTATACTTACAGACCTAAAACTGTCTCTCCTCTCTTCCTTCTTGCTTTCTCTCTCTCCCCCTCTCTGTCTCTTTCTCTCTCTCTCGCCCTCCCTCTATTTCTCCCCCTCTTTCTTTTTTTCTCTCTCTCTTTATCTCTCTCTCTCTCTCTCTCTCTCTCTCTCTCTCTCTCTCAGTTTCTCTCTACCTCTGATACTTTGGCAAATTATAGGATGCTGATTTTGATCAGTAAATGCAGAGAGTCAGGAATATGTTCCTGCCTTTTCCAGGACTTCATCATCGTGGTTGATAACAGCATAACAGACCAAAATCTTTCTGCCTGTGTCTATCCCCCTCTTTCTTTCTCTGTCTCCCCCCCCCCCCCCTCTTACTCTTTATTTTTCTGTATGTTTCCATTTATATTTCTCTCTCAAGCTATCTATTTATCTGTCTATCTAATCCTTTTTATGTCTCTTTCTCTCTCTCTCCCTCTCTCCCTCTGTATTCATTTTTGTACCTCTTTTGATTTGTTTTTCTTCTCAATTATTTACCTATTTCCTTGTATATCTTTTCCCTCTCTCTTGGTATGGGGGCTTGGGGAGGGGCTACAGCCCCACAATTTTTTAATTTACCATCATTCAAACAATTGTTGCTTCATAGTCAAGCAGCAAGGTACCCTATTTGTAACTTTGGTATCTCATTCAGTATTCTTTCATGGCAAAATAACGTTTCCATTTTTATTTCTCAAATGTCAAAAATGTTTGCTAGCTCACTTGTAGAATTTGCATTATGAAAAATTATTTTCAACCCCTGTTGAAATTGTACTTTATGCCTATGATCTGCATACACTATCAATTCATTATTTCAATGCCAACAATAACATTAAGTACTTAATGGCTGAAATTTTGATGAGAAATAGTCATTCTTTCATTACAATAATTATTCGAAGGTCAAGTGCTTTTTTGTAAACTTACTAAGCAATCTCCTAAAACTCACCATCTACATTCTTTCATCGTGATGAGGTCATCCCCAGGGGTCGCTGCACTTTCACACACTTTCGACATGAAATTTTTGGCTTCCCCATCGAGGTGTACTTTGAGCTCAATTTTCTGGCTGTCAGAGCAATCTGCCGGGGAAACATTGACCGTTTTCCGCAACCCGATATGGACAGCTCTTGCACAGAGAGAGAAAAAGCAAATCACCATTCTTCGCTTGAAATGCGTGGTGACAGCCTACCCCTTAAGAACTCATTTAGGTCTTGTCAACCGCAAATGATGCGCCCTTAAGTCTTTATCGATACCAAGAAAGGATTATTTCGATGTGCACGCATGTTATTTTACTTTTTTAAAGACTTTGTATGTTTAGAATCAGAGAAGACAGCTCGCCCCCTGATAGCTAACTGTAAATATTTCCATCAACCCAATAAGCAAATTATCCTAATTTTGTATAGATACCGAGAAAAGAATACTGCTCTGCACGCATGCTATTGTTTGTAAAGACTGTTAGACAAGAGAACACACCCCCTACTAGCTCGTGATGAAAGTTTTCATCAGCTGTTTCTAAAGACTGATTATGTTTAAAATCTGAGAAGACAGGGCCCCCCCCCCCTAAGAGCTCACTTTTAAATTTTCATCAGCTATTGGCAGTTGTTACTTGTTGCTATGTTGGGCAAGCTTTCAGGCTTCTAAGAACAACCTTTGTTAAAGAAGTATGCATACATTTTGAATATGTTAGTAAACCGGTCCTCAAGCCATTGTCGGTTTTGGTGATGACTGTGAAAAGTTTTTGTAAATATGAATCAATATTAGTTTGTGCTGGCATCCAAGGGCTTAAAGGGACCATTAAGGCGGTGGACTCTGGACGGAGAGTGTCGAGTGAGTTCCTTTTTGGCTCGGGGAACGAACAAAAGGGAACCAGAAATCAATACCTTCCTCCAAAAACTTTGATGGAAAGATGGAAGTTCGTGGGATAATTGTTTAGGAGTCCCAACGACGTTGCAAACTCACGACCCCAAATTGATCCTGTCATGATGCCGGTGAAGTTCTTGAGAGAAAAGTCGTTGACTCATGAATTATTATCTAGCAATGTTCACACGAGGGCGTCATAGATTTAAAGTTAACTTTGCAAAACATCAACGTTTTGAAAGTACAACCATCTATTACAATGATGGAGGTTCACACAGAACTGAAACACTGCATGCTTCAACTTATGAACTGCAAGCCGGCAAGCAGTAACAACTACAGGCTACCGAACTTCAAAGTTAATTGCATCTGTACGGCACATAAAATCCCTCTTCCCTGCCATCTGTAGACATTGCATCAGCCATGAATTTCCTTGTGGTTTATAACTTCAAAGAATCATAAATTTTCAAAACCATGTGTGCATCGCATGGTCCTTACTTACAAGAAAACTTGAGTTTAAAACCACAAGCTAAACTCTAAGTTTACAGGCCCTCGTATGAACCTTCCTATTAGGTGGATGAAGAGCAGAGAAACTGTTAATCACGTTTTTTGTTTGCAAACTATATTTATCAATCTTATAAGGGAGATGGCTACAGCTGCGACAGGCTTCAGAGAATTTCTGGGATTGTGGTTTGGGCCAAGATTTTTGTTCGATTACAGAGATTTTCCTGATGACAGAGGGCATCAGTTTCATCTTGAAATCAATTGAGACTTTTCTTGTTCTTTGTACTGTGGCTTCTTGACTCATGTGTCATTTTTTTGTATCTGTATTTTATCAAAAAGTTCACACCCCTGCATTCTCTTTTCTCGATCACATTCTTTATCTATTTCTCCATCTTTTGTCATTGCACTTTTCTCTCTCTTTGTTTGTTTCCCTCTTCATCTAAAATATCTTCCCCTTTCTCCTCTCAAATGATTCTCTGGTTGTCCCTTGTTTTAGCTTTTAGCTTTTTGAAATCGAATTCCTATATTGTCTCCCACAAAAATAGGAACTTTTTTACTTTGTCCCAATCGGTCAGGTTTAAACTAAATGTATTCCCCCCACCCTTCCTCTCCCTCTCTCTCTTTCTCGCTTACTGTCACTTTTTGTTGAATAGTCGGTTCTAATTTTATGAGAAAATTACTTTAAAGAAAAAAATTGCAAGCTTTGAGAATGAAACAGTATCTTTTTGTTATCATTATCTTTTTAAATGTTGATATTTTACATCAAGTATATTTGTTCATTTGTTTGATGTGATATTTAATGATTTGGAGGTAATAGAGATTTGAATGTGAATTAGGATTTGTGTCTATAACACTACATTGCTGTGATGTAGCATGAAACTAATTGAGTTATCACAAGCATCAAGCACCTTAGTGAACTTTTTACCCTTATTATATACTTAAAATGTACTTTGCTTGTCCCCAAACCTGCAACTTAGCTTGCCCTGTTTCATAGGGCAGGCGCCTTTATATCTCTCTCTCCCCTCCACCTGCCCTCCTACCACAAACCAGCCAAATTATCCTGATAATGATCCCGCTATTAAAACATTTTTCACCCATTACCTGTCGTTTTCCTGCCCACTAATGACTGACTCACGGCAGGCAGGCAGGAGATTCGTGTTCGAAAACTACTTCCATCGTCACATCCCAGGTGATAACACAAACCATCCCTGTCAGAAAATGGGTGGCCAATTTGGGGTGACGTTAAGAGTAGTGATTCACCATGTGTTATGTCTTCTTTTCTGTCAGTAATGATGCTGCCTTTTTTTATGATTCACTATGTTTAATAACTGCCTTTTTCTTGATAATGATAGTACCTCATATTTTCTTCTGCATCAGGAATTATGTCATTAGAACAGTTTTAAATAAGAATACATTTATTTTTTCAACTTCACACAATATTTTTCTATTCAAGTTCACATTTTTTATTATTATTCCTTTTATTCATCATAAATAAAGAAAAGGTATCTTAGTCAGGTCTGTATCATTGCAAGGGGGGGGGGGTCATGTAAAGAATGTATTTCCAGTTGTTTGTCCTTTTTCAAGTCAATGCTCCTATTCACTTCGTTTTATAGGACTGCGGGTCTTAAGAAGGAAATTGCATTATCAAAATAACAAAGTCTTGAGATATTAATTGAAAATGAGTTGCTCAAGCAAATATAGCCTTTAGCTAATTAACTGCCCCCATTTCCAGACACAAATGGACCCTCGGCGCAATTTAGGAAATCTTTGAAAATCTTGAGATTTCCCTTGCCGCATGCTCCCCAATTCTCTATTCGTGACCGATCGCGGATAGCCTCGCCCACGAAACCTCCTCTGTCGGCGGCGCTGGTCGTGGGGGATTTGACGGGATGTTTTTTGGTGACTAACACCATGGTCATTTCTGGACTCTGTTCTTCTGCACAAAAGTGCCCCTCCCCCCTCAGATTACTGGAGTTTAGTACAGGATGTTCCATACAAAATAATCTTTTTCAAAACAATTAAAGAACTGAGTGTTTATGCCACCCTGAATTTGTGATGAAGACATATGATATCATGTTCCTTTGTCAGTTCTCCCTCAGAACAAAACTGGAAAAAATGAATTTGTGTTTGTTTGCTTTTATATATATATGGATCATTTTGTATATAATGATAATTTCTGTTATCTATTTATCAGAACTAACTTTATATCTACCTTAGATAACAAAGGAAAAGTGCTATGATTCATATTAACTTTTTACTTACTGAAGTAACTTATATATCTTAGGTGTTTAAAACTAATAAGGAACTTCTTTTGTTTTTTCCAATCTCCCCACCACCCTTATTTGAAACCCAATGTTTGTTTCATAAATTAGGTAGACAAAAGAAAGGTTGCCCTTTTAATTGTATCATTGTGCCCCACTTCAAATCTAAAACCCTTTCTCTTTTTCATTTGTTAGTGGGGGGGGGCGTGGTGGTCCATTGCATGTCATTTACAATAAATTAGGAACTGACATTATGATAACATTTTGCTTTTGCTTTTATTTGTCAGAAAATGTTCAAACTTGTGCACCCCCCCCCCCCCCCCATACCGATTGTTTGATTCGCTCGTGACTCGGCCTACAGCTAATGGATTAGGATTGTCAGAATTAATTCCGAAATATGTCTCCTTTTCCCTGAATGTTCTGCAGCCAAGCATGAACCAATTTGACACTTAGAAGGAAGAGATTATGACGGGATGCGAACATTATGATATCAGTTTCACATTATTCAAGCATGCACCAAAAGCCCACATGGGCTCTACTGTAATCCAAGTGGTTCTCATTTCAATGTCTGTATTTTGATCCAGGTTCACACAATGGAACGTTTAATTTAAGTTTAATTCATGGTTGTAAACTGATTTATTAAAGCATGCACAGAAAGCCTGCGTGGCCTCTACCATAATTCAAGTGGTTCTTATTGCTTTGTCTGTATTTTTAGCCAGGTTCACACGACGGACCGTTTAATATAAGTTTAATTCCTGGTTTGAGGTTATAATGTAGTGTTACAAGGATCATGTGGATGCAGGATACACTTGTTTTTAAAGAAAATCCTTACTCAGAGTTTTTAACCAAAATCGATCTTATGGTTAATGCGAAAAATACTAACAAGGGGCCGGGGTCCCAACTCGATGTTATGTGCAGTGTGGACATCATTAACTTAAGTGTTTTGCCAGTTTGTAGTTCTAAAATATGCTTACCTAACTTGTGTTTCAAAACTTTTAACAGACATTGTTTTACAGCTGTATGAAACTTCATGTTTGCTAGTGGGTCTTGTTGAAAACATCAATGTTTCAAAAACTCTGAGTTTAAAACTATGACGGTGGCATGCGAACAGGGCTATTGATAGTAAGTTGAGCTGCATAGTTATTAATGGCTTAAAGCTGTCTGCTCCGTTGGCCTATATGTCAGTCTGAATATTCAATTGCGACAGTTGTTTTAATTAGTGCAGGCTGTGTTTAGCCCAAGACTGTGATTATTTTGGGTTCCTTTTCCTGCTTTGCGCTCTCGTTGTCGTTTCTCTGTCCTTGGCCGAGACATGCTTGACCGGCTGCTTGACCAACCACAATGGACGTGTCAATGCCAAAGGGTCAAGCCTGATCCAAATTGAAAATGATTTCATGCAGAAATTATAAAAATATCATCAACCTCTTCTTTTCAATAGCAGGAGAGTGTCTTCCTTTGAAAAGTTTTTTCTTAATTTTCCTTGTCTTTTCCCTCATTTCTGTATAGAATATCTGTTATTTATAGATGGTTTTTCAATTGTTGTAATGTTTTATTTCATAATTTTAAGCATAAGAGTGTAGTGGTTTATTAAAAATTCCTAAAACACAATGGCAACTTCACAAACATTTGAGGGGGAGATTAGTATAATGTATGAGAGCCCCCCCCCCCCTCCCCCTCCCAGTACTGCCCAACCCCAATTTCTTTCTTTCCTTTCATAATAATATAGGCCTCACTATTGAACCCTACATCATTTCTCCGCTAAGAGCCAGAAAGGCATTATACTTCTTCACAGAATTAGTTAATCCCCTTCTTGCAATTGACAGACAATACGTCCCAAGCCAGGCCTGCGTCCTTAAGGCTTTTTAGTCATATAATTTTTCATAGAACTTAGCTTCTTGCTCTCAAGAGACAATACACTATGTCCCAAGCCAGGGCTACCCTTGATTTCTTCGCAAATTCACTTTAACCCCCCAATTTGCAAGGTAACCTGAAAGAAAAAAATCAAATCAAGTCTTTACCAAGACTCCAGACATCAATTCAGTCATGACTAAAGCACCAACAAAAGAGGGAAAAGGGGGAAGGGGCTGGGCCTCAAATTTAGCCTAAACACCTAGTTTTACGTCTAGACTTCTTTCATCTGTTCCGTCATTTGATTTTCCTTTCTTTGTATTCTTTTTGCCATGCTGTATTGTTTATGGTATATTCTGACAAGTATTGATGTAGTTTGTGTTTTATTTTCTTGTGAGCAGGGGAGGGGTTAAAAAGAAAAGCATTTGAAAGTCAAGTTAATGAACCTCTACACCACAGTGGTACAGCATTATTATGAAATAAATGTAGTTATGAACATAATTATGAACATAATTATGACCATTTTTCACCATGAAGGCTAGATTGTGTAAAATTGACCTACAGCAAACTATACCTGACATTCTATAGGTTATGGTAAAGAAATATGAAAAACAGAAAAGGCTTACATAGAACCCTGAGTATGGAACCCAGTCTGTCCAACATATGTCAACTTGTCTACTCAACAAGTAATGTTCATGTTAACTGAGATTGTATTAGAACTGCAATATCTATTTGTAGTCGTAATATATGAACCTCATATTTTAAATACAGTATAGCGACACTAACCCCTTACTGTAAATTAAGAGCAAAACATCTTTTGATGATTGGTACACTTCAAAAGCTTCATTTTTTCCAAACTTTCCATTTTCTCCCAAATAATTTCCCCTCATTCATGCTCGGACATTCTGGCCATGAAGGCCATAGTGTAATGACCTCATGGGAGAGGTAATTCTCAGAGGAAAGGCTAGTATTAGATACTTCCTTGGACGAGGGGATAAAAACCTATTGGTCATCCATCCTGGTTACTAGCCTCGCTGACCACGAGGGCACTATTCGTATGAAATGTTACCAATAGGGCTGTCCTTCATCAGCTCGAGATTGCCAAATATCTCGCTATTTCAACTATCCCGATCACAGATTATCCAGTTAGTTGGCGTCTTCATCAGCCCGAGGTTGCAATTAGCGACCAACCCGAAGACTCGCACTATGGGCAAACGCTGAGCAAAATATCTCTAACTATAATTTCTCAAGTTTCAAGGTCGAATCTCGAGCTGATGAAGACGCGATTTGTAACTTGGGGATTATTTCCCAAATTAAAAATAGCGAGCTATTTGGCAATCTCAAGCTGATGGAGACACGCCTAGTGATACAACAAATATGTAATTTTGTTTTCATTGAAGCCTGAAACTTTCATAAAATGTTAACCTGTTAACTACTTTGTATGAAATTGCTGAAATGTTAGCAACAAATCCATTTTTACCCATCCAAGCCCGAAACTCTCATGAAATCTTAAAGACCGTCACCACTACTGGGCAAGAAGGGATTAGACCACACAGCGAGCCATCGAGGTCACTGTGACAGGTGGCTATCTCATTAACTCAGCTCTCATTTAACATGAGAATAAGAGGATCATGGGGGACCAACAGGCACCGATTGGGGAAGTTTTCTATATAGAGGGAGCAAGTAGCTACAAGTATGGCAGTGTGCCTTTAACCTGCTGACTACTGAATTCCCTCATTAACAAAATATAGGTTTTATAGTATACAGGAATAACTCAGTTCTGGGGGGGGGGGGTGTTTCATAAAGCTGTGTGTAAAGTTACGAATAACTTTACAAATAATTTGAATATGCAACGCCAAATGGGATGCCCAAAATTTTTCCTGACATTTTAACAAAGTGTGACTGTTTTTCCCATTAAATATCAATTAAATTGTAGCCAAAAATACACTTTGTATTAGGTTAATCTACATCTGCATATTTCAACTTTAGCTGATGTAATTTAAAGGGTTTGAGAATCCCATTTGCCTCTTAATTTGTAAAGTCATGCATAACTTTACGTACAGCTTTATGAAACACCCCCCTCGTACGCAAAAGGTTAAATAGAACCTCTTTTGTGACAGAATCTTTCAGGAAGTTTGACATTTTAATGTTGTAATCTAATCATTTCCCAGCATGAGAAACTCTTTGTTTTATCTTGACTGCTTGTGAAGTTCACAAAAGTGTCTGGTTTTAAAGTACCCATGAAGATGGAAACAAGAGAATATAACTGCACTGTGAACATTTGTTTTTCTACTTACTGGTAGTTGGTAGATCATTAACAAAAAGGTGGAGTCAAAATTTCAGATTCAGGAATTTAAAAGCAGTAACATAAATAAGCTCACCAATATTAAGACAATGTAGAGTAGTACCATGTATCTGACGCAATGCATGTATACGGTTGTTACAATACCACTAATTGTAAAGATTTTATAGACCAATGTATTAATTTGATTCAAATTGTAAAATCCATAATATTTTACTGTTAGTTTTCCTTGACAGATATTTCTTTTTCAGTAATATTATTTGGCTCTGGGCTGAGGTGGTATGCAACAAAAGACAATCCAGTAAGTATCAAAACAGACATTTCTCTTTATATTTTTTTTGGTTTCAGCTCTTTTAACAGTTAAACCCATATTTTACTGCAATTTAAGACCAATGCTGGGCTTAAGCTATTGATCATTTTTTTTCTCCAAAGTTTTCTTTTGTTAAACTTGATTTTTAGGCCCAGGGTTGGGTTTAACTGACTCAGTAAAATATGGAACTTAGACTTGATAAATATATAAATAATTAGAATTGTATTGAATCATATGCATCACTTCGCTAGATTGATTTGTGGCAAAATCGCTTTGTGAATCTGCTTTTGTGTCAAAATGTATTATTCAGTATCCATTTCTTCATTGTAAAATCACTCAGTGAGATTGATTTCGAGACAAAATCACTTTGTGAGATTGATTTAATTACAAAAGAATTATTTGGAGTGATTTTTTTTTTACGTAATCGGACATGTGTCACATGCATGGTGCCCTGTATGTGTATGGGTATGTGTTCAATGGTTGAGAGAGGGTCCAGCCATTTAGGGGGCCCATGGTGTCTTGGTAGAGGGGGGGGGGGGGAGGGGCACTGATTTTACAAGGTAAAGTATGAGAGGATAATGACTTTGAGTGAGGGGAGAGTAGGAGGCATTGGAAAGGAATCATACATCTACATCTATCACCTTCGTGTCATGTTGTCTTAGCCCACTTCCTTTTCCTCTCCTTCCTTAGTCTCTTTAAGGGCAAGTACTTGAATAGGTAGACTATAGATGTAATAAACTAACCAATATCTCCTAAAACTCAAATAATTAGTCCTCTTTTTTTCACAAATGATTCTTAGTCACCATCTCAAATTCTTGCACAGTGACTGATTGAAATAACTAATATGACTGTTGAATTGATGATCCATCCATGCAGATAGGTTGTTCTTTACTCTACACTATAGTGATATACCCAGGGGGTTACAAGTTTCTTGATTTTATTGCATTATCCTCACCACAAACAAGTGATGTTTGCAAGCTCTCCTTGTGTTTGTAATCCAGGGTGTAAATAGGTATTGTGAGCTTTGTTTAAAGTGAGTCAAGATGTGCATTGTGATATCATTGTAGCTAAAGAACAAGAGATAAATGGGGGGGGGGGGAGAGTGGTGGCTTGAGTATTCTATATGTTGTGCATTCCAACTGGTGCTTTATTCGTCATGGGGGATGGCAATAATCATAATCATTAATATCATTTGCTATGTGTATTAAAGTATAAATGAAATGTGAGACCTCTTCAAAGTGACTCTGTAACATTGTCTCAGATTCTAAAACAAAATCTTGGATTTAGCTCGTGTTGGAATCATAATTATAAACCTTTAGGTCAGTCAGGAACCCCATAACTTTTACGAGTCGATCGTCTGTCTGATTATCAACATATTTATGATTGGAAATTGAAACTAAATTTTGCGTTTTTCTAACGGTTTTCATAACACTACAGTCTATTGGGGAAAATGAGTATGGTTAAACCGGTCACTCAAAGATTTTTACTTTGTTGAGGCACTTCTTGATCATTTTGAAGCGCAATTTTTTTAGGGCATTGATATCACAGACACTGATAACACGTAGGGCCATGCATCTCAGACTAAACAGTGCTAAAGATAAACTTGAGTTGTGGTAAAAAAAGAAAATTAATTCTCACAGAATCTAACGAAACTTACACTGAATGTTCAAGATTACAAATAAATGTCATGTGCCAAACAATTCTGAAGAAAATGTATACTGGCTGAGTAATGAGCATAGAAAGATAAGGAAATCAGGGTAGTACTGGCCCCGACACCATGTGTGTTGTCCCATATACATCTTTCTGTGTAAGTGATTGTTACTTTACCAAGACTCTGCCAAATTTATGATGATTTTGATGAATCCAGAACCTTGCATTACACACCATTACTTACATGCTATGTGATCAACTTTTCTGATCCATTCCACACCTTTTCTTTCACAATGTAATCGCATTACCAGAACTCAAGTTTATCTTTAAACGATACCTTTAAAGGCTTTGATGGCTTTGTTTAATTCCCTAATTGGAAGAAGCTTGCATAGGCTTAATTCTTTATTAACGACATTAGATTAGGCTCCTCTCTTTGAACAGGTGGAAATATCTGAGGCCCTATTCAGACCAGAGGAAAAACTTGTATAAAGAAACGTCATATAAATACTCAACATATAGCAGAAGGAGCATTCACACTTGAAAAGGTTTACCGATATTGTACAAAAGGATCATTATTTACAGAAACTAGTTGTCAGTTTAACGTGAAAATGACCAATACAGAGTACACTCTCTAATGACAAGTCCTTCCCAGTTATATGGTTTTTGTACGAGATAAAGTTTAGATGTGAATGGGGCTCTGATTCTCCATTGAGTTTTCGTTCAAATCAATGCTCAAAAATACCTTTTTCTATTGACGTTCCATTAAACGATATTTCATTTTACGATCCCCACATGAAAAAAATGAAGAAAACATACTTGTCAATCATATAGCTTTGACCTTTTTGTATACCGGTAGCTACACAGTTTTCATATACATAATGTATGTATATGGAATTGTATGTGGTCTAAATGGGGGCGATTGAAAATGAGAGAAGTAATAAACACCGGACGATCGTTTCCTGGATATCTCCGAGGGCTTTGAAATCGTGGAGTCAAGCAGCTGTTCCCCAGAGGATATGTATCATATCATTGATAATCGTTCGGGGTGGTCGCAGCCACTGGTTATCCCCCCTTAATTAATTCAATTTTCTCAAATTGTCCAGCTCGCTCACTGCGAGATCTCCGTGGTTGAAGGGATGGGTTTTAGGGGTGAACTTGGATTAAGACCTTTCTCCTTTCAGGGGGGGGGGGGGGGGGCAGACTTTTCATTTGGAAGATAGATATCATTTCTAGGGGGGGGGTGTTATTTTTACCCTTTTTTGGGGGGGGGGTGGGGGTTGTAGATCTAATTGGGTCTTTAGTTTTAAATATGCAGTCTCATGTATGCAAATTTGAGTTTTGCCTTTTCAAGGAATATGATTTTCAAGCAATTTGTGTTAGTTTGTCAATAGCTTTATTTTTCTTTAATCAGTCCTGCTGATGCTACCTCTTTCTCTATCATTATTTTAAGATTCTTATTTTCTGGTAATTTTGTCCATGTCTATTTCTTGTATCTCTCTCTCTCTCTCTCTCTCTCTCTTCTTCTTCTTCTTTTTCTCCCTCCCTCCCTCTTTCTCTCTCTCTCTCTTTATCTCTATCTCTCTCTTTCTCTCTCTCTTTTTTCTCTTTCTCTTACTCACCCATGCTACCTTCTCTCATCCTCACCTTCATACACTCTCTCCCCTTCTCTTTCTCTCCGCACTTTTCAGCCTCTTTCTACCTTTCTTCTATTTACAAAATCATTGTACCCTTTCTTATCTCTCATTTACTCTATTTTCTCTATTCTTTTAGATGACAGGATGTTTCTTCTATAAGTCTCTCTTTCTCTTTCATCTCTCCCTTCTCTATTTTCTATCTTTCATCTTTCTCCTCTTTCTCTCTCTCTTTCTCTCATATCTTATCTCTTCCCTCTCTCCCCCTGTCCACACACAACATTTTCCGTGATTAGCTATACCGTTTCGCGATAGTGATACCGTTTCGCGATAGTTTTACGATGAAATTGTATGTGTGGACGCTCACTAACGATACGTCATATAACGAAACTAGTCTAACGAAACGCAGGTTTGGGCATCGTTTCGAACTGAAACTCAATAAAGAATCACGCCTAATCACGAATGTGTTGTGTGTGGACAGGGGGAGTGTAACTAGTGTAACTAACTGGGCGGGGCTTAACATGACCTGGAGCGAAAGGAGACCAGACTGTAGAGTTTCAGGATTACTTTCTTCTGTTTATGGACATCCTTGAATTTATACGATGATTATTTATATGACGTTTCTTGTGTGTGGACACTTTGAAATGTATACTATGATTCTTTGTACGACGTTTCGTTATAGAGTTTCGGGATAAATTGTTTTGTGTGTGGACACGCTGTCTGTCATCTCTTTTATATCTCTTCTCTCTCCGTCTTGCTTTCTCTCTGTACTTATCTCTCTATGGCTCCTTGCACTCTCAGTTTCCCTTTCAGAGTTTGTTCTTTCTCTCCCCCACCCATCCAAAAAGTACCTCATCTTCCTAGCGCCATTTTTTAAGATCTAAGGATGTTCCTCAAGTGTTCCTTCCTCCTATTATCTCAAAAAGCTCATCATGTGTCCATGTGAATTTCATGTTCTCCTTATACCAGCTGTCACAGTGTTATTGCCAAATCATGTAAAAACAAAGCAAATTCAATTTTACACTTCAAAATTATCTAGGTACCAAATTGTTACATCCCAGAGATTTTTTGAGGATACTTCCCATACCTTGTATTCTCTGTCGGTGCTAAGTTGATATGCAGTGGCAGGAAATTCTTAAATTGACCTTTTTGAAAGAAAGGCGCTTATGATTTGGGAACAAAACCGATAATAGCTCGGCCGAGGAAATTGGGAACAAGTGGAGGAAGTTGAGAATGGAAATCTGTGTTGATATGCTGCGAAGTTCCAGGGCTTTTGGAAGGTAATTGATTTAGAAGTGGCTATCTTTAAATGAAGCCATAATTAGGGTAATGAAGTCATTGTTCAATTCACTTATGAGTGTTATGATTATCATGGTTATGTTGAGTTGGGGAGGGATAATTTTGTTTAGTTTGGCATCCGTTCTTAATCTGTATGCTTTTGTTCTGAGAGGGAAATTAATTTAGATTTGCCCGTAAAGTTATGATAACATTTTCTTGGCTCTGTTCATGATATGATTGTGACAATATGATTTATTCTTGACAGATAAAACTTATATCTTCTCGGAACATTATTATTCAATTAAGATTGATCAACGAAGTTTGATGGACCTTGTGGTAGATTAGCCTTGTGCTATTTTGTGATACAAGTTATCAAACAAAGACTACTGCTGATGTTGCTACTACTTCTAAGAAGATAAAAACTTCATTTATCAAGAATAAATCAAATTGTTACAATCATCTCTTGGAAAGAGTTCAGAAAAATTGATTACAACTTGCTGGGCAATAGTGCACATTGTATGAAGAAAGAGTGTTATTATAAAGGCATCAGTTTGAGGAAACATTAAAAACCATCCTTATGAATTACTGGTTTAAGATTAATGACTTTACATGTCAGTTTTGAAGGAGACAAGAGTTTCATGGTAAACTCGTTTGGTGTTCCTTCTAGATATATGTGCACTAAAACACATCCAAAATAATGGACTGAACATAAAATGTCTAGCATATGTTCTGAGACAAAAGCGAAACATTGTGAGATCATGTGGAATATTAAGTTTCATTTCAGTTTCCCTTTTTGCTTCCTGAACTAAAGCTTATCTGTAAGCAGTGAAACAGGGTTTTGTTGAAAAAAGTGTGTGTGTTTACAAGCCATTGTGAAAGTACGTACAGCAGGAAAACAAAGGATAGAACAACAGAAAGATGGCCTCTAAGGAATTTTGCTTCTCTACCAGTCCTTTCCATATTCCATACTGCATTTATATGTTTAAATGGTTATGATTAAATAATGAAATCTTGAATAACTTGAATTTTAACAGTTATCCCATGCATGCCAGATCATTAATTACACCCCCGCTTTCTGAAAAGGACTTTGTGGTCAGTGCCGCAATTAATAATTAGCCAGATTAGACCGACTCTGCGGCTCTGCCATAAAACAAGTATCTATGATAGGCCGCCATGCCCTTGGAATTCAATACCTTTAATTATTAAATCTACCTGTAGATCTAGCTAAAGACGAGGTACTTACGATAAGTGGACCAGCGTGTTGGGCGTAACTAAATACCATACACCTACCCAGATAGGCATTTATTATCTTTGTTGGTTATTGTAAAAATCTACTGAACCAAAAATGTAATTTTTAATTACTTGTGCCTGTCTTTACCCATTGTTTCAAGGGATCAATTATTCCAACTGAGTATAGCTAGCTCAAAATACAATAAGACCAATCTGAGCATAGTAACTAAAATATGTATGGGGGAGAGGGAGCACAAGTACATTGCCCTATACTTGTATATCTTTACCGGTAGTAATTAAATCTCAAAATTCTCATAGTTTTGTTCTCAATTTGCTATAGGGCATATACATGTTAATAAGTACCGGTATAGCTACATTATGGTAAGGAAATATACATGCACAGATCTCCCCCCCCCCCCCCCCCCCACCCCAGTCAAAATTTGTATCTGAATTTCCATTTTTTTAAAGGTTTTAAAAACACAAACAGAAGATTTTAGGCCAGTTTCCTTCCTTGAAAATTCAGCTAATGCATGATCTTCTGTTTGACGTTAGTCGGCGCCCTCTATGTCCCAAAAACTGAAAAGCTGCTGAGCTTGAATTGAGTCATGTAATTTTGTCACCTGTTATTCTTTGACAGAAGCATGAATATTAATTCAATCAATTGGATACAATAGACAGAAGGGATGGGATGCTGGACTGCAGTAGGACTCCGTCCCAGTTATATGATACACATCTTAGCCATGGTGTGTTTAGACTTCAGTAACATCGCGAAGTTTATGCTTCTTGAAGTTTCCTGTCAAGAAGTTTAAATAATTTTGTTTATATCTAAACCCGTTTACTCATATTACAGACATAGGCACTCAATTTATATGATATATCTTAGTCATGGTGTGTTTAGACTTCAGGAACATCCAGAAGTTTATGCTACTTGAAGTTTCCTGTCAAGAAGTTTAAATAATTTTGTTTATATCCTAAACCCGTTTACTCATATTACAGTCATTGGCACTCAATTTATACGATATATCTTAGCCCTGGTGTGTTAAGACTTTAGTAACATCGGGAGTTTATGCTTTGTGAAGTTTCCTTTTTTTAAGTTTCTTTTTGTTGAGTTTCTTTTTGTTGAGATGTTTCCCAACAAGAAGTTTAAAACATTCAAATAACCAGTCTGCTCAAATTATAGACATGTAGGCACTTCATTTGGAGTGGAATTTGGGTCATCTGGTTTATGTTTTTAACGATGATTTTTACACTGAAAATACTTTCTATGTTGTAATATGATTAAGCCTACATATTTAAAGATGGAAACTGGGTCATGTGACTAGTCTTCAAATAAAACAAATATATCATCTCTTACCAATGACTTTGATTAATTTTTTAAATAGTAGAGAATCCAATCAGAATTTTATTTAAAGATCTAATTAGACAAATATTTGTATAATGTATGAAATTTAAAATAAAATAAATGAAAGCTAGCATCATTATTGAGGTAAAACCTTGTAAATTTGCAACTTGATGAGTTGATTTTATTGCATGGTATTATTTATCACTTTTGCTTTTAAGAATCAAAAGCAAAATGGGCACAAGCTAGCGTGATGAGGGGTTCTTAAAATATATCAGGTCCAAAAGTAGATACAGTCTTCCTACATAGGTATATCAACTTCCAGTATGTTGGTACTTCAAAAAGTAGGGGGATAATAATGAAGTCTCAAAGAAACAAATTTGGAATTGCTTTCAGAAATGGCAAAAAATCTGGTCAATTTCATTCTTAAAAAGTTTGGCAGTAGGATGCCATCTTTAATACTGCATTCAGGAAAACTTGGCATGTGGAGACAATTGTTTGTTGGTTTTTTTTCTGATGTGGAAATGTGCCATATGTCTTCAAGGAAAAGGATGAGGGATGATGATTTGTGCTTAGTTCTGACACTTTTATGACGATTGATAAAGTCTGATCTTATCACTGTTGACATGTTGGTCTGTGTGTGGCTTCGTTTAACTTCCATTTTCTTCAAAATCATTGTTTTCAGTTGGCAATCTTTTTTTCCTCCCATTCACAAGAAACTATATTTTATTATTAGTTTCTTTTTCTTTTTAAATGGACGTTGTAATATTTTTCTCTGTCGATACTGGATGTATCTTTTTTGTCCTTGTTTTCCCTTCGTCTTTTTCCCCCTCATGATATTACTCATTGACCTCCTTTCCTTTCCTTGTTCCACTGACTTTTTCAATGTTTTAAAATACTCCCCCCCCCCCTCCCTTTTTTTTCTGTTGCGCACTGTCATTGTCTTCTTTTCTTATTCCTATTTTGTTTTTGTTTTTTCTTCTGTTTTTATAAATATTTGTCCTCTTCTTTTCTACAATTCCTCTGTCCTCTCCATTATATGCCTCTGCCTAACAAAGATGGTGCCAGAGGCATTATTCCTCTATATCTTTCTTTCATAATTTGTGTGAATCTTCATGTTCTTTTATTATTCTATCGATCCTCCTTGTTCCATCTTTTTCACCTTGTTTATTTCTCCTTTCAAACTTTTTCTTCTTTTTGTATACCTACATGCATCCAATGGATAACACATGAAACCATGTCACACTGCTAAATTGCCATCCTGGACCCCGTTTCACAAAACTTGTATAATCAGAGACAAATGACAGTTTTTGTTATAAGCTAGCGAAATCCTTGCTTTTGATTGGTTATCAGCACATTTGTCACTGCTTTTTGTCATTTGTCATTGAAAAAACGCTTTTTTGAAATGGGTCCCTGAACAATTCTTGCTAAGCAGGAGTAGCCAGTACAAGTTCATGTGAACTTGATGTTGTTTACTAGATCATGGACGCGTGAATTGCCTCGATAAACTAGGCGAAGGCCACATCCCATGTACAGTCAGGCAGGTGTCTGGCGTTTGTCCATAGTAACCTTGGATGAACACATTTTCTCTGACCTAGTGCCAAATAGAATGATCTAATAATACCTTAGTCACTCCATCAAACCGACATTAGACCGACCCCAAACCGACCAATTTTTGGCCATAGATGTACTCTCTAAAAACAATTGAGTGATCACGGACGTCACTCTTCTGGAGAGTGAAAATGTAGTGAAAATAGAGTGAACATTCACTCTTTTCTTCTTAGAGAGCACTCTAAAATCAATCGATATTCACTCCTGAACAAGTGATCACGGACGTACACTCCCAACACAATGAAAATAGAGTGAAATTCACTCTTTTTTTAGAGAGAGAGTAATGTAATCAGAGCCATCTATACACAGAGTTTGGCCAACTTGGTTTCATTGGGTCACAACATGGCGTATATTCTTTTGTTTTGTGCTTGCCCAACAAAGCAGTATTCACCATATTGTGTCCAACTCGAACCGGGTTGGCCAAACTCTCTGTATAGATGGCTCTGAATGTAATGATACAAGTACCCCCTCAATGGCCGGACCCATGGCTACGCCACTGGCATCATTGGTCTGTCACAAGTTATTCATTTGTTACATCCATGAGACCAAATAAAAAGCAGACGCTAGAGGCTGCCTTGTTATATTCAGCCTTTACAACCTCTTTCTGTGAGTTGTTAAAAAGGAAAGATTAAGAACAGAAGGATGAAGGTGAGAAAGAAAGGAGGACAGGGGAAGGAAACATAAAAGGAAGACGATACAACCCTCCCCCCCCCCCTTCCCTTATCCTCTTCTCACTAGATAACTTCGTTCTCGCATTTCATCCAATAAAAACAACTGCCCCCTCCCTTTCATAACCCCAGTGGCCCCTCGATAACTTGACCCATGGCTACGCCACTACTTAATCGGTCCGTCAAACGCTATCCCTTGATTATATCCACGAGACTTGGGTTGCATTTATCGACCAGATTTTTGGCTAGAATCAGGTTTCTCAAACGTCTTTCAGGCAAATTTAGAAGGTGATAAACGCAAAGCCTTTTGTAAAGGGCTTTAGATATGGGCATATCTAAAGACGCAAAAAGGTGTGTTTTGAATGTGACATACAGCCAGAATCACGTTTCTGAGAGATCGATAAACGCAAAGCTGTTTTGAACCTCACATACGAATAGGACCCCCCAGGTGTTGTGTACAAGCATGTGTGTGTGAAGTTGACCTCCGAGAAACTGTCTGCTTCCCGGGTCAAAACAGCTGGGCAGACACAAGGCCTTTATTTTGAATCGTGAAGGGACGATCAACGCGACATCCTGCAAATCACGATCGTATATAGTGGGGTATGATTGTGGGGTTTGATAGTGGGGTTCAATAGTGGGGTATGATATGTACATATCTAGTGGCAAGCACCGATAAACGCGCCCTAAATAGAACCTGACACTAGAGGCTGCCCTCTAACATTCAACTGTTCACCTTCAGACAAACCACCAGTCCAACAACACACAACAGATGCTTCTCTCTCTGCTCCAGCGTCAAAATTAATCTCATTTTCATATTTGTTCGACCGCCGACAGCTATCCAAATCAGGAGCTGTCGTGTGATGACATCTTAGATAATGCTGAATATTTTTTGCCAATTCATTGATTTTTGTTCACCTTTTGAGTCACAGAGGTGGCGCGATGGCTCAGTGGTAGAGCAGTGGTCTCGTAACCGGGAGGTCCCGAGTTCGAAACCAAGTCGATGCTCTATATAGTGCCCTTTGTTAAGGCATTCATCCTCATTACCAAGTCCCTGTGAGAGGACTTACAGCCGTTAGTCCCCTGGTTGCATATTAGTAAGCATATATATACACATGCTTTCTTAGAAACGTAGTATTAAGCACTGTACAAATGTGACTACTATTGTAATGTCATGAGCAATTTGTTTATTTCAATCTCTCTTTTTTTCCTCTTTCTCATTCTCTCTCTCTCCCTCTCCCACCCACAGGTATTACACTTTAGGCGGATCAGTGCAGCTTTTGAATGGATGCTCGTCGTCAAACTCAACGTGTACTTCATGACCTTCTCGCATGAGTTCCGTCACATCAAGCTCTTCACGCAGCTCCAGCACTGGCGAGGGAACCAGTGGGAGTCTATAGAGGGCAGCATAGGCACGGCCACGCCCGCCACGGAGTCGGTGAACGAGGACGACGTGGAGGTGAAGATCCAGTGCCTGGATAGAAAGAGCACGCAGCCCGGCACGAGATACGAAAAGCATACCTTGATTTGATGCATGTTGTAAAACGAATGCTGCATCGTGATTCAAATAGTATTATGTTAGTATTGGAAAATTTTCATCGTACAGTGTTGTAGTATTATAATGATTATCTTACTAGTTTGATCTGGTGATGATAAAAGCAGATTACAGCCTCGTTCACATATGCATCGGTAAACGATACTGTGTTCATATGATGAAGTAAAGCGTAGTACACTTCAAATGTCTGTATCTTGAATATAGCAAAGAGCTGAGTGAATAAGTGAAAAGCATAGGCCTTTTCTGCATGCAGTTGCCATCTTGTACACATAAAATAAACAGGCAGTTTTTCCGTATCATACGAAGCTCTAGGGTGGGCACATACAACCTGTGTTTCCTCTTTAAACCCCATTTAGAATACCTCAAATACACTAAAGAAACATGTTTCGTTTGATTGATATTTTTGCCCAAAATCTGAAGACACTTTTTAATTTATTTCATCATTTATTTTCTGCCGTTTGTTTGATTTTGTTTGTATTTTTGCTTGTCAGAATTATGGCAGTATTGAGCTCCCCGCCCCCCCCCCCCTCCCTCCCAAACCCCCGCCCCCACCCCCTGCTTTCAAAAATCCTGGACCCACCCTGGTCATGCTGATCTAATAATGATTATGTAATAATGGAATTATAACACGCTTTTTGTCTTGACCAAAATCTTTTAAACATATTTTTAATTTCACACTGCCTTCAAACAAAGAAATGCACAGTAGCCAACTTGTCATTCCCTTATCTGGGGTCAAGCTAACTCGAGCAGACAAGCACCAAAAATAGTAATTTTTACATCAATGCATGCCAGCTACAACTCTTTAGGTACTGTATGCGCAAGACTTCTGTTAGACTAGACAAAATTCTTTGCCCCCCCCCCCCCAAAAAAACAAAAAAACAAAATTAAAACAAAATATATATATATATGTATTTACAGTTCAGAGCCTGTGCAAGTATTAGTGTAAGCCCAGACCCTGCATTTTGAAAGAATAGTGTTTGTGCCCTCAAATTAAAGCATGAGGCATGAAAAACCAGCAATTTGTTTGTATTGTAGATGGTAGTTGATTGTATCGTGAGAAAAAACTGGTACTAGTAATTTTTTTTGTAAAATTATTTTGAAGAAGAAGACTTTAAAAATAGAACCGTTAAATAATTTGGTAAGCAAGAATTTACGATTCATTTCTTTAATAATAATGGTCTCATAACATTTGAGCAAAATGTGTTGAATCGGTGGGATTTTATCTGTAAAATTTTCCCTTTTTGTCCACAATAATGTCAATAAAAATGATGTTATGATTGAAAAAATAATTTTATTTAGAGTTGATTTTTTTCATCCCAATGACTGTAAGCAATGGGTTAAAAAAATTACCTTGCACATTTGTGATTTAGTGACCAAAGTTGTGTACTTTTCGCGCATACTTCTGTGTTTTTGGTATCATACAGATATTTACTCTTTTTTCCAGGAAAATGTAATTAAAACCCCCATTTTAATCAAAGTGTTTTTTCTTCTTCTCCATTCCTCAGGCAATACAGGTAAAAGGTAACATTATGATAAAAATCCCAGAGGACTGGGACAGAGGCTACTACTACACGGCCAGTAACAGAAACAGCTGGTCGTCGATGACCACCAAAGATCCCCCGTACATCATCGACAACCTCGACAATCTGGCCATGAAGAACGCCCTGTACAGCTCAATCATTTCATCGTCCTTCGCCAACATGGTGGTCGCCGATCTCTTCGAGCCGGGCTTGCCCGCGTCGCCGTACGACGAGGAATACAAGATATCCTTCTCCCACCCGGTCAGCTTCTCCGACTTCGAGGACAGCGGGTTTGTGGGTAATCGGCGGCACTCAGTACTGGATTCTACGCAGTTTCACAACGAGAAGAATGCGAGCGAGTTTACGCACTGGGCAACCTAGTGCACCAATCGATGTTGAATGGACCTTGTTCCTTTGCTCTGTTGAGAGCTACATGTAGTAGGCATTATTAAGCTCATATACAATGTAGTTTGACAGAGTTAAAGCTCTTCTGAAGCTCAGCCAAATTTCTCCTTGCTGTGTAGAGATACGACATGAATTTGATAGTGTGTTTTCTTTGATGTTTTAAACATGGTTAGGCTAAGATATATTCTGCAGTTGGGGAAAACCTCCCACCGGGCAGAAATACCATGAATTGTGTGTTTCCAGTACATGGTTAGGTTAAAAATTGCATGTGTAATCTGCAAAAAGAATTGCAAAAAAATCTTCAGTATAGACAAAAGTGCCATGAAGGAGATAACTGGCTCTCCGATGGGATTAAGGGAGTCCAAATTCACTTTGGGCTCTATACAGATGATATAATCATGAGCAAAGAGAGTAACAGATTTGATCTGTTCCTAGTATCAATGTTGGGTAGTCCCATTGCCAAGGTCTTGATGCTGAGACTTTAATTGTATTTTGTTTGCTTTTTAGGGTGTCGTTTTAAATGATATACAGGCAGATGTATAGTAGCACCAATATCCCTTTTTAAAGGCCAGTTTACTATTCCATATAAATTTGTGGATAATGTGAGTTATGAATTTCTTCCTAAAGCTCTCGGTGACCCCCAAACTTAACTCACTCTGGATACATTACTTGTTGCTATATCAGGCAAGCAATTTACAGCATTCAGGTCAAGAGCAACTTTGTATGTATTGGGTTCGCAACCTCTCAGGTCTTAAAGAGGAATAGCTGTTGCTATATCGGGCAAGTTTCCAGCAAGCTAACAGGTCATTGAGAGCAACTGCGATTTCAGAAGTATTCACAAATTCAAATACACAAGCAAACAGTTGTATTCTGAGTCATTATATTCCATGGCATTATACAAATATACACAGATTTACAAAACTCAATTAAGAGTGACAACAGTATTTTTATCGGTCAGTTCTTGACCCATTGTCTTTGTATGGGAACTGGAAGTGCCTTTGCCAAATAAACCTATGGCATGTGCTGCCCTCTATGGTCAATTACTGTAGTGGATGTAGCGAGAATTGAGTGTGACAACAAGATTTTGATGTTTTTAAGTTTTCCTCTACCTCATGCCCTAAAACAGTCTTCATTTTACAGAGAGTAGAGCATGATTTTTGCTTTGATTTTTATACAGTTCCCTTTTAAATCAGATCAGAAATGTATGATGTTCCGGGTACATTGTTTTTTTAATTCATAGGTATCGCAAGGATTATTTTATTACCACTGCCGTAGTTTAAGGTTAGAAGAACATTCAGTGTAAGGTAGCTTGGCCAAATGTGTCACAAAAAGAGACGTCTATAGATCCTCTAAGACAAGTGCATTATTGTAAAAAGTCGTAATTTTTGGCAAAGAGGGAGCATTGTATCATTGCGATATAGATCTGGTGAAGTTTATGAACCTCTATAACCTTCATTAGGCTAAATTATATTAAATTGTGTCCTTCACCACACGAATCATTTCTGTCTAACTTACCAGACTTTCTATTGGTCAACTAGCCTACTCAACGAGTTATTTTACTGTTTACTGAGAGATTAAACTTAAAAACTTAAAAATTTAAACTCCAATATCTCTTTGTAGAAGTAATATTTGGTGCTCATATTTTAGACATGGAACCCCTTACATCACAAGAAAAACATTTTTTAGTGATTGGTACACTTAAACTTATCCTTCAGATTTAGATTTATAAAAATTACAACTTTAGTTCACCGATTTTCACCAGCAGTTATGCCTTTTGCATTCCAGATGCATCTAATCACGCTGCATTTTGCTAAGCCATGTAACAAATTAACATCCCATGATCTAGGCCAGTTTAAGAAGTTGGCAATAATAAAAATGAAAATATTTCTTTTACATGGAAGTCATATACTCTGGGAACTAGAGGGATTTTAACATGAATGTTGCAATATGAATAATTAAGAATTTCTTAATTACCCAATTGAAATATATTGAGCTATTTACTTGAAATAATGAATTATGTCTGTGTCAAATTCTGAAATTTGGGATACTGGGGGTTAGTGAGACCAAAATATCTATTAGTTAAGTTGATGGGGTTTTATTTGGTGTGTTTATGCTTTCTTTGTTTTCCTTCTTTATCTTTCCTTGTTTCTCTTTAACTATTTTTTTGTCAGGTTAAATTTCTATTTGAGGTGAAGTTTTGAGGTGTTGCTGATTAGTTATCATTTTTTAACTCGATATGATACTTTGATTCAGCTGTACTAATGAAGCTCGACTAACTTCAGTCCCGTATACTTGCAGTTGTGTTTGCTGTTGTAAAAAAGTACAACAAACATTAAAACAAAATGTTGATTAATGTGTGAATGTACAAAATTGGTTCATGATCTGCTCCGAGCTAGAGGGCTATTAACTGCTCATTTACCACAAGGTTAAAGCTCTATTGGCTCTACACCAGATACATGATATTACGAATGATCTTAATTGCAGTACATCGACTGTTCTAAGTTTGTGGTACATTGATATGCAGGCAAAGGAAGTGAGGAATGTTTAATATTAGAAATACTATCACTTGGTGCCTTCTTACTCTAACTCAACTTTTATCTATGCCTGAAGTGTGATATACCACATGTGACTATCTCTCGCTCAAAGGGTCTTATCTCATTTGATGGTGATAAAGGTAACAAGGTGAAAAGCCTATACTATTTGTATGTATATATGTGCGTAGCTATAGAGATATATATTTATATCCACTATTTAATTGTATTTTAAACCAGAAATCAATGATCTATTTTCTTATATATCTTTTGTCTTCTTGTGGTATAACTCAATACCCTATAACACTATTCACTCTTGTATTTCTAGGAATATAGATGTTTTGCCTTATGTAATGTAAAATAGCAGATTATATGAATATATTGGAATCATGTTGAAAGAGGAATATATAGAGAGGGGTGAGTTTTATGGTGCAGATTTTTTTTCTGTATATAATGACGGTTAATGAAGGGAGAGAGCCCTGTTTGCATGGGGAAGGGAGGGGTGTCTTTTCAAACTAGGTGTACACCAATATATTTTTAAAGCCTCTCTGTACTAGTTTGGCCAGGAGGGATTAGACCTCCCACCATAGTCACTGACAGGTGGATATCTCATCAAATCAGCTCACAATCAACATAAGAAAAGGGGATCATGGGGGACCAATGGTCACCGATTAGGCATTGTTTGCTATATAGAGGGCGCAAGTAGCTATAAGGAGTGCAGTGGGGCTTTAAGTGATTGATTTTTTTTCCTTCCTATTCTAAAGGATCACTATTTCTTCTTCCTATTCTTCCCAATACACTTTTTTTAAATTAATCATCCTTTTTCATTGCAGCTTTTATTTTATTGATACGTATATAGTCGTTGCCAAAAGGAGGGAAAAAATGCTGTTTTTACATTTCTCAGATATTAATTGATGCTGTTTGCTTACTCGTAGACAAAATTAAATGTCTGAAGAAATTATATTGATGATCGCCCCCATGAGTGTCCTTATGCTTGTAAAATCTATGTGTGCTAGTTAATGAAGGCAAATGCCATTAATAGGATCATTTTGATGATTATGAATATTGATTATTCCATTATTGATCCTATCTGCAACTCTTCAATTGCAAGAGTGATTACCCATCTTTTGTTTTAACTCATTGTATCTATGTTTTATGATTGTTGAAGTGAAATGCTCATGTGCTGCAAAATCACACATATTGTTTTGCAAAATGGTTTTAGATGATTGAATGTAATTGCCACATTCTCTGTTTATTTGATGCTTTCGAAAATCATGTTAGATCAAGAGTTTTCTTCTTTAAAGGAAGTTTAAATGAGGTCCTTTGAATTTTTCACATTAAGCATGAAGCATGATGGCTCAGTGGTAGAGCAGTGTTCTTGTAACCGGGAGGTCCCGGGTAAGAAACCAAGTGGATGCACTAGTATTTATATGTAGCAGCAAGATGAGTCTGTGAAATTATGTGCACAATTTCAGATCAAAAGACTGGTTTTCTCTCTATAAGTGAAAATTAGAGCCCTCATTTTGTACACAACAAAAGGGATGAATGAAAAACTGCAAGTTGCAAAGTTCAAATTTGAAGACAAAAAAAATGAATGTGATTTTGCTAATAATTAGTATTTTGCCATCATACTTTTATGAAAGATTTCAATTACGATTTTTGACAACATCTTGGTCCTATTATAAGTTGTGAGATTTTCACTGTGCTAATCCCTGTGACGCCCTGGAAGTATATCAAGAAAATACTTACGAGAATCTAGCAATATCATTTTGAGTTCTCTAGGTGTCGTGCCCTCTTCCGTTTAGCCATTATCAGTTTTGTTCTGGTTTTATGTTGTGTTTGCTTTTTTTTAAAGGTGCATAAGATGGAAGAAATATTCATATGCATTATTTATCTTGTGCTAGACCAAAACTATATCATCTCATCGCATTATGTCTCCAGCTATACATTCCATGCCATATAAGCATTATTTTAACTATGTCTCTTATAATAGGACCATTTTTCTGTTTTGTGTAAAAGGTTTCTTTCGCTTGTTATCTTTGTTATCATACTTTTTATGATTATGTTCCTTGGTTTGTCTGCATTTATTTATAACCATGGCCATATTTGTATCATAATACATTTTCCCTAATATTTTCTTGTAAAAGGCATATATTCCAAGTTGCCTTATTTTGGATATATATATGCGCTCCTGTCATTTTACATTGTAGAACCATAATATCTTTCTAGTCTGTAGAGAAAATGTCTTGGAGGTGTGTCTTTAGGCTCTTTGAGTTTGGGAAGACTTATTTTACTGTATTTATCTTTACAGTAGGTTGTTGAATTGTTCTCTGTGGTTCTACAAAAAAAAACTATTAAAAAAAACAGAGAGCCAAGAAGAGCCAAAATTAGTTGAAAAGAGTGGAGAAATTGGAGAAGAAGCCCTTAATTGATCTACTAAAAGTTTATTTTTAAAGAGCTGCTTTTTATCCTGTCCTGTGTCTTTTTAGTTGAGCATAACATATGGCTCCTTGCTGTTTTACTACTTTTAGGTCCCTAAATAATTTCTCATTAAAAGAGCATTAAAAATATGAAAGGAGCCTCTTGAATTGTTTCTTGGCCCCCTTTTGTTTGTTGCATGACAGCTCTTGGCTTTTGGGAGTTTTTTTTTTTTTGGTTTCTGTTGTTTTTCTTTTTTTTAACTCTATTTTGAGGGGGAGGGGGGAGAGGCACTTTTGGCTCTTTTTGATTCTTTTTGGGGCTCTTTTCAAATGATATTGGCTCATGACTATTGTTAGGACTGTTCCTCTATAGTATTACATGTAGTTGGTGTTTCAGCTCTTATGGGTTCTTTCCATTTTCCACAACTCTAATTAGTAGGACTTGCCTTCTATTGATAGTTGATGTTTGAGCAGTAGAATTGATACTGATTACTCTGTTCTGTATAGTATAGTATAGGTTTATGAGTAAGCCTGATTCTGAAAGTGTCTAGTGTGTAATATATTGATGAGTATGTTCTCATGATGTGATTTGGTTGTAATTTTTTGAATAAATTGTAACCATATTTTTAGAACTTGGTCTTACATTATGTTCTTTTTCTATCGTTTGTGTGAAAATAATGGAATATGTTAAGAAACTATCATTGATGAAGAGAAGCAATGCTTGTGACAGATGAGATTAAGGGGAAAGAGTTTTGATTGCAATTTTGTTGGTAATGATGGTACTGCTACTACTGCAGAGGAGGAGGATGAAAAGGAAGAAGGTGGTAGTGATGATGTTGAAGATGAAGATGATGATGATGATGATGGTGATGCTGTTAATGATGATGGTCATGGTGATAATAATGATGGTAAAGATAATAATGATAATGCTGTTGATGATGGTGATGTTGATTATGATGATGATTATATTTATGGTGGTGATGTCGATGAAGTTGATTGTGATGATGAAAATGAAGTTAATGCTGCTGCTTATAATGATGATGCGACGGTGACGATGATGATCCCAGTGTGTTCGAGATTTTTATACGGAAAAAGAGCAATCAATGGATTCTGTCTAAAGTTGTCTAGCGCCACCTACTGCCTGGTTCAAACATAGTTTGCTAGTGATAATTCTCGATTGGATATTTTCAAGCGAACGTACATGTATGTAAATGTTTCAATTTTGCATAAAACAATGTAACACCAAAGTCTGAAAATCATGTTTCAGTTTCTTCCTAAGAGATTTCCTCTTCTACATTTTCTTCCTCTTCTTCTTCTTCTTCTTCTCCTTCTTCTGTTTTTTTCTTCTTCTTCTTTTCCCTGTCTTCCATTCTGTTGTTTCATATCAACTAAAGATCTTGCTCTACCTGGGCGTATGTCCCTCTTCAGAAGTAAAATGTGGGCAAATTTACGGTTAAACCAGACAGGATACAAAGTTACTCCAAACATTTTGGAGGCATGAACCCCCCCCCCCAAAAAAAAAAAAAAAAAATGGGGGCTATTTAGGGCCATTTTTTTTTGGTGTTTTTTTTTGTTTGGGGGGGGGGGTCATCGGATGACTTTGCCGCAGGGGAAGGTACCCCTTGCCACCCCTCCTCCCCCTTCCCCGATCCCCAGTCCACCACTCGCTCTCAAAATTCTCTTGTACCGCCACTGGCTCGAGTCAGTACAAGTAGCTCCATGCATGGTGTTAACAAGGGTTTATGCCCGAAGGAGCGGTATGAAAGACACTCTTGTTCTCTCGCCCGAACCCCCGGGTACAAACATGCGTGCTCCCCGCTCAACCAGCTCAAGCCATAAAACTCCTCTGGGTTCGTCACACCCTTTGGATTAGTCTTTGACTTTAGACCCGAAGTATTTTCATTTTTTGTTTAAAGACGACATGATTAGATATTAATGTCCTGAGATAAGTATAATCTCCGTGAAGTTAAAAACGGCTTTAAAGCATGATTATTTTGAATTCACCCCAACAGATATAAGACCTATATTTTGATATAGTTTTCATACTTTGTTTTTTTAACCCTCATCTTTTCATACATGCGTCTTTTTGGGAAGGATAATTTCCACTATGAGGTGAACTTACAAATTGGAATCTCCACCTAATAATTTAGGTTACCTAAGGCCTCTCCAATCTGAATTGGTTTACTAACCAGGGGTCGAACCGTTCAACTTTTTAATTTACCTGTCATGAACTTACCACATATACATAAGTATAAAGATTTACGAGTAGATTTTATAGACAAAAATAGTAATCTGGGAGAAAATTTTAGTAATTTGGATAGTCAAGAAAAATTCATATTTATAATGAGATTAGACAATGAAGTTGTAAAAGATAGTTTTTCTTTGTTCACCAAAAACATAATTGCAAGGAGGGGTAATTTTTAGATACTATGTAATAACAAAGTAGAAATGTACAATCTTATGCTTTGGGTTTGTGCAGTAGGTCGCAGTTATGTATAAGAACTATTACGTCATTTATTTTAGGCATTCCATGAACCTCATTTATCTACTTTGTATTGCATGAGTTATAATTTATTTAGAAAAGTGCTGTATTATATTTTATATATCTAAATCTTCGGGTGTTAATTATGGTACATTATATTACTATATGCATTATGTCATGTTCTTACTAAAAGAAATAAGAGTGTTTCTGCTGGATATAATTTTCCTTCTGTTTTGCTATAAACACTGCATTGTAAATTGATTTATACGGTATATAATATTATGTTTACAGAATATTGATATGTTACATTACATTGTAAATTGATTATATGTTTATAAACAGAATATTGATGTACATCAATGAAGTTTAATAAATACAATACAATACAATACAAGAATAAACTTTACATAATTATAATCAACGTTGCTATGCATGCTAGGCTTGTTTTTCGCAATATTTCGATTAACCTTCGTAAAAAAAGTATTCATTAATTTGATCACTTTTGTGGTGTGGTCGCTTAGTTACCTCACGGTCGTGTCGGTACTTTCATTTTAGTAGGGTTTTCTGAGAGAAATACTTGAGTGCAATGCTACGTTTGGCAAGTCTTGCGTGAAGCCTTTGAGGTTGCAAAGCGCACTAATTTGCATTTTGCAAATTGAAATACACTGATAAGGAGAAGACCTGATGTTGGAAGTAAATCATACGATAAAGGGTTTCGTCATTTAGACTAACCGAGATGTCTTTCCGCACTTCGGCTCCCAGTCGAATCGTCCAAGCTCGCACCACCCTCATCCTTATCCATCCCTCCCTCCACAGTCACTCCACGACTGACAGAGCACTGCACCATCATCTTCAAAATCACCCCAATGTTTGTAGAGATTTCGGCAAGCAATTTGCCAATCACAATATTTGCTCGGCAAGTTCGCAAGTATCTTTAAGTGATACCGTTGGCGGGGTCGTCACACACCTGAGCTGAGCTGAGTTGGATGTTATGATGTTGAAAGGATCCATTTTCATGAAACTCTTCGTTAGAAGCTATTCACTTGGCGGATTCCGCAGACATTTCGCTTTTCGCGCGCTTTGGACGGCATCAACGCTAACAAATTTACGTAATCGATAATCCCGATCAATTGATTGATCAGTTGCTTGTCCTCGTCTGCGCTGTGCCGTTTTTTTCGGATATTGAAAATTCCGGATGAAAATTGATTAGATCGGATGATTTCAACTTCGAACTTCTTTTTTCAGCAATATTTATTGCTTTACTGATTGGAGTGGAGACGATTTTCTTATGAATATCTTGAAGCTGGTCATTTCTAAATAGACTAAACGGAAGCTGGATCGCAAAGAAGAGATTATTTTCTGAAGTTCTCCGGAGAATCGTTCTTTTCTTAGAGGATATAGCACCAAAGGCAAGTCACAATTTAATTATTTCAGGCAATAGGCATGTTCATGGTTCTCTTTACCACTGCCACTACGTCAGTGTAAGATCATGGTGATACACTATCGCCATTCGTCAACACGATCTCTGCATCACTGCACATCTCCAAGCTGGAGGAAGTCAACGAAGAAGAAAAAGAAGAAGAAGAAGAAGAGGCAGTAGTAGTAATAATAATAGTAGTAGTAGTAGTAGTAGTAGTAGTAGTAGTAGTAGAAGTAGTAGTACTAGTAGTAGAAGTAAACAAATAATAGAAGTAGCAGTACTAGTACATGTAGTAGTAAAAGAAGAAGAACTGAAAAAGAAAAAAGAAGGGAAGAAAAAGAAGAAGAAGGAGAAGATGGCTTCTTTCATGACAAATTGTTTAGACGATCAAACTAAATTTACGACGACCCTGCTCTCTTTAACGACGTCCGCCATAACGGTACGTGACATTCGTTGTATGTTTGTACAATGTAACTCTGTGTTATTTTATGTATTCGGGGGGTGGGGGGTATGTGACCACACAATGCTGTTTTGCTTTTCTAATTCGCGTTTATTAACATTTTGTACTCTTCTGTTTGTATATCTTTGTCTTACCCAACTGCTTAAAGAAACCATTTCGTTGTACTTGCTGTATATCCATCAACAAAAGAACATATTTTGTATCAGATAACGCAATTATTACTTGAGTTTATAGAATCAACTTGAGCTTGATATTTTGCAAGACTTCGAAACATCAAAAGCGACGTTGAAGTGAACTTATTTTTAGAGTGCCAAAATATAAGTGATTGGAGATACGGAATACTTGATACTAATTAAATACCTCTCATTGCTCAGCGTAGCCATATTGTGTTGAACAGGCCTATACTATAGAAAAGAAGGCCGCTCCCTACCTCCCCGACAAAGCTGATGAACTTTCTAAATACTGAAGAAGGTTGCATCTAAATTTTAGCCCGCTCCCCCACCCCACCCCACACACAAACTCTCTCTCCCCCCCCCCCTCTCTCTCTCTCTCTCTCTCTCTCTCTCATTTGGGTACACTTTCCTCATATTCATTATTTCGTTCTCTTCCATCCAAGAGGTTTTTATCAAGAGGGAGGGGGGTAATTTGTCTTTATATTTCATAGATAAAAGAGGTCAACGATTATAATCATAAGCTTTTCTGGGACTGAGGCCATACCCCAACAATTTCAAAACAATCACGTATATAGAAGAACCAGGGATATGTGATATCCCTGGAAGAACATGCAATAAATGGTTTCACTGGTAGACTATTATGGTTAGACCAGTGATAAATTGCCGATTTCTAACCACTTTTCCCCGGAACAGTAAAAAAATGTGGCATTTGGGGGTCAGTGCCCCCCCCCCCCCCCCCCCCCCGGTGAAGGTCCGAAGAAGACGAAAGAGAAGGAGAAGAAGAAGAAATAATTACTATTTGCATTCCGTCTATACGCTATTCGGGGCTATACATATTTTAGGCCCCTTCCTTTGTCCAGGGAGGCCGCCCCCCCCCCTTGGTTTTTTGGCATTGTCTGGAAACGCCAATGGTAGGCCGACGACCGTCTATCCCGGCCGTCTATCATGATCTTTAATGTCGGAGAACAAAGATTTTAGTCATAAAATGATGATCCTTGCTAATCGATCACATATGTGACCTACATATACCAAGTGTCAGCAACCTAGAGAGGGAGAGAGAGAGTAACAGAGGGAAATAAAAAGACACCGGAGAAAGAGGGGAAGAGAGAGAGAAACAGAAAGACAGAGGGAGAGACGAAGAAAAAAAGAAAATGACACCGGAGAAAGAGGGGAGAGACAGAGACAGAAAGACAGACAGACGGAGAGAGGGGGAGGGGAGGGGAAGGGAGTAAAAGAGAAGGAAATAAAAACAGATAGAGAGCGAAAGAGAGGGAAAACAATAATAATGGAGAAAGCATTAAAACTATTTATGATGCTTATCCGAATCCCAAGTGCTCTCAAGTAATAATATCGATCATTCTCTTCAAGTTAGTGTTTTATTTAAGCCGCAGTTGAAATTCATCGCGAGTTTTCGAGCATATAGAATAAACATTGCCTATGGCTGAAATTCTCAGGATTTAGTCTAAATCGTTGAACTTTGAGAGCTGATTTGACGAAAGGCAGAAACGGTGCATTAGTCATATTCGGTAAAGTTCAGTAGTTAATGTATTTGATTCAGATTTTCATCTACTTCTTCATTTTGTTTTTACACTCTTTTTTTTTTGGGGGGGGGGGGGGGACTCCCATATCATGTTCATATTGAGGAAGGGGTCGTATCATTTCCTTTCCGTGATGCCTTTCCCTTTCCTATATCATTCCCTCTTCTCTCTTTCTCTCTCTCTCTCTCTCTATTTCTCTCTATTTTTCTCCGTCACGTTTTCCTTCTTTTTGATAACAAAAGTTTAAAAAACTATACACAACATGAAAAACATTCTTCTCGTCTACATCTCAAAATGTCGGGGGGAGGGGGGGGGGGGGGTCACAATTTCGACATTTTCTGAGAAAAGGGAAGTAATAATGATAAATAATACAAACTAAATGAAAAACATTTTTAAAAACAAATGGTTATCAGATTTTTTAAGTGCCATCTTGTGGTCGATTATTCGAAGGGACACCAGAACACAGTTATCTTTAATGTAAAAACGGTTGTCACGTTTTTTTTTTTACCGAGTTTACTTTGTTTTACCTTAAATGGGTTAGGGGTAGGCCCCCATTAAATCAGGCAGTCATCATTACAATCATCACCATGCCCATTCAATCCGCTCAACCGGTTAATTCATATAAACCGTTTAAGGATGGTCGCCCCTCCGGTCCTCATTAAGCGGTTCATTGCGGCATTCGTAACTTGTGATTATTTCAAATATCTCGAGGTAATCCAAATTATTGGCGATTGTAATTTAACCTCCCCAAGCGAGGAAGGAAATGAATTATTTATGAGGTGGACTCAAGGAGAATGGTGTGAAATTGGCCTCGAGAGTCAGAGCGCTGAAGTCAGAAGTTCAAAATTCGGAATCTTTTGAAATCGAGAGACTTGCGATAATCCAGCTTCATTTGCATTCCTTGTTGCAACGGAGAAACTTGTATACAGAAGTGCATTGTTATCTGCAATATGTATGATAGGCTAGTGTAAATAAAAATAAATCATAACTTGAAAAAATGACGAGTCTTTATTTTTATTGATGATCAGAACAATAGTTATAAGTTGATAGTTTATTTGTGTTTAGGACATACTCTTGGCAATTTGTATGTGCATCGCGTCATTGATCGCATACTTGGTGGATGGGATCACCATTTGAGATGTGTACAAATCTTGCACGCAGCGAAACTCGTGGCCCACCTGAAACTTGTTTCGAGAGTAGGCCTACTGTATGGAAAGCGTTCAGTCGGTGGTAAGTTCCACTCTCGGTGACTATGGTAACTGATTACACCCATTATTGCGATAGTAGCCGAATGAGAATCAAAGATTATATGTTTCTTTAACATTATCATTTCCTGGAGTTGTGTGAACACTGTATCTGGAAAGTACAACATTTAATTCATTAACCGTGATGATGGAAAATTGGTATGTTAATGTAACTATCATAATTAAAAGAAATTGTCAGAGCATTGGTGACACATAAGCACACATTCTACTAAAGTTTAAACCCGACTATGTCGACACTGGGCTTAAACTTTGTCCAAAATCAAGTTTGACAATGGAAGTTGGTCTAAGATTTCCTGTGTTAAATACGATCTTAGACCCAGGGTCGGGTTTAACTGAATTAGCAGAATACGAATCACGGTGCTTAAAGATTGATTTATTGAAGGAACAATAATTTATGATGACCATATTTAGTCTATTCGTAGTGGATCAGTGAGAAAGTGGGTCTATTACAAGATAAGCGATGCCAACTCGGTATTATGTTCAGGATTTCTCTTGTACTTCGTGAAATATCTTTGTTGCGATGTCCCATATCCCTCCATTTCTTTTTCTTTCTTTTGAGGAAGTGCGATAGCTCAGTGGTAGAGCAGTGGTCTTGTAACCGGGAGGTCCAGGGTTCCAAACCAAGTCAATGTGCTCGTGCTCATTACTAAGTCCCTCAGAGAGGATAAAGCCGTCGATCCCTTAGCTGCTTACTTACAAGCAGACACATACATTTGTTGTTGTTGTTGTGTGTTTTTTCTTTTCTTTTTTTTTTAAGTGGGAAGGTAATGCAAAGGAATCGAATAAGATTTAGAACAGAGATGCGCCTGTGTTCTATGGAACACCTACTTCCTCAGAAAAGGAAAGAAAATGATAATATTTACCTTTAATTGCGGTTGGTATGGAAAGAACGTTCGCTCTGTTATGATCCTGTAAGCTTTACTGTACAAACACACCTGCCATAGGTAGATCATCAGGCATTTCAGTGAGAAGATTCCTGAGACTGGTGAGTGACCACGGTCAGGGGCGTCGCTGTAGAGAGTGGGGGTGGGGTATGGGAGAGTGACCACTCCCCCCAAAACACACACCCACCGAAATACCCCCACAGACACATTACAAAAAGTTTCTGCTGCATTAACTTTTAGAGCTTTGTTGGCAATTGTATTTTTATGTTGTTATTGTTGTTGTTTACATGTCCTTGTTGGAATTTTCGAGATAACTTTTAAATACCCCACCCCCTCCCCACCCCTCCCTCGTTCAAACTGGTCAAGTGACGCCCCTTGACAGGTTTAATCTGACCATCTGCACACCACTGGTGGGATATCGTCCGTCATCGGATAAGTACAGGCGCCATTTTGGGCTTAGTGCATCCCCCTTTTCAGCCCTCGCTTCACAATCTTTGCCCCAACACCACCCCTTTTCTCGAATTCTCTTTCTTGTTCTTGTTCTCTCTATCTCCCTCTTTCATTTTTTTTTATCTCTCTCTCTCTATTTCTCTCTCTCTCTCTCTCTCTCTGTCTGTCTGTCTGTCTATATCTCTCTCTTTTTCTATATTCTCTCTGTCTATACGTCGCTGTTTTCACGAAGTGACGGTAGTGAAAAAAATTGCATTCACTTTGCGTGACGATTTTCCTCACTACCGTCACTTCGTGAAAACAAGGATTGTCTCTCTTTTCCGCTCTGTTTCTTTCTCTCTCTCTCTCTCTCTCTCTCTCACACACACACACGCACACACACTTCCTATTTTCTCTTCTATCTTTCTCTCTCTCTTATGCCTAGGTCACATATAAACCGGGCCCCGTACGATTTTCCCTACCCGGCGGCTTGCCGTGGATTTAGAGACCGTACGGGAACCGTCCGATTTTCATTTCTACGGCATGTGTAGTCACATATTCTGCGGCGCCCGGGAGGTGCCCGGAGAAAATTGGTCGAGTGAAATGCAAGGCGCCCGTAAGGGTGCCGGCAGGGTGCTGGCCGAGTGCCGGCCGGTAACCTTACGGGCTCCGTCCGATGAGCACGTGTACCGATGGCTCCCGGAAAGTGCCCTGCCGGGGCCCGGCCGGGGTCCTCAAGGCGCCCGGCCGGGTGCCGTGCGGTGCACTGAACTACAGAGTGAGTCAGAAAAAATGTCCCACTTTTTAAAAGTTGTCTTGTTTGAAGTATGAATATTTAATCATGGGTTTCATGATATATCTTGATAGAGTTATCCTCCCAGTACATTTAGGTACCATTTTCATTTGAATATCTGCATGCATCACTGAATATCAGTCAATCTTTACAAGACTGCCAGATCTCACTTGCGCCAAGTTACTGGGTGAGGAATAAAACAGTGCATTGAACATTGAACATTGAACATTCAAATTAAAATGGTACCTAAATGTACCCGGAGGATAACTCTATCAAGACATATCATGAAACTCATGATCAAATATTCATACTTCAAACAATACAACTTTTAAAAAGTGGGACATTTTTCTGACTCACTCTGTTTGTGTCCTCTGGTATCCGCACCTCCTGTATTAAAAACTGCGTTGTACATTTCAAGATGCCGCCGTGAGGGACCCGCACGGGCAATATTCATTTTAAATGGGCCCCGGACGGCAGACGACTGTTGTTGTGCAAATCACCCGGGGCTCTTGAGGGGCCCGTGAGGGCGCCGTAGGGTACACGTACGGAACCCTTGAGCACCGCAAGGCGCCCGTAAAGATTTTTCATGAGAATTGATCACCAAAATCGTGAGGGGCCCGGCCGGGCACCGTCCGGAGCCCGCATGGGACCCGTAAGGTGCCCTACGGGCCCTTTACGGGCTTTCTACGGCATTACGGTCAGATAAAAACGCCGGGAGAATTGGGAGCAGCCAACTCAGCACCACGGCGCCCGTACGGCTTAAAAAACTGTCCCGGCGCCCGTAGGAACTTTACGGCAACCGGCCGGACACCGGCCGAAAATTCCCAAAATGTCTGTTTTTACTCGCCGTACGGGCCCCGGAGTGTATATGTGAAAGCCCCATTACCGATTCTCCCTCCAATTTATTGTGTGGGTTGATCAATCTATTCCGCCATTTTGTTTCATTGTACGGATATTTAGCACCCCTCGCCGATTTATGTCAAAATGATGATGATATAAAACATAGATATAGAGATATCAAGAAAGAGCAAACGAGAGAGAAAGAGTGAGAGAGAGAGAGAGAGAGAGAGAGGGGGGAGCGGGGAGGTGGAGGAGAAAGGGAACAGGGAGGCAGGGAGTGGAGAGAAGGAAATATGGTTAGAGATAGAATTAAAGGTAGCTAAAGACAGATAAGAAATTAAAATGAGATAGCATGGGAAAGCAGGAGGGGGGGGGGGGGGGGGGGGGGGGGGGGGGGGGGGGGGGGGAGGGCGGAGAAATTTGAAAAAATAAGACGAAGGAAAGCGACGAGGTGCCGAAAACTCAAGGCATCAACTGTTTAAAATAATTTCTCCTTGAAGACAGATGCTAACATCCTATAGAACAAGAGACCCCTTCATCCTCACACCCATCAATATGATATTCCTGAACATCATTTGTCAGTTTATGAGGACATCATAACTGTTTATATAGCTAGACCCCACATCCATCACGGGGGTGTCGATGGAGGGGGAGCCTGGGCAGGGACTCCCTCCCTTTCAAAATCGCTTTTCTTTCAGCAACTTAAAACAAAATGTAGGCTAGCTACAGCGGTCGGTATAAACCACAAAACCTACTGACGCTTTTGTTTCTCTCTTCAAGTTTGTTTGCTGGAAATGTCCTCTCTTGTTGGAAAAATGTGTCTTATACCCCCCCCCCCCGCCTTAATGAAAATGGTCTTAGAATGCCACTGCATCCCGTGACATATATAGGTAGTCCTTTAATGTATAAAATGAGGTTGATGAATCTGATGTAAATAGCTTCGACATGTTTAAAGACTTTCGGATTTGTTAAGCATCTTCGTGTGTGTAAGGTCGAGGTGTAAGAATGAATGGGGGGGGCAGAGAAGGGGGTGGGGCAGAGAAGGGATGGGAGTGAACGTCTTGATGGCTCGAGAGTCATGAAATACATTGTAATAAGCGCTATAGAAATACAATGTATTATTTATTATATTTATGTAATTTTGTCCTAGTAATAACCATCAATCACAATTCATCCTTCTTTATGCATCATTTTAATTATCACTTACACCTCAATGAAACTGAATTTGGCGACAAATTGCTACATTGCGGCACAATGACTCACCGAATGATGTTAAATGGCATAATACATATATTCGAGAACTAGAAGTTTCCTTTGGCAATTCTGAATGGGGATGGGGCTGTCGGATAAAAAATGCTCTGGATTGTCTTTGGTCAATGTACCCAGAACGATAGAGAATAATTTGCGGACAGAAAAAAAGTACGAGGAGTGCCACCCCCATTTAGCGATGCCTCGGAACACCCATACGTTGTCTTGTCTTGTTCCTTAAACGTGCTTAAACTGCCCAAACTTTGTTTACTAGGTCATAAACACAGTTTATTCCTGGCTGTGTCCTCTGCTTGGATGTTTCCTGGGGCTCCAAAAGGGTGACTCATGCAAAATGTTTACTTCTCAAATGTTGACGGGTTCTCGCCATCACATTTTAAAGAGAACGCTGAAGAAAAAATTATCTTTTGAGCTTTTCCACTCTTTACATTCTCATTGAGGGCTTTAACAAAATATCATACTACCAGCCACTACTACTCTTGATTTTCCAGTGAATCATGGGCTGTAAGGGAGGCAGTCCCTACATTAGGCGCTTTACCTTTCAAAACTTCTAGTGACTTTTTCTCAATTAAATTTCATGAAAAGTACTACTAAACATTGCATTTAAAGGCATCTAGCATGTCTATCAGTCAGGCTACCACTTGCCTTTAACTAGCTGCCAAGTAGTACAGTACTTCTGCTGCCCTGCAGATGCGGCAACCCTTCGTGAACCTGATAAATTTTACAAGACACTGCGACAATAAACACGCGTTCAATGCCAATACACGGAACTGTTAGTAAACTCTCTAGGCATGAATCTTTGATGTTCCCATTCGAATGCCCCCTCGGCTGTTAATACGTATCCGTGCAGGTTTTTATTGGCGTAGGCAATGGGCACAAGGGGCCATACAGCCCCCCCCCCCCTTTTTTTCTTCATCCGCTGGCAGGGAAAGGTCTTCCAAGGAAGTTCTAGACCTTAAACTTATACCCCTACCCAGAGTTTTGAGGGTGTGTGGGTGTTGGTGTGAATGTATCTAGATATGTCACCCCCCCCCCCCGGCTTGTGCCCCGCCCCTTCGTTTGACATCTCTGGCTATGCCAGTATACATGCAGGTAGGTCTACTTCGCTACTCTGTCTCTTGAATATATTCAAGGGTGACTTGGGTTTCAGCAGGCATATTGGATAATGGATATCATCTAGTTTGACAATCAGAATGAGAATTTCCTGAAAAAATAAATGCAAAAGTTTCTTGTAAACAGATGTCCATATTCTAAAAAGTAATTTAAACCAGACCATAGGTCTAATAAGAATGAAAATAATTTACTTACCCAAGGAAGCACCATCAGCACCACTGTTCTCACTGAGGGCCCTGCAATTACTATTACCCCAGCAGTTGCCATGTACCCATTTACAGCTGAATGTAGCTTGGAAAACGTGAATTAATGTCTTTCCAAAGGACGTTAGTGCCGGGCTGGAATTCGAACCCTTAACCCTAGGATTGGGAGTCAAGTGAATAAACCACTATACCACGACACCTCCTCTAAAAGTACATTTATGTCTAACCTCAGACTGTTAAACCCAATTTTAACCAAGGCCTAAAACTGGCGTCAAAATCTAAATTTTAGTTGAGTATACGAACTCAAGGGTTCCAAGGTTAGTGCTTACTTTTCAGGAGAGATGTTTTTTCTCCATCACCAAGCAAAAACTAATGCAATTGATTATTAAAAAAAAAATTCAAGTATCTCTCAGACTCTTCGAAGAATTGGCCGACAGTGAAAATTACAGATTTGCCAAGACAATGAGAATATACCAAGACATTATGAATATACTGCATGGAGTACAGTAACAGTACAACCCCCACCCCCGGCGACGCCCCAGTAATCTTCACCCCTTCGCATATTCCCCATCACCTCTTCGCAGTGTAACGTCTCCAATTGCATTTTTCCATCATGTATGAGCTTAGCATGCTTCAGCAGCAGCGGCCATCGGCGAGGCAACCAGGTACTCAGCCGGGACCTCGGGGGACTAGACGTGTCAAGAGTCGCACGGGCCCACCTAGCCTCAATCTGCTAAGTACATTCGAGACTTGTTGTTAGCGGCACAGTTTCTGATTTTGATCGACATTTTTTTCGAGCTTGGACAGAAAAGGGGTAAAAAAAATATGGAAGCGATCATGAACCTGCCAGCAACAATATCCATCAGTACAGCAGTGTCTGTGTGTAGTTGTGTGCCCCCTTCACATTAATTTTGGAACTGCCTTATGAAAATATTGGTTGTCTAATTAGATAAGATTTGAGCAACGTACATTTCATAGAGAAAACTGGGGAGGTGGAGGGGGAAGGGGAGACCAGGAGAAAGCAGCGAAAAGAGAGAATTTGGCAGATAGGTAGATGGAAATATAGATAGATAGATAATAGATAGAGGGAGTGAGTAATGGAGTGAAGTGAATAGAGAGAGAAAGAGAGAGAGAGGGGTATATAAATTTGGGGCGATAGAGAGAGAAAGAGTGGGGGTGGCCAAGTCGGAAAGAGAGGAAGAAGATAGATAGATAGAAATGTGATGATTTTCGGACTACAAATAGGTGGATATTTCAATTTCGCGATCAAATTAGATAAGTCCTATCTATATGATATGAAATTAAATTAATAGATACCAACTATGATTGAAAACTTACCGTAGAGGGAAAGAGAGGAAAAAGAAAGTGTTTTTTCCCCTTTATTCTATTTTCTTTATTCTATTTTCGAAGTCATCCTGCCGCCCTTTCTTATACTTATAGGCCCATAAAAACGACGTGAGGGTGGATTTTTCCTGTACTGTCAATGCCATGTATTTCAGCCCTGAAATTATTCTCATTTTTCTCAGGGGGAGGGGGAGAGGGCAAATTGCCCTTTGTCAAGTCACCCATCCATGCAGTGACCATTCCTTCGCGATCTTAAAGGTATGTCCCATTTGCAGCCAACATAAAATTCTGTAGAACTTTGCAGGAAAGACTTGCCCTCTACTTTTGAAAATCGGGACAGCCAGGTTTTGAGTTATGGCCCTCATCAAGTTGTCGTCACCTAAAATCTATTAGTATTCTCAGCCTTGGCCATGGACCATGCATGGTATGCCATGTTTCTCGTGACCTCTGCTTTAAAGCTCTCAGTTAGGAGATCCAAATGCACTAGCTTCATTACATATACTCGTGACGTAGATATACAGGGGTATAGAGCACGAACCCCCTCCCCTCCCTGCACCACCGATTGACGAAAGGGGGGGGGGGTGAAAACACGGTCGGAAAGACTTTCAAAAATCAACTTACTTAAAGGTAATACAAAGTTTTGGTATATGGGGTCATGAATTTGGTTAAAATGAACATATTATTGGAAGCTTATGCGATCATACAATATTCAGTGATCGTTGTCGCAGTTGAAATCGAGTCTAAAGTTATGAAATTGTAAATAATAAACTCTTTATGTTGTATAGCTCCCTCTCAAGGTCAAGATATTAATTAACTTTAAAAACGATGTTTTTCAATAACCTTTATATGCGACATCTATCGAAATGTGCGAACATTCCAATAACATTTAAAAGACGATCGCAACGATTTTCGAAAAATCAAGGGTAATTTCAATACCCTATCGGACATCAGAAATATAAGGGCATACATATTTAAATACATATATATAGTCAGAGTTCCCATCATCTGGTAGTTGGTAGCAAGCATACTGATACTAATATACGTTTCATCATGATTTAATTGTGTTTATATATACCCCTGGATATTAAAGGAAATACGAATGAATATAATGAATATCGTGGCTAACCGCGCTCGCATTGCTCGAAGCTATTTCGAATAACCATGATCAAAATTATTTCATATAATTGAATAAATATTAATGCTTTCGTTGGTTACTGTCATTGAATACCAATTTGAAATGATTTGTGGTAATATCTTTCACCTCTCATGTAATAAGAACCTAATTGGACAATTTCTGGTCAAATTTTAAACTCCCGGTTCAACGAGATGCGCATTTCGCTGCACTTTTTGATTGAGAAAGTACATTGGGGTGAATACAGTATTATGTACAGTAGTATATTCAATATTTTAGGCCCCCCCTTTTTTTTTACTCGCGAGCATAATGCTCCCGCGGAGTGTAATGGGACTTTCCTTGTGTACCGTTCATTATCATTATAATGTAATTTGATGTATTATATTGTGCCTTCTAATGCTCATCTCCTTTCTAATGCGTATATCTCTTCATATTCTTCTTCTCAACCCCACATGCAGCTCATCATGTTGTATTATTTGCCGTACACCCGATCTCTCACTTATTTTTTGGCATTGTCTACTCTTTGTATTATGACCGTGTTCTCCTGGCTTGTCCCATTCTCGTCTCTGTTGGCATCCCCCTTTCCCCCCTACTTTCCTTATTTTGTAGTTCCTCTTGTAGTTACGGACTCATTATTCCTAAGTATCATTATTTTGAAGTGTCCCCACTTGTACAAGGATTGCCTTTTAGTAATTTAATGGACCCCTCTGTTTCCAATATGTATTCGTCATTATTGTTTTAAATGTTTATAATTGATCTGTAATGTTTTGTTGGAAAGATAAATAAATTGAAATTGAAATTGAATTGAATTTATTATTGGTTCTTCAATGTATGCACCAATGGAAGAAGAATTTCCGTTGAGGATATAATGATGGTACAATATTGAACTAGCCCTGTACTATGCTCCCAGTATCATGCTTTTGAGTAAATATCTAAAGAATGTTGACTAATTCAACGGATATGTAGCATTGGATTGCTAGGAAGGCATTTTTCAAGAAATATGTCGCCTCAGTGAAAATATCAGCCTAAGGGGCTAAACCGAAAGACTGTGACAGAAATGTATCGACTGATCGAAAAATGAGAAACTTGAGTGGCGCTGAAAGATTATATGACAGAAAATATGCATACCGTTGTATTTCAACCCCCCCTTTTTTGTTGTTGTAAAGAACGGCCTAGAGGAATATGTAGGCTAGTCCCAAGATGGCGTATCAAAGGGGCGGGGTGGGGTAGGGCGGAATCCTTTCCAGTCGAGGAAGCGGGGGGGGGGGGGGGGTGATGTATATTCCACGACACCTCTATGTGAGCTTTATTAGGTTGTACCCATCTTGGACAATTTGTAATCGACCTTCACTCATAATATAAGATGGAAATGGAAATGATCGAGCCATTACGGACCATGAATTATGACCCATTCCACCAGCTCGACCCTTGACTTTGAACTTTGACCTCGGCGCACAGGGGTCAAACGATGCCAAGAGAAAATGAGGTGGTGATGGGTCGATGAAGAGTGTTGAATTTCGGAAAAGAGAGCTCTTCAGATTCCTCTTGTTTTAAAATGGGGCTTCTCTCCGATAGATACTGTAAATCTTAATATAGCTAGGCCTCTCTATCGTGTGTTGATAATGCAATGGTTATTGTATAAGCCTAAGTTGATCATTGGCTGATCCGGAGGGGAAAGCGGACGGTATAGGGAGGGCCGAGGGGCACCTTCCCCCAGAAAAAGAACCCATTGTAGCAGTCCTTAATACAATCTGAGTATGCAAAAATGATATAGGCTTATCTATTAGCTGACTGCTCGGCTTTCTACCAAATTAGTTTCGTTGATGATCATAATATTTTAATCGTTTGAATAATGCGTAATTTGGGTTTGATTCAGTTATTTTTTCTGTTATTATTACTTGAAATAATCTTTTTTTTTAAGGTCTCTTCTTCTAAACAATAGTTTCCTAAATAACATATCTCATTATAAGGGCTCACGTCACCTTTAAAGATTATTCAAGCCGTAAAGCCTTCCATGTGGTGATTGCATTTGTAGGGGCGGGTTCAAGATTTTTGTGAAATAAAAAATAGGGGCGCAATCCCAAAAATTCTCACAATCACAGAATGATATTCAAATTTTTTCTTTCTTCTCTCTCACTCTCTCTTTCTTTTTTGGGTCGAAAATTGAAATGAGAGGGGCACAATTTGTATGTCGCAGGCCCACCCAAAGTATGCCGATGAAATTTTAAACGGAGGGGAGGGGGCACAGGCAGGAGGTGCCCCTTCTAAATCAACCGTTCAATGCTGATTCGTTAGAGAGGCATTTCTGAAACGTTTTGGATCGCGCTCTGACGACTAGCTCATCTCTCGTCAAAGAATGGCCTCGTTTGTATGTCTGTCCATCTCGAACATGTTGAAATCATCTATGGGGTATAGAGAACGATTTCCCTCGGGCACCTCTCCGCCATCAACCCCGTCACTCACCCATTAAAGGTAGCTGCCGGGTCCCATTAGGTATAAGATTTTGCGAACGAATATTTCCCTGGACAAGGGGGCAATTTACCCCTTCTGACAGATTGAAAAAAATGCAAATCATTTTTTGTACTAGTGCTTAGCAAGTTAGAAAATCCTTTGTAAGGTTGAGTACTGGGGAGAGGTGAAAAATAATTTGTGAGCATTACTCATTCTTATTATGCAAGTGTGGAAGAACATCAGTTAAGACATGTTCCTTGAAAAGCATGGCTCTTCAAATGCCTTCATATTCTAAATATGCATGTAACATCGTAAAAATCGGGGGCCGGCTTTTTACGCCACGTGTTCGTGTAGTCCCATATACATCTTTCTGTGCAAGTTTTTGTAACTTTACCAAGACTTGGCCAAATTTCTTATCATTTTGATGATTCCAGAACCTTCCAATACACACAAATTCTTATATGCTAGATGATCAACCTTTTCTGGTCGGTTCCACACCTTTTCTTTCACAATGCAATCGCATGATCAGAACTCAACTTCATCTTTAAATACGCATGTATTTTAGACATCATGACGATGCCCCTTCGGCCCCGCAAAACCAGGGCCTTCAAAGAATGTTTTCTTCACATGTGATCACAGTAAGATATTTTGCCCCCCCCCCCTCCTTCCTATGCGGCCAAGGTCTGGATACGCCACTGTACCTCTATATCCCTACGGCACGACTTGTACGTACCCCCCCCCCCCACTCTGAAACGAAAATGACATGCCTGTATATCGCTGTACATTGTTATAGTACATTAACAACCCAATTATGTCCCCCCCCCCCCTCCATTTTGCGGAAATTTCGAAATCTTGTGCCCTTTTACAAGTTCAAGTATTAATAGATGGCAAATGCTTTTCGAAAAAAGTCCACCTAAATTATTTTTTCTTTATACGCGTGGACATGATGCATTAGGTAATTCGAACGTGATTTCTACGGGATATGTGTGAAAGGTTATTGAAATTGCCCTCGAATAGATTTTTCAAAAGTCGATCTATGTAATCGTGTCATATCCGCCATTGTGTATCAGGGAAAATAATTTATCTTAAGATTAAAGCTATTTTGTAAAGGAATATTATATTTATTTTAGAAAATGGCTTCCATAATTTGCCTATTGTGTAAAATGCAGGAATTTGGTAATTTTGGTTCAGTCATTTTAACAAATCTAAATGTAAAACGCAATCATAATCGTGTATGTTTAGACTTAGAGTGAAAGGCTGTTTATGCAAAACGTATGTATTTTAAACCGCAATGAGGCGCAATGGTTCAGTAGAAGAGCAGTGGTCTTGTAACCATAACCGAGAAGTCCAGGGTTCGAAACCAAGTCGATGCGTTAGTGCCCTTTACCCTCATTACCAAGTCTCTCGCTGGCGGTCCCCTGGTTGTTGTCGGGTAAAAACCAACCAACCAACTAACCAACCAATCAATTTCACATAGTTCGGATCAAGAAAACTACAGAATAAAGAATAGGGAGAGAGCTACGCCCCTTGTCCACTGGCTACGCCATCAAGAAGTTACCCTCTTCTGTAAATCCAGTCATATTTCACTTCTCTGCCATTCACCCCTCACCCATCCATCAAGCACCCTCTCTAGCACACACTCAGACTACATAATGGCCGACTTGTCTTTCTTGCCCCAAGGGACTAAGGAACAAGAGCAAATCTCTCTCTGCCTCTCTCTCTCTCTCTCTCTCTCCCTCTGTCTCTCTCTGTCTCTTTATATTTCTATTCTTCTAGCTCTCCACCTTCTCCCTCTCTCTCTCTTTCTCTCTCTCTCTCTGTCTTTCCTGTCTCTCTCTCTCTCTCTCTCTCTCTCTCTTCCTCAGCCTCTGTGCCCCCCCTCTCTCTCTCTCTCTGTCTTTTATCTCTCTTTTTCGCTCTCTCTTTGTCTCTCTGTCTGTCTCTCTCTCTGTCTGTCTCTTTACATTCTATTTTTCTGTCTCTGTCTCTCTCCCTCTCCCCTCTGTCTCTGTCTCTGTCTCTCTCTCTGTCTTTCTCTTTACATTCTCTTTACATCCTATTTCTCTGTCTCTCTCCCTCTGTATCTCTCTCTGTCTCTTTATATTTCTATTCTTCTATCTCTCCACCTTCTCCCTATCTCTCTCTCTCTCTCTCTCCCTCACCTCTTTTCTCTCCATCGTTCGCGCCATAATATTTTTCCTTTGATCCTCGGGGAGAACCAACAAATTCCCTCAAAAGAGAAAAGAAAATCACAAGACAATGTCCGTTTTCATGCATCTCTGAATACGATGAAAGGATTTCTTTATAAGCCTTCTGAGCCGCTGCCGAATATATACAGCGGTTCATTTCCATACTCTTGGGGCATTTTGAAAGCCATAATCCGGCCTACATATTTTCTGTCACGCTTTCAACGTGAACAAGTCACTCCTGGTAAATTTCGTCATAAAATTTGTGGGATAATGAGGATGATTTTGATGCGAAACTTCTGTTCGCTGGAGATCCCGAAGTCATAAAATAAAAATGTCTCCCCCACGGTCTTTAGCAGGGCTGCATCAATAGTGGATCAAATTGTTATTTTACCGTGACCATGGGCGAGGGGCACAAAACCTTTTTTGTTGAACAAAATGTGACAATCTCGCTATCTGTGAAAACAGTTTTTAGAAAAAGACAAGAAAAAAATAGGGAAACAGGTAAGAAAGAAAGAAAAAGAAAACAAATAGGAAGAAGAATAGAAATCATTATCGGATTGCGCAGCCGAGAGGCTCTTTGTTATTCCGATATACAAATACGCCATTATACTTCTTGGTGTTTCTTGATTTTAAGAAGTTGATATTCATTATCTAAGAAGCTGCAAATTTTAACAAAATGTGTTTCATTTATCATTTTCAGCTATCGAAATGGACAACAAAGTCATCATATTCGCGTGTCTTTTCGCTGCTCTCATCTTCGCCCCCTTAACTACATCCACCGTGTCGACGTTAGACTCATGCCCAGACCACTGCTACTGTTTTGTCGTGTCTCGCAACGCACCTCCGCCGACCGCACTCCTGTCAAGTTATATTCAAGCAAACGACTGGGAAGAAGGAAGCAAGGCTATAGCTTGCTGGGGGCGGAAGGACATTCCCCAACCGATTTCACGAGGTTAAAACAGACTTCAGTTAGAACGACATGATCACAAAGAATTTCGAAAAATGACCCCACAGCAATTTCGAAAACATTGCCCTTCACAGTCATATTTAAATGTGCGAACATAATAATTGCACTGAAATATTACGCTATCTAAACATGATTTCTTAGGGCATTGAAATTGCCCTCGGATTGCCCGCTCAAAAGTCTTTGAAATCGTGATCAACGTTATATAATGCTTTTTTCCAAGGAATTCAACTTCTTCGAACTGTTAAACTGATAAGGGTGTTATGAAGAGTTATTTTTCAAACTCTCAAATTAAACTTCGAGTTGGTAAAAGATCAAACGGTAGTGGGAATGAGTGGAAATTGCTCACACTTGATAGTGCCCTATATAGGCATTAGTCAAACAGACAAAATAATGGGCAAATACGGAAAAAATATAGGCAAAATGATTGTTAAATTTCGTTGAAAATAGAGGAGGAAAAACAGGTTCAGATTAAATAAGATGAAACGAGTTGGATATTTTACAAACAGGGCCTTCGATGTGAATCAGATAGATTTCAAAGAGTGATTTTTTTCTCTCTCTCTTTCTCGATCTCTTTCTCTCTCTTTCAAAGATATCAAGTACTTGATGCTGATAGGGAGTCAGAAGCCGAAGCGGCGAAGACAGAAAGATGTGCGGCTCGGTCATCGGCCACGGAGCCTGAGAGGCAGTCTGAGCATGCGACGGCCCCGGACCTACATCATTCCAGACCCGACACCTGTCCGTCGACGGAACATCCGTTCAGTCCCACAGGGCGCCCTCAGTGGTCTTCGAGAGATCATCCAGATTGACCTTCACGGAAACAAAATCATGGAGCTTAGTCCCACCACGTTCCAGGGTTTGTCTAACCTCGTGGTTCTCAACTTGAACGAGAATCGCATTAAGTCTCTGCATACGGACCTCTTGCATGATGCACATGCGTTGAGGACTTTCCTAGTGTCTGGGAACTTTCTGCGCTCTTTGCCAGAGTCCATTTTCCGCAATAACCGTCAAATTGAGAGACTGGACCTTAGCGATAACATCCTGTGGAGTATTGCTGAGGACTGTTTTCAGCCACTGGATGCGCTGAAGTTTTTGAATCTCTCGTACAATCGCGTGAATGAAAAGAATCAGATGATCTTCACTGGATTGTCTCAATTGACGGAGTTGTACTTGCAAAGGAATAAGTTCACCCGAATAGACCCGACCCTGTTCTTAAGCAACACGCAACTGAAGAAAATTGATCTGAGTTTCAACCGGATCAAGACGATTGCGCCGAATGCGTTTCAGAACCAACGCCTTTTGGAGTTTCTAGATTTATCCGGGAACTCATTGACGTCTCTGAACAGTTTGGCATTCCAAGGAGCCAATGCTCTGAGGACGCTCGACCTGTCTTCCAACAGCGTGAACGAAATCATGGACGACGTGTTTACCAACTTGGCCAATCTCACAAAATTAAACCTGAAGGGCAATATGTTGCCAAACATCACAGCTGACACATTCGGCGATATCCCGAGTTTATCTTATCTCACACTAACCGACAATAATATTTCCCGAATCTCGTCAAACTCTTTGGCTGGTCTTGTGGGTTTAGAGTTCCTTGATCTGTCCGGGAACAGTCTCAGGCATCTTCAGGCTGGGGCATTGCAAGGCCTTGCGGCATTAATGGAGCTCAACCTTGCAGACAACAAGCTCTATATCGTTGAACCCGAGGCGCTGAAAACGACACAATTCTCCTTTATGTCTCAGCTGACATGGCTAAACTTACAGGGAAACCAACTTATAGAGCTGCAGAGGGGTGTCTTCCGTGGTGCCCCAAGCTTAAGAGTTCTGACCCTTTCTAGAAACAAGATCTTGCGCATCGTACCTGATGCCTTCAGCGGATTCAACCGACTCCACCGCCTGATGATGAGTGACAACAACCTCAGAAGATTACCCGATGGTATCTTCCGGCTTCTGAGGACCCTCGAAATGCTTGATCTGCGGAACAACAGCCTCACCGAGATCTCGGACAAAGCCTTCCAAGGACTCACTGCCCTAAGCAACCTCAACCTTGCGGAGAACAAACTAACCAATGACAAGATGAAATGGTTGAAAAATATTCGGCCGGTCCAAACCCTGAACCTTAACAATAACCAGTTCAGCCAGATGTCTTCAGGGGACTTCGAGGTTGCAGGGAATCTGCGCTATCTGTATCTATCCAACAATAACCTGACCAAAGTCTCTGTCAGGAATGATTCTCGTCTCTACCTCTACAACCTCACTCTGTCCAATAACCGTCTGACGGAGCTCATGGACTTCTCACCGCATATTTTGCCAGGGAGGGTGTTGGACTTGGCTGGCAATCCCTGGAACTGCAATTGCCGATTCGTCCGTTTCTTTACCGACATGACCCGGAGGAACGGTATCAGATTGGACAAGGAGTACCAGACCAGGTGCAAGACGCCACGGCCGCTGGACGGTGTAAAGGTCAGTCATATATTTTTAATTACCTCCTTCGGGGTTTTCCTTTCTGTCGAGACATCCCACCAGCTTAAGAGACCAATGATGGTATAATTATGTTAAACCCTCAGAAAAGTTTTTTTGGAAGGCCTGCGAGACCAACATGTTGGTATTGTGGGCCGTCGGTCTCGTGAGTCCTCTGATAAAGTTTCAGAAAGTCCCTGAGAACGACATTTTCGGTCTCAGGGGAGATCGGTCTCGTAGGCTATAGCCCTCTCCTTGATATAAAATTTCTTTATTTCGTAAGAACAGATTTGATCTATAGGTTTAAGTTAGGATGCTGTGATTCTTAAACGGTTACAAAAGATTTTTTTCGCAGTGCAGTATCTAAGATTGGCGATGAAATGAATGTTTATCATCCGGCCGTCATTTCAAAAAATATTTCTTTGGGACTTCATGTATAAGTTCTTGTTCATTTTATGACCTCGTTAGTCTTCTTTTCCTTCTTCTTCCTATTCTTCTTCTTCTTCTTCTTTCCTTCTCTGCCTCCTTCCCTTTGCGTTGTTGTTGTTGTTGTTGGTTCTTCTTCTTCTTCTTCTTCTTCTTTCCTTCTCTGCCTCCTTCCCTTTGCGTTGTTGTTGTTGTTGTTGGTTCTTCTTCTTCTTCTTTTCTTCTTCTTTTCTTCTTCTTCTTCTTCTTCTTCTTCTTCTTCTTCTTCTTCTCCTCCTCCTTCTTCTCTTCTTCTTCTTCTTCTTCTTTCCTTCTCTTCCTCCTTCCCTTTGCGTTGTTCTTTCCATGTCGTTATTGTTATCCTGAATCCCATAATTACCCTTACTTAATTTTCCTCTACCATTTACAGATAATGGATCTTATTCGATCTGATGTTCCATGCAGAGGGGATGATCTTGTCGACGTACCAGCGATTGCCGATGCTACCTCTCCAAGTCCGACTTCAGTCCACGCCCCTTCAATTCCTAACTACATGGCATTAGATAGGTAAATTGCCACCTAGAATGCAAAAGTGAAATTGAACTCTGGCATAAAGTTTGGCACAATCACCCCCCCCCCTTCACTTAAAGCCCAACTCTCATCCCTTAAGAATGAAAACTTTCCACTTGAGTCGTGTAATTCTGTCGTAACGTGTTATATCTTCAATTCAATATAAAATGATTTTTCTTTTATCAACAACAAGAAGAAACACAAAAAAAAAGAAAGAAAGAACGAAAAAAGAACGGGTAAAGAAGAAGGAGAAGAAGAAAATCCCCTGGATGGCGGAAATCATTCACTCCAAAGTTAGGGGTAATAAAACAATACTGTCATGTATAGATCGCAAGGGGGCGCTAAACCAGAATGGGACGCATGAAAGATAAGCCACTATGGATCCAATCCAACGTCAGGTTTCGTATCACTTGGGTTTGAAAATCGGGAGCGGTACTCGAAAGGTGTGTGTTTATGGGTGTGTGTTGTGGGGGGGGGGGGGGGGGGGTAGTAAGCTGGTGGCAAGGAAAACAAATGTGATAGTTGAAGCTTTTGCGAGGGAGTAGCTCCAGCTTTGGATTGGGAAGAGGGTCTGGCCCTAAAGCCTTTGCGCTCGTGTGGGTCATTATCTAGCCTGTTTGAAGTTGAACTTTGAACGTTGCATTTTCGATGTGACTACATGGGCTTGTGTATGAATTAACTTGGCTCCTGGTGGGAGTATGCAGGATGAGGGGTACGTTTTCTCTCTGGTTCTTAATGAATTCCTGGGATATAATGTCAGACTGGAACCAGCAACCTTGACAACTTGGCCAGTATGTATTCACACTTTTGTACTCTATTCTATACCAAGCAGAGCATAGGGGCGTTCCGGCGGCCAGCTTCGAACTTTTTTCATGGCGTCTTGGGAATTGAAATTATGAAGACCCTCTCGACCATAATTATTTTTGTCTAAAACAAGATGGCAAACACTCTCAATTAGTTAATGCTAATACAATTTCGATAGTTTTGAAGCTATGCATCACCTTTTGATTAATTTTGTGTGAACATGTCCACATTAAATATTGTTAAATCTGAACATGATTATATTCTGTAGGCAATAGAAAACGGCATTAAAATTGAAATTGAGTTGATTTTATGATGAAGTCTTTATGATCATGTTCTAAATTAGGAGAAAATAGTTTTGATATACCTTTTGCTTTTGTTTTTTCACCAGATTGCGCTGGTCATGGGTAGTTCTTATCTGGGATTCGGCCACGGACACCCCGATTTGCAACGGTGCCTTGGTGTCACCAAGCTTTGTCCTCACTTCATACCAATGCCTCGCGCGAATCACCAAGATCGAGTCCTATCTGCACCTCGTATCAAGATGCTCACGACCGCTTGATGGTGACTGTCCGGACAAGGTTTGGACAGCGCCCTCTAATCTGGAGATAAAGGTTTCTGCTGGACAAGGCACACTGCCGAAGTTCAACGTGGTTGCAGAAACTTACCGCGTTCTGCGAATCCACAGGGTGTTGCCGGATGCAACCCCTGACGGCCCCGCTCCGGTTCTCCTGCAAATATCACCTTCGGTTGATCTGCAAGGACCTGCGTCGGTCATCGATATCCTGGAGGAGACACCAACGTTTGGAAACCTAGATGGCAAGCGTGTCCTAGCATCAGGGTGGTGGATTGATCGCTCAAAGGCACCGGATGTGGTAGGACGGCAGAAGCGACGTCACTACCGGTTGACGTCATTACAGTGCGGGTCGCCCAATGAGGTCCACCAGCCCTATCTCTGCGGACATCTAGAGCAAGATCTCGAAGACTACAAGGGCTGGGACAGTCTGGGGGCACCAGTGACGATAAGGGAACGCAACCAATGGAAAATCGTTGGCATCCTGGTGAAAAATGAGGATGGTGTGGGCTTTATCAAAGACGTTAGACAGGACAGGGATAAGATTAATCAGATTATTGCCGAAAGGTCTCCTTTGGAACACGTGACACACCCTTACTAGTTCTGCCAAAGACTTTATACATACAGTCCTGAACATTTGATTTTTTTACTTGTCAACGAAATTCATGTAAATATTGTTGCGTATTTAAATCCAAAATGTATGTGAAGCATGGAAAGACGTAGCTGGTAGGTTTGTTTAGTCCTCCCCCACCTTTAGACGTCATCATCTAAAAAAAAATCAAAAAAAATCTACTTTTTCATCTATATAATCATGGTGTATATAGAAATAGAATAAAATTACCGTTGATATGGTATGTTATGTATTTTAACTTTGTTTAATTTCGTCGGTATTTGTTACCTATAAATTGTAAAAGACCTTTAATGAAAACAGTTTTGATACTGAGAGAGTTACCCTGTTTATAAATAAAACGAATACATAAATAAATGAATAAATACAAAGTTTATATCACTCTCTCTCTCTCTCTCTCTCTGTATCCAACCCTTTTCTCTTAATCATGGCTATTATGCCTATCTCCAGGCACGTGCCCCCCAATTTTTTTTTCCAGGATCGGCTGAACTATGTTAGACCCCCCTTTTTTTTTTTTTACCTCGATCGATTACCCCCCCCCCCCCAAACATCAAACCCTGGCTATACGTGCCTGCCTATCTCAATCTATCTATCTATCTATCTATCTATCTATCAATCTACCTATCTTTATCTATATATCTATCTATCTAATACAATGTATCTATTTACATTCATATATTCAACTCTTTTTTTCTCTCATTCTACACTATTTTCTTCCCAGAGAAAGGCAAGTATTTGTATTAGTGCGTATGACAAACGAACGTAGAAAATAATCATACAGGTGTATTAATTTTCTGTTATTGAATTGAACGATAATAATTTCTTAATTATTTAGAATACGATTTGTATTTTTAATGTTACCTCTTAAAATATATTGATGCACAGCTCAACAAGTAATTATGAAACTTCACTCTCGTCGTTTTTCATTTAGTTGTTTGTGTGTTTGTTTATTTGTTTTGTTTGTTCTTGATTAAATGGTGTTTCTTGTCATTGTTTGCTGCATCTCGAAGAATTTACTGTACAGTAAAAGACCTGTTTGCTATAGCATACTCAATTTTAGGGATGTTTCTTTCCTGGGGACCTAGTTACAAGTTATTCCATTAACCTGTTATTAATGAATGAACTATATTAAATTTGGACTCCAGTCTGCATAGGTTACTTGTTGCTATGTCGGACAAGCCTCGGTCAAGTTCCTTCTCTAAGGTTACCGATAAGAAACATTGTTTAAAAAGTATGCATTAAATTTGAATACGTTAGTTAACAGGTCTATTGGTCATGATTTTCATACTACCATGCTAAATGATAGTCATGATGAACAACCAAACTAGAAATTTTGCCAACAATTTATTTTCCACTCAAATACATCAAACGCCTTAGGCCTACTCACTGTTTGTATTATTTCGTTAATATGGGTTCGATGTACAACAAGCCACAAAACTCTCGGATGCATCGGTATTCAAATTCAAATAGATAGGGGGGGGGGGGAATTGGGTTAAAATATGTCATTTCAATGTCATTTATAAAGGTAGGAATTTGTTATGATTTGGATGCTAAGATTTCCAGTAGAGCTTTTTAAAAGTCATCAAATGTGTATACCCGCTGAAAAATAATAATAAAAATAAAAAAACGTTAATGATAAATAGATTACATACAAAACGTTTTGATTTCGAGGGGTGACACCCGTACGTCATTCTCCAAAGGCGATGTCTATGAAGACAGTTTGCGAGTGATTGTAATCTTTTGCCTGTCTTGGTTACGTAATAAATGTCATATCAATCTGCAGTTTAATTAGTTAAAGAATTAGTAGATTTGCTTAAGTTCTTAATAAGGTGGTGTCACACAGAGGCCACAAATCCGGATTTTAGTTATCCGGATTTTAGTTATCCTCTTAATTGCTGTCTGTTATCAATAATTATCCCATTAAAAATCCTCTAACGAAGCAAGAAAATTCTCCCTTGAAAGGATTTTTCAAGGAATTTTTCAAGAGATTTGTCTGTGTGACACCGCCTATATAGTGTGAAAATACACAGATAGAAAACGAAACCACGACTCTTCCCCCGTCGTTCTGGTTGTTGGAACATACTCAAATAAAGGTACTATAATTAAACATCTATTAAAACACAAAGATACCCCAGAAATATTAACCAAAAACTATCAGCGCTATTTAATATTAAATACAACATTTTACGTTGTACCCCCTCCCTCCTCTCCCAGCCCCTCTGTCGATTTCTCTCATGGTCCCTCTATTCATCACCATACATGACTTGTAATGCAATTAATTATCTCTATCTAATATTATCATTTTGCTCATCTCTTATTTTTCCCTTTCGTTACCATGCCACATTTCCACCGTATACGCAGGAGGGGGGAGGGGGTGGTTATCAACCCCCTCCATCGTCCTGTGTCCTCTCCCTCCCCTCTCTCTCTCTCTCCCTCTTCCCCTCTCGTTCTCTCCCCACCCTCTGATTTTCTTTTCCTTGTTGAATCGGGGGGGGGGGGGGGTAAACCGCTAGACGCATTATTATTTTTTTTTAAATTATTGACATGTACATATTCGCTTCAAATTAGAGTCAAACTTTTGAACAACTACTTGGTCAGTAGAAATTTGGAAGTGTAAAATAATGTGTCATGAGTGTGTCTTGTACTAATCATGGAAACTAAGTGTAAAATGAAAGGACAAAAATACAAAAGAACAAGTAAATATTGCATGTTATTGCGTTTAATTTCGTGTAGGCCCAAGGCCCTATATAGGCTAATTCAAATAAATAAATATATAAACAAACAAAATTAATCAATTAATGAATAGATATACAATGAACGAAGGACAGAAAGAAAGAAAGAGAGAAATATTGTGAGAAAAAAATGAAAAGAGCAAGAAAGACAGAAGGAAAAGAAAGAACGAGAGATCAGAGAGAGTGGGAGAGAGAGAGCGAGAGAGAGAAAAGTGAAAGAGGATGAGAGAAGAAGAAGACAACAATATGAGTATGGATTAAGTTTCAACTTTAAATCATGTAGAACATTGTTCTCCAGCCAGGAATATCAATGAAGTGCAGGCGCGCCGGAAGCAGTTTGGGATTGGGGGGGGGGGGGGGGGGGGGGGCAAACATTCCAGGGGGCTCACATTCCAGGGGCAGTGACGTAATGAGAAAAAAAAGTTCGGAAGGGGGGGGGGCAGACGAAAAATCTGCATCACCACCAGTCTTACACGTTACATGCAGGTCCCGCGGAACGTTTTTCAAAGTGGAGTATTATCGATCAGGTAGAGCGTAAATTGGCGTGGGGTCCAGGGCATGAGCCTCGGCAGGGGGTTAAGGGGCTGAGCCCCCGGAAGCTCAGGGGTTTTAGGTATTTAATTACGGTTAGATGAGCATCCAGGGGCCCTCTGTAAGGCAATTGACATGTTCCAATGGGGGGGGGGGGGGGAGAGCCCCCAGAAGCTCAGAGGTTTTAGGTATTTAATTACGGTCAGATGAGCATCCAGGGGCCCGCCTTAGGGCCCTTGGTGGGGTCCAGGGGGCAGAGCCCCCGGAAGCTCAGGGGTTTTAGGTATTTAATTAAGGTCAGATGAGCATCCAGGGGGCCGCCTTAGGGCCCTTGGTGGGGTCCAGGGGGCAGAGCCCCCGGAAGCTCAGGGGATTTAGGTATTTAATTAAGGTCAGATGAGCATCCAGGGGGCCGCCTTAGGGCCCTTGGTGGGGTCCAGGGGCAAAGCCCCGGAAGCTCAGGGGTTTTAGGTATTTAATTACGGTCAGATGAGCATCCAGGGGCCCGCCTTAGAGCCCTTGTTGGGGTCCAGGGGGCAGAGCCCCTGGAAGCTCGGGGGTTTTAGGTATTTAAATACGGTCAGATGAGCATCCAGGGGCCCGCCTTAGGTCCCTTAGTGGGGTCCAGGGGCAAAGCCCCGGAAGCTCAGGGGTTTTAGGTATTTAATTACGGTCAGATGAGCATCCAGGGGCCCGCCTTAGAGCCCTTGTTGGGGTCCAGGGGGCAGAGCCCCTGGAAGCTCGGGGGTTTTAGGTATTTAAATACGGTCAGATGAGCATCCAGGGGCCCGCCTTAGGTCCCTTAGTGGGGTCCGGGGGCAGAGCCCCCGTAAGCTCTGGGGTTTTAAGCATTTAATTACGGTCAGATGAGCATTTTTTATACCTTATTTGTGACATTGGCAGGTCACTTATTTTTTCTCCGTCTTTCTTTCTTTTTCTCTTTAACATACTTTTTCAAAAAAGGAGGGGGGGGGGGAGGGGGGGGGGGGGGGCTCGAGCCCAGCCACTTTGCAGACCATGACATAAAGGCTTCTAAATAAGCGTATTTCGCCCGACTGTAATTTGGGAATTTCTTATTTTCCAACAAACGCATAAGAAGGTATGACTTACAAAAAAAATGGAGAAAAAATGCCGGAAAATCATGTCACAACATCAACATTTGTATATCACTTGTTTCGAATAAGAAATACATCACCCCCCCCCCCCCCCCCCCCCCCATCAGTACGCCAACGTTCAGGGGCTCATGTCTTCTCACCCCTATAACAAAAAAACGGACACGCTTTCCCATTCTCGCACAATATGTCCACGATATGCGCGTATCGCTATTATAGAGACCTCCATTGATAAATACCGTATAGGTGGCATGCGCAATGTTTATGAAATTTAATTCCTGTGAACTTTCCTTTTTCTTTGAATGGAATTGTATATGTGATTTAATTCAGGTTTTTATTATTGTTACGTTCTTTTGGATTAAAAATACAAACCATGTTTACTCCTTTACTGTTTTTTTTGTTTTTTTTGGAGGGGGGGGGGGCGTTTTTGGGGGGCAAAAATGCGTTTTGCCCCCCCACTTTTTTGACTGGGGGGGCAACTGCCCCCCCTGCCCCCCCACTTCCGGCGCCTATGATGAAGTGTATGGTTCTAAACTTCTACTACATAATGAACAAAAGTTTCCACCAATCACTATATATGTACCGTTCTAAAAAAAAGAAAGTTCGTTGACTCGACTAGATGGCCAATAAAATTGGTAGTTAACGATGACGCAGAACACGCCTTCAAAACGGGGGAAACACTACTATGTTACTTGGATGATTTTTCCTTCATATTAAATGTATACTATTTTCAATGTTATTATTAAGTGTCTATGAAATGATATATTTTCTATTTTTAGATATTTTATTAAGATAATTGAGCTATTTTAAAAGCATTGTACAATCCTGAAAGTGTCGTTTTGGCATTGAAATTGAATTAATTTATATGCACCTTAGGAAGAGTGTGGTTTCCCCTTTTACATCGCACGATTCGACACGTGACTAAACAAACCGTAGTAAGATCACGTCATCATGTGTGAAGCCGATGTCTAGTCAGATTACTGCGCATGCGCTGTAGATGATCTTCACTGCATGCTGCAAAAGCACTGTACTGTACTGGCGATCAGGCAGTTCTCGAAAATAATTCAGTTGCGTAATGTTGACATTATCGCGAGAGACATTCCGATTTCTTGCCTTCGAGTTTAGAAGACTATAGACTACTAGACCCGTTTTAGCAATTTCTTATTCAAGCCGTGAGTCATTTACATCTCCATTTTACATCTGTCGGTAAAAATGAATATTTCGTTCGCAGGATGTGGATTTTTGGGCATTTATCACATCGGAGTCGCGAGTTGTTTTCGTGAACATGCCCCGCACATCATCGATAAAATAGCCGGAGCATCAGCCGGGGCACTCCTTGGAACTGTGTTGGTTTGTGAAGAGCTAGACCTCGGTAAGTTTATTAAAATAACTCCCCTTGATTCTAAGAAAATTCCTTATTTATTTTACCCCACAATTCCTTGAAGAGGTTTTTGACAGCAGTCCTTGTGTTTATTTCCCTCGTTTCATCACTGCACTGTTGCAGTTCAGCGTTGGGCGATGCGATGAATACGGTTTTTAAAAAGACAGGAATTGCTTGCCTTAGAAGGTCTAACTTAGATCTAGACCCTAGATCTTATCTAATGATTTCGGTTGTTAGGAAATAAATTTCTCACAAATAATATCTGAGCATCATATTTATAAGTTTAATTGGTAATTAATAATGTTTATGGTTGTGTTTAGTGTGTTTTGTACGACTGTGTTTTTCTGTTTGTATTCATTCACTCATTTGGGTGCGTCACTTTTACCGGTAGTACGATGTATGCTCAACTTGGCGCGGGATGTGTCAGGCGTTTTCATTGGTGTATTTAAAGGGCAGGTTGGGGGTGTGTATTCGAATAACCAATCAGAAACCGTGTTACATCTATCGTACCCGGCATATCCTATTTTGAGTCAACGTCAATGAAATGTGAATAGAAATAGACTCACTGGCACTTTCACCATCACCAAACTTGCAAAGAATTATTTCAAAAGCCCTTGCACATTAAGATTTAAGACTCTCCTGACTCAAGTTTTGCCACTTAACTTGGAGTTGGATCATGATAACTTAAAGATAGACCCAAAATAAAAAGTAAGAGTAAGATTAAGAAATGACAATCGAACCTTAATTGAAATCCAACATTCCAAGCAATTGGAAATGAGTCCTGTCCTTGGTCATATTTATCGCCAGGCCAAGGCACATTGAACCAAATCACATGGATACCTACAGGCTACATTGGATGACAAAATAATTACTTATTACTATGATAAATGTTCTTTTTTGTTGGGGTGTGACTTTATTTGAATTTGAACATCGAGATTGTGGAATGGTCTTCCCCAAATCCTTTGCTCTTGTCACCAGTTATCCATTTTCAGAACTCAACTAAAGACATACCTACATGTATTTCAGATTGCTTACAATTAGTCACTGCTTTTTTGTCTTTCCCAGTTAGAATCATAAAAAGACGTTTTTGGTAGTTTTTCTTTTTCAGTCTCATCAGTGCCTTTGATTATAGGCAACTAGATATTGGCGCTTTATAAATTTGTGGATTGGATTGGAACATGACGATCAATTTTTTAGAATCTTGCCATTGATGCAATGCTCGGCGTGCCCATGAATGTAAATGCTTAACCTGATTGTTAAACAGGTACATGTACATAAAGTGGGTCACACTATCACATTTTAGATTCCAATTGAACCTTAATTTTCCTCATATCATTGTTCTGATAAAAATGTTTAGAAATAACTCTAGAGCTCCATGTTATCTTTTCTACATTTGGTAGTAGAATATACTGAAGTATATTATTGACAGATGTCATTGTTCTATCTACCCATTCTACTGTAAGGTAATCAGTATTTGTTCTGGCAGAGATAATTACGTCAGTAAACATTCGCAGAAGAGTAAATGACAAACTCATTGTACATGTTTATGACTCTCATGCAATCATTGTAATGCCAGGACATGTGTGTAGAAAACGTGACATGAAAAGCGATCAACAGACCCTATTTTATCAGTGCGAGAAGATGAATGGCACATGTGTACTGTACGCTAATAACGGCTGCGGGAGCTAAAGCTAGGTCAAACCTTTTCAAAGCTCTTTGGAAGCGCGTAAGGACGTCATATCATAAAGTGTTAAGAGCTATACAAGAAAGGAATATTATTATTCCATGGATCTTGTGGCAATAGTTCTGCTTCAAGATGTTTTATATAATTGCATTTGTTCAGGTTCACAATTTGAAAAAGGAAACAAAAAGTCCCCATTGTCAGAGTACTGTATACCAATTAGCGTAAATTTGTAAAAGGAGGATCAGGTTTATCAATTTTCAGACTTGTTCATGTACATGTATATTTTATATGATGACTTCTGTTTTGAATGTTCAGTGAAAAAGTCAAAGATAATTATGTACCATGTTGGGCTTGTAAGTCTATTTCTTCATGTATATGTACATGTAGAGTAGTAACACAAAAATTCCAAATCTTAATCTAGGGTTAAACTTCACTAAAAAAAGAGCAACTTTGATATGTCCGAAATACTTGAAAGATTATTTATTATCGGGCGGCCTCCAACAAATAGATTCGATGCCGATAAATCGTCAGAAAAGGCAGGTCAAGTTGAAGAAAAAAAAAAGATCTGTCGTCCAATGTCCACATATTCGTTTCCTGGTTTAGTCAGTTTACATTCCACATGACCCTGACATCTTGATACGATAATATAAAGACTTAATGGCTTTACTCTATTTATTTATTTATTCATTTATTTATTCATTAAATTTGTTGGCAAGTAGCAGCAGGAGATGTTTGCAATATGTATTGTATTGTACAGTATATTATAAATTTAATTATTTATATCACTAACTAACTAAATGAATAAATAAGTACAACAAAAGATGGACAAGACGAACTATACAGTACGTCATACATGTACATGTACACTGTCACTGTACTTGTAGATTGTAGATCTACATGTACATGTTGTAAAGAATGTTTTGTACAGTACATGAAATTTCATGCAGCATTAAGGAAAACTCTTAATATTGGAGCTCACCTTTTTTTAAAGTTCAGAATCTCAGATTTCACCTACAGATTTGATATTAGTTTTGAACTTTTTAAACGTACAGACAGTACATGTAGTTTTTACCCCATTAATACTATTTCTAATGCACTACATTTTTTACTAGAAAATTCAGCTGTACAAGGATTTAGTGAAAACGTTGCCAATTTACATGGAGACCCCCAAAATGATCATCTTAGCCTTTGCAAATGGAATGAGAAAAAATAATAATAATAATAATGTATCTAGAAGATGATTCCAATCCCCAATGCTTACTGATCTCTAGATCATTGAATATGTATTGTTAAGGCCTTTGGGCATTAATGTTTGTGTGTAGTACATGTACCTTAGCTGTGTAAGGCCATTTGGTTATGTATTCACCATGCACAATGCCGCAAGGAGTTCCTGGAATTGTGCATACCCTAGTAAATACATGATCAGTTAGCCCTTGCCAGCTGCAGAATGTCCTTACGTACGTTAGGAAACAATTACTCAGGAATGATTCCTTGAGAAGGTCATACAGGCCTGATAATTATCTGATTTAAATTAGTTTTCCAGATTTTTTCCGTTTTTTTTTTCTCCGTTTTTTTTTTTCTCTTCCTGATTTTTTCCCCTTTTTGTTCTTCCTTATTTTCCCTATTTTTCCATATTTTTTCCATATTTTCTTACTCATTTAAGTGTTTCTTCATAATTTTCTCTGATTCTAGTTAAAATCACTGAGGATGTTCTGAAGACAGCCGCCAAGGCCCGGGCCAGGTCCCTAGGGCCGTTCCATCCCGGGTTTAACCTGCATCAGATCCTGGTGGACGGGATGGAGCGGATCCTCCCCATGGACATCCACAAGAGGGCCAGCGGAAGACTGCACATCTCGCTGACCAGGATGTCTGACCGTCAGAACGTGATGGTCAGCGAGTATGAAACGAGAAAGGACCTCATGGATGTAAGCTATTCTTGATTGTGGACAATTAAAGGGAGATGCATGCACAGTCAAACCTGTCTATAAGGACCTTTAAAAGACTGACAACAGAATTAGTAGGGTGATGAAATCTTGGTCAGCTGTGTTTGAAAATTATGTGATTTTCCTCAATGTTCCCCTCCAAAAGGAATGTATAAAGGGGGGGGGGGGGGGGGGCTGCATGTATGCCTACTTTAAAGGTATAGACCAGTAGTGGTAAAATTGCGGTTCAAGGGTTTTGGGTGCAAAATATCCATTCAATATTGTTTAAATATTGCCTTCAGAGGTTTAGATGGCAATACTTCAACCTAAATTCACAAAAAAAAGCAAAAATATATGCCCCAATGTTCAATGTTGAAGTGCATTCGCGATATCTATCCATGCTAGATCGGTAATTTACCAAATATATCAATTAGTAGGCGGTTTCCCGGCAAAATTTGTATCATCATGTATTAGTCAAAACATATTCTTTCACATGATTGGTAATAAGAGCTTCCATTTCATTTTTGAGAGGGGGGCGTTTCCAAAACTCGTCTTTACCTTCATAAGCACAATCACACCACTTTCTAGAATTCAAAACAAAACAAAATGTCATCCACAGTCATGAATGAACAATGACATTCTCCAAAATAACAAATGGACAATGGAAAGGAAATAGCTATGTCATATGACTTTCTGGGTGCTGCTGGTTCAAGGTCATTCACTGTACATGCAGGCAACCATTACAAATGTCAACAAACTTTCAGAGTGCTCAACGACGTGATGCTCTTGAATGCATAGTCCCTGTAGTATACCCAGGGACAGTGGTTTTCCTGTTAATTATAAAAAAAGATTGCGACAACTCATCATCTTTTTGTGGGTTTTTAACATTCATAATTATGCACATGTAGGCATTGTTAGTTTGGCTACATTTGAATGATAACATACAAAAAAAAAATATTTGACAGATGTACTGTAGTTAACATTTTTCTGTGTGATTCGTAGCATATGACACTGTCCATGTATTATTAAATTTACAGTACACATATATATTTGATAGACGGATTTATATCTACATTAATTATACAGTCTATGTACAGTGTTAATTTGTGCCGTGAGGTGGCCATGCAGTTGCGCATAAGTGGAATAAATCTACTGGTATTTGTTTCCCTGTATAACACATGAACAAAGCCTTCTTTAATTGTTTTGGAATTCAAGAATCAATAGAATAGTCCATTCACTCAAACTTGTGTAAAATACCAGTCACAATATTTCATTTGATGTGGGTGGAAGTTTTGGGTATTTCAGAATATTATGTTTTTTGTATCTTGTTTTAATAAATATCTCTGTGTCCTTCCATATTTACAGGCTATCCTATGCAGTGCTTTCATTCCATTTTATTCTGGTTTCTTGCCACCGACATATCGAGGAACGGTGAGTACAAGCTTCTTTCAGCATTTACGTACAGTGAAACCTGTCTATAAAGACCACTCAAGGGAGACAAGAAAAGTGGTCTTTATAGGGAGGTGGTCTTTATGTATAGGTTCCTTTAATGTTTCTATGGGAAACCATTTTCAAGAGAAAAAAATGCGGTCTTTGTAGACAGGTGGTCTTTCTATACAGGTGGTTACTAAAGCAGGTTTGACTTTAGTAAATATATTCTGATTGTGCTTTGCTATAAAATGCAGACATGTCGTGAATGATTGTAACCCTCTTCAGACAGAGGAAATAAAGGGGAAAAAACAGACATACATACACTATGAATATGACTGACAAAGAAAGCGGACAAAGTATACAGTTCCTCAGGTAGACAAAGGAACATCCCTTCACTGCTATTATGTAAAAACGTGTAGAACAGGTGTCAAATGCATGTTCAATTTTTTACATAATAGCAATGAAGGGATGTTCCTTTGTCTCCCTGAGGAACTGTATATTTTGTCTGTTTTCTTTGTCTGTCATGTTCATAGTGATACATCCCGTTGAATCACTGTATGAACATACAACAATAAACTCCGGCATGGGGAATTCCAATAAATCTCAATGATCAGTGTAGGGGAATTCCAGAATAAATCTGACATTTGTCAATGTTCAGTATAGACAGATACATGTATCTCAGTAGAGCAACGAACAGTAAAATGGACTCAAGCTCTTGGTCTGTAAAGTGTAATGATATACAACTACACATTTCCTTCTTGTAATAATAATGATAATGATAATACATGTACATGTACATGTATCTTGGATAAGTACTGTTTTCACACTGGCAATATTTTGCTTAACCCCATACTTTAGGTGGGGTTAAGGGGGGGTCTTAGCCCCACCTATAGTACGGGGTTAAGCCTATTCCACTTTCTGTTCAGACTAGCTTTTACCAAAGTGGGCTTAAGTTGGCTAACCCCACCTATAGTACGGGGTTAACTAACCCTGCAAAATAGCAGGGCTAACTCCGCAATTGTGGTGCTAACTCCTGCTAACCCCGCAATTGCGGTGCCAAGCAAATGAATGAGAACAGAAACGAAAAATAGTCCGGTACTACGCAATGGAGCGTATCGCAGCTGGCCAGATGCGAAGTATGTCCAATCATAACATTCACGATATCCGGGGTTAACGAATTGCAGTGAGAACAGCGTGAATTTTCTTATTCCAGAATAGGCGCTAGTACGGGACTAAAAACAGCGTGTGTGAAAAGCAAAAAAAAAATAGTCCGGGGTTAAGGATAGTACGGGGCTAGGCAAAGTATGGGGTTAAGCAAAACCAGTGTGAAAAGAGCACAAGATGCTGTTCTCCCTGAGAGCCCTGTGATCATATCATTACTTCACAAAAATATTTCTGCTTTCTACATGTTCATGCAATGTGTATGCATGTATTACATTTTTATGACAATTTTGTTTCATACATGTACATGGAGAATTAATTAGCCTTACTTACATGTATATAGACTCTCTTTTTTGGGTTCAAATTCATTCACCATATTGCCTCTAATTTGGGTAGTGCTACATGTTCGTACTGTGTACAATGAGTCATTTGCCATGTGAGAGATTGGAGGATAAGATTTCAGTTCAAAAGTGCAGCTTCTTTGCTCATGTTTCATTCATATACATGTACTGTACAAACATGTATATGTAGAATGCTTTATACAACGTACTCATGAAATGAAAGTATGATCCCTGTATTTGAATGTTGAATACAGTTAATTTACTATAAAAAGAGTTCTACTATACATACATGTAGATGTAGAGTGTGATATAGTCTTGATTGAGATGAATATGATGATACATACATGTACATGTACACATATAGCTCCAATAGAAAATGCTTTATTTTTATGATATGATACAAACTCAGTCTAAAGTTCGGTGAAATGCGAAAAAACTGTTTTGCAGGTACAATGTAGTTGTCATTAATCTCATGTAAAAAACAACGGCAACTTTTTTGCGGCGGTATTTTGCACAAAACCCGAAAAGGCCTAAAGAAAACAAATGCATGGTCTTAAATGTCAGTTGTTTCCCCCCCCCCCCTGAAAATAAATGACATTTTAACGATTTCAGGAGTCAGATAATACATTGTGTTTTTCCATGAATTGGCCCACTGCCAAATCTTACGCAATAGATGATACCTGCATTGTATATATCCAAAATAAGCTTATGCAAAGATTATGAGTGCAAATAGAATAAATAAATGGTTCCAATTGAATGTCCTTGCATTGTCGAGTTAACATGAGATTAACAAAGACAATCAATTGTTTATTTGACTTCTATCATATATGACTTGTATACAGTTAACCAAAATATATGAAACCCGGTGCAAAAACACCATGTACATGTACATGTATTATGTGAAGATATAGATTATAAACTTTAGGTGACCTTGCATTATTGCGTAATACATTAGAATAACAAAGATACTATTAACTGATAATGAAAATCAAACGACCTTGCATTATTGCGTTTTACATTAGAATCACAAAGATATTACCAACAGTTCTATTTTAGCTCTAGATGTCAAATGTTTATTTGGACTATTTCTGTATTCTATACTTATTACAATTGGATGTCCTTGCATTGTCCAGATAACATGAGATTAACAAAGACAATCAATTGTTTATTTGACTTCTATAATATATGACTTGTATACAGTTAACCAAAATACATGAAACCCGGTGCAAATACACCATGTATTATGTGAAGATATAGACTAAACTGATTGTGAAAATCAAATGACCTTGCATGTACATAACATTAGAATGACAAAGATAACCAACAGTTGTATTTTAGCTCTAGTTATCACTTGTTTATTTGTACAATTTCTGTATTCTGTACACTGTACTTATCTATAATTGGTCAGTATATTTCTGCTCAAATATTACTTCGAAAATTTTTTTTTATTTCATGCACATGAGGATCAGGACTAACATAACGATACAGATGTCTCGTCTTAATTGTCATGATGTGATTTATTGACTTTATTTGCTTCAAATCAAAATTTTAAAATTCTCATTTGTTACCTGTGGTGTAGCTGCAGAGGGCATGTTGCCCCCTTTTCTTTTCCAATTGAAGATTGGGGGGGGGGAGAAATTCAAAAGTGAGGGAGCAAGATGCCCCCCCCCCAAAAAAAAAAAAAAAAAAAAAAAAAAAAAATCAAATCAAAAATCGGGAGCCTTGTAATTTCATAATGCATCCAATTACATTTAATTGTAGTACTCTAAATTCTTGCCCCTTCCCTGGATGCCACTGCCCCTCTCAATTCATTGGCACATGCTAAACATTGGTCCTTTCCAATTATTGATCTATTCTAGCTTTCTTTTTTCTTTGACAGAGGCATGTGGATGGAAGTATATCTGATAATATACCCATCATTGACAAAAACTTCATACCGGTACTGTAAATAATGAGAGCTACGTTGTAAAAGCATTGCCCCCTCCCCCTTCCCTGGATTCCAGTACTCCTGCAATGTCTCACACTCATTGACTCAACCACTGATCATTTCAAATCTTTAAAGATAAAGACCAGTTATCGTCATGCGATTGCATTGTGAAAGAAATGTTGTGAAATCGATCAGAAAAGGTTGATCATCTAGCATAGATGTATGCAAGTTCTGGAATCATCAAAATGATAAGAAATCTGGCCCAGTCTTCATTAAGTTACAAGCGCTGTACACAGAAAGATGTATATGGGACTACGCACACGTGCACGACACATGTGTTTTATCTCTCACACACCAATAGATAAACTAATTTACCAAATATATCAATTAGTGAGCGGTTTCCCGGCAATTTTTTTATCATCATGTACGTATTATTCAAAACATATTCTTTCACATGATTGGTAATAAGAGCTTCCATTTCGTTTTTTGAAATTGGGGCGTTTCCAATACTGGTCTTTACCTTTAATCTATTCTTGCTTACTGTTTTGTTTTTACAGAGATACGTAGATGGAGGTATATCTGATAATCTACCCATCATTGATAAGACGTGTAAGACCATCACTGTTTCTCCCCTCTCGGGTGAGGCTGATATATGTCCCAGATCAGATGAATTCAGCGACTACCTCAATGTTACCATCTCAAATACAAATGTTCAAGTAAGTCATGATTATTTTCTGATTCTTCTTCTTCTTCTCTTTTCCTCCTGTGTTTTCATTCTCTGTCTTCCATTTGATCATCTTCTTCCCATTCTTCTTCTCCCCTCTTCCCCTCTTCTCCTGCTGCTCTTTCTTTCTCTCTCCATCTTATTGCCTTGTTGCTGATGTCATTATTCTTAACTCTTGTTACATACTAGTTTAAATCCATTGACTGGAGGAAAAGTCCTCAAACTAGTTTGTTTAATGTAAAAAAGCAGATCTATATGAGTAGCGTATTTATATTTTGAAATTTGAAGTGTCTTTAATTTGTTTTAATATTTTTTCCTATTTTTGTAGATCACTGCTAGTAACTTGTACAGAATGTGTAGAGCTCTTTACCCACCGGAACCAGCCGTGCTGAGCAGAATGTGCAAGCAAGGCTTCGAAGATGCACTGCTCTACCTCAAAACACATAGTGAGTTTATTTTCTTTCTCTCTCCTCTGCTATGCCCACTTTCTCTTGCCCTCTCTCTCCTCATCCTCTTTTTCCTCCCTCCCCCACTCTCTATCATCCCCTCTCTTTCTCTGTTTGTAATCCTACAGTGTATACCTCCATGTACTAAGGCTGTGCATAACAGTGTAATGAGGTACCCGAGTACACTCGCAGGCTTACAAGCAAATACTCGAATATTCGGACGCCATGTTTTTTTATTGAATTTTTTTGAATTTTTTGATTGTTTGATTTTTTGATTTTTGTTTTTTGTTTGCCATCACCATACCACTGGAGCATTATCCCAGGTCCGTCACCTAAACGCTTGCAATTTTACTTCGAGTTGCAGTTGAAGGCGCCGATTTAATAATAATAATAACAGTAACAATGCTGTTTTAAAAACCAAAGATGGCAGAATAATCCATTTTCCTCCTAGTCTAAACAGAAATTTGGACATTTGGTCCCAGTTTCTGAGTGGTGAGTTTGACAGTGCGCTCCCTGGCACGGGTAAGCGTCGGCCTGGACAGTGCCAGGTGACCGGGATTTTTTTTTTTTTTTTTTGCGGCTGAATATTCGAGTACGAGAAATCGACTTGAGTAGTTGTCAACAGTGCGGGTACTCGAGCATTCGACTACTCGTCGTAGCCCTACCATGTACAGTAAAGTATCATGCTTATTCGACTTAAAATTTGAATAGTGCAGCTATAGGAATGTAGGTCGTTATAAAACTCTCCTTATTTTCAAAAATTATTTTGCAATATTTTGCTACATTTAGGCTGTCTCCAGTCTCTAAGTATCCAGAAACATGTACTTGCTATTTACATGTACTGCCTATCTCAATAGAGTAGAAATGTAATCACACTATGTAACTACATGTGTCACGCTCATTAATATTTCATTCAGTTGGTCAGTCATTGACAGGCTGAAGTTTTGGCGCTTTTCCAAGTAAAACAATCAATTGCACTTGGCAGCAGTCCCAATGTCATTGGAAACAAAAGCAATTAGGACTAATCGACATACAGTATGTGATGGACTTGGGTTGGAAGGTGATGTTAAAACAGATGAATGTACAAATAGTGTACATGTACATGTAGATGTTTGACTCTACTGCAAGGGAAAAGGGGGGGGGGGAGAAGAGAAGATTCATATAGGCTGATTAACTGAAAGGCAAATACAGAGAGAGAAGGAAAGTGTACATGTATGTGTGTGTGGGAGAGAAAGAGAGAGAGAAAAAGAGAGAGAGAGAGAGAGATGGGGAAAAAGGGGGGGGGGGGGTAGGGTGGGAGTAGAGATGATGAGAAAGACAGACATACACCCATATATTATACAGACAGAGAGATACTTGTAGAAAATATACTGGGGCCCATATTTAGGAATACAATGGATGAGAGAACAACAGTAATATTGATATCTTTCAAGTTTTAAGTCATATGGCTAATACCAAGCAGGGAATAATTTTCCTCAAATTTTTTGATTAGCAATTTCAGCTGATGGATAAATATTTCAAGTGAAATTCTGTACATTTCTATGGAAGAAAACTGCTACACAAAAGATATTATGTATAGCAGTCATGCAAAAATGCATAGCAAATTGCGATGCGATACCAGGAAAATTATTCCCTGCCAAGCAAGGTATACAGTCTATCAGAAAAAGAAACATACATGTAGACTCATGTAAAGGGACAAAATGTATGTAGGTCAGGGATTGTAATTTACAAAGAAGATGAAGCGTAAATATTATTGCTCTAAAATGATAATACATGGGTACAAAGATCAATATTATGGTTCAACGGAGGGAGATGCACGGGGAAAGAAACATAGGTCACGTTTGTTTACATTTAAACATAATGTACACAATGTCAATGTGAAAAGAACAGATATACCTGCCCTACATACTTGCTTGCCATCCAGACTCAAGGGCCGAGAAGAAGAAACAGATTCACGTAGGGAAAATATATATATGCAGAGCAGAGAACATACAAATGAGGTACCTGTAATGTGTAAATATTATTGCTCTAAATAGGGTATTGAATACATGCACATTGGCACAAAGATCAAGATATGTTTCAATGGCAGGAGATTCGCGGGAAACATCGGTCACGTATGTTTACATTTTAACATTAAGTACACAATGTCAATGTGAAAAGAACAGATATACCTGACCTACCTATTTACATGTTCTTGCTTGCAGCCATCCAAACTCAAGGGCCGATAATTGACTTGGCTAACATCCAATGTTGCAGTCAAATGCCGTCTTGTGCCCTACTTATCAAACAACAAAGAAATACATGTTGGCGTACTGACATACAGTGTACACGTACATGCACATGTATGTTGCGAATCTATTACATAATTGTTTCTAAAATACTGTTTACAAGTACGCGTATGTGCAATAGACTATTTTTGTAATGTAATACAATTTTTATGCATTAAATCTTTGTTAAGTGCCATGTTACAAATTATTCCTGTCACCTGTTACAAATAAAAAACAAAAAAAGTATTCAACAAAGGCCGTAATTCAACCAGTACGCCTTTCATTCTTGAGTTGTGAAAACACAAAATTGACAAGTGGTATGAATGATTTAGTTGTGTATGTAGAATTAATGTGAAGTTTGTAGGGTTAGTATTCTTAAAGTGACTCAATAACATTGCCTCAGATTCTGAAACAAAATCCTAGATTTAGCTCATGCTGCAATGATATTAATTATAAACCTTAAGAATCCCATTACTTTTACAAGCAGATCGCCTGTCTGATTATCAAGATATTTATGATTAGAATTTTAATTTTTTTTTTTTTTTTCCTAACAGTTTTTAAAACAATACAGTCTATTGGGGAAAATGAACATCGTAAAACCGGTCACTCAAAGATAGTTATTTTTTTGAGGCTCTTCACGCACCTTTTGAAGCGCAATTTTTTTAGGGCTTCAATATTACACCATATCACAGACACTGATAACACGTACATGTAGGGCCATGCATCTCAGATTTAACATTTCAAACAGTGCCTTAAATTTTTGGTTTGCAGCTTGCCATGGTCAAGAAGGACAAGTACATATTATACATATAGGTCATAGGTCAAATTTCAGTACCAGTAGGGGCTGAATTGAAGAAAGAAAAAAGGCATTTTTAACTTTTTAAGAACAAAAAGATATTTCCGTTCCTCTTGCTATCTCGGTCTTTTTGCCGGCCGCTGTTCAAATATTTGTCCGCTTTTATCATCACTGGGTGCCCTTTATTCTGATATTCTGGCAGACAGCTAGCTGCCAAGATATATTGTTCTGAGATGTAAACAGTAACCCAAGAATAGAACGAAAGCTGTCCCAATAATCCTTGATGATTAGTCAGGCTCCTAACCACACAGAAATGTGTGTCGAGCAAAACAGGTTCAAATCATCATCCACGTGCTTATTGCAACTGTTAAAGATAAGGGGCCTTTATGTTGCAAGATTGGTCTGTTTTTATACATCTTTTTCATTATTTCATTTTTATTTGAATTTATTGATAAACTGATCCACAGATTGATACACACAGTTCACATTTTTTTTAAAATATACATGTATGTGGATAATGATTACATTAAAAAAACAAAATAAATAGTAAACTTGACAAAGAATCACTTTGACAATAGCCGTGGTTCAAATAAAAAAGAATTTTACTTCAGAGTTATAATAAATATGAATAATTCTAATAGAGATTATTTAAAAAGTAAGGATGAGAGAAAAGATAAGCTTTGAAAGGTAAAAGAGGAGAGAAGAGAGAAATTGAAAGGTTTGGGGAGGGGGGTTGAGAACTCGCTGCTTCATTATATTTATAGGTGACCGTCATTTCACAGGACTTTTTAGATATTTGTAAATATGGGAAGAAAAAGAAATTAATGACAATTAATAATCAAGGAAACAGTGACCATTGTGACCAAAAACCAAGAACATGAATACCACAAATGTAAACAAAGAGTGAATACGGTATACAGTCAAACCTGCTTTAGTGACCACCTGTACAGAAAGACCACCTGTCTGCAAAGGCTACATTTTTGTTTCCCTTGAAAATGGTTTCTCATTGAAACATGTACTAAAGGAACCTGTACAGTACGTAAAGACCACCTGCTGATAAAGACCACTTTTCTTGTCTCCCTTGGGTGGTCTTTACAGACAGGTGCACTGTACTTCTATGAAAAACTCTAGCATGGGATAATATGTTCTATAAAAGAGTACCGGTAAATGACTTTGCACAAATGAAAGGGTTTTTAAGGATGATATTTAAATACAGAGTTGAGTGCTTGTCATTTAATTGCACTGTGAAAGAATATGGGGGAAGCTATTGAGAAAGGATGATCATGTAGCAAGTAAGTATTGGTGTAAACTGGGAGGTTTTTGAATCATCAAAATATAAAATTATTGAAAGGGACAGTGTTTCCTTTTAAAAGATCTTGCAAATTTTCTCTACCGAGTATTTTTTTTCTTCAAAAGTTGAGAAGAAAAACTCATTTCAGGACTATTGGCCCAGCTTCACTAAAATGGACAGCATATCACCAAAAGAACCTTGCTAATTTTCTCTACCTGGGATTTTTCTTCTTCAAAGGGTGAAAAGAAAACTAATTTGAGGCCTGCTTGAGGTATCAGTTGACTTGTTATGAATAGTGAAACACTGGTGCAAATCTGGTGCAAAGTTCACTCAACTTTTCGGTTCCAAAGTGAGGTGGAGTGTACAAAGGTTTACCCTAGATTGATAACAATTCAATTGTTCAGTTTCAAGATAATGCACAGCCATTTTTAAAACAAAGTCAAAATCTATGTTCGCCCACAAATGCTGGCTACCAACAGTATGTTTTGTTTTTTTAATGTGGGGATTAATACATGTTTTGCATGTACATGTAGATGGTTGAGGATGGTTGTGGCATTGAGCTTGAGCTATTCTGCTTTGACCCAAGCAGTATCTGCTAGCCAATCTTGAAATATTGGAACCTTTTTTCAATTTTAATTTTATCTCTGGCCCAAATTTCTAGCAAGGCCCTGTTCATTGGGAAACTTCCCCCCCCCTCTCTTGCTTGTCAGTGACTTTTGAGACCTTAGACAACTCCCCCCCTCTGCCCCAAAGGAAAATATGATCTACAATTATACTCCTAGCTTAGCCACCAGTTGATATTAAGTACTGGCATCTAAAATATCCATCTTTTGATGGTGTTAAGATGGGAGAAAGAGTTATTTCTAAGAGGCTCATACATAATGGACATTTGTAATTAATTGATTTTAAAATCCAATAGTGGCCAAAAGGCAAAATTTACAGAATCCTGCAAGTCATTCATGTATATGTATAAAGAGATTTGCACATTGATTATGATGTAAGAAAGTCTCAGTCACTCAGAATTTCTGTTTCTGTTTGTCTTTAACGAAGGAAAACACGTGTCTAAAGTTTGCTTATGCTTCTAATCAAAGAAGGGCAGGGGTCAAATGATTATCAGTCGGTGACCTACATAGATATAAAGATAAATTTGTGTTATTTTGGGTTTTTTGTTTTGACATATTAGTGTTTACTTTTCTGGGTCTAAACTATTATACCTGTAGCTGATAAGGGTTTACAGAGTTGCATCGCATGCATTGTTAAAATATTTTGAACAAAATAAACGTGCATGTACATGCATGTACAGTTGATGCAGTTAACTTTAACTTCATAGGGAAAAAAACTTGATGTATTTGAATATTAAACTATCAAGTATTACTGTATATCTACCAAGTTATTATGTTGGGCTTGAAGGAAAAATTGATTTTGTAATCTGCTGTTAAGCTTTGTCTTTGTATAGTCATACCATGTATAGTATATAATGCATACATGTAAGTATGTATCCTGAATATGTACATGTATACTGTCAATGCATATACAAGGATGTCCTCCGGTATCCGCACTATTGATACATTTTATCCTTTCACTTTATTAATCCTTTACATTCTGCACTTATTCCATGCAAGAGGCACATACTGAAGTGACAGTCCCATTCGATATGTCTAGTCAACACAAGGATGTCCTCAAGGCCTTCAAAGACACTTCCCCTGAACAGGCACAGATTTACTGTCTTTCTCCAAATTCTGTCCTTTCCTGGAAGGGCTTCTTATTTTGTTTGTCAAGGCAATACAAGGATATACTCTGTTAGACCTACTATTAATAATCTTTTATACTATTTATTTCATTATCCTTTTCCCTTACAGCACTTATTCCATGCGAGAGGCACGTATTTAAACGCCGATCCCACTCGGTATGTCTAGGCAACACAAGAATGTCCTCCAGGCCTTCAAAGACAATACCCTCGAACAGGCGCAGATCTACAACCCTGCTCCGACACACACAGTCCAATCCCATCATGGATTCCACATTCCCCAGTACGTCATCGTCTCCTCCCATGAGGGCTTCAGATGGGAGATGGCGTCTCCAAGAGGAGTCGGATGGGGAGGAAGAGGAGGAAGAAGATGCACCGGACTGTATGGTGAGCATGAAGCACAAATAAGAAATACAAATAGATAAAAGAAGCACATCCATTCACACAATTTATTTCCAACATAAAAACCCACATTAAAAAAAAAATCACTAATCATTGTGAAATTATGATTTATGATGGCGCAAAAATAAAAATGGCAAAAGGCATGTTGAAAATGATCCCTGAAGTGATAAGGATGCTTTGAAAATAGGATCCTACCCTTTGACCCTTTTAATGATTTTCTGGGTAAAGGAAGGAGATTGCATCCTCAATTCCTAAAAATTTTGCTCTTAAAACTCAGATTGAGTTCCGGTCATGTGATTATATTGTGAAAGAAACTAAATAATTTATACTTTGAAGTTTTGGAATGATTAAAAGGAAAAGAAGATCATATAGATATATCTATATATATATATATATTATGTACATGTTTTGTCAAAATTAGACTTTGAATGCTTTTTCTCTTTGTTTATCTTGAACAGGGGATGTTACATGAAGAAGAAGAAGAGGTTGACGAAGAAGGCAAGATGTGGGTCGATTGGGATGACAACGATTTCTTTGAGAATCGTCCCTGCGAGAGGTGTGAACACCACTCCAACAAACTCAAACTAGTCAAGAGTTTACCACCAGAAGTAATACAAGGTATGTAGCACAGTTCACATTTTTATTACGTTTTAGAAGCGTAATATTCATACAATATGGACACAACTCTGATCAATTTAATTTGTTGAGTGTTTACCACCAAATGTAATTCAAGGTAAAGAGCACAGTTCACACTATCATGTTTTAGAAGCATAATATTTATACAATATGGACACAACTCTGATCAAATTAAATTTGTCAAGAGTTTACCACTGAATGTAATTCAAGGTATAGAGCACAGTTCACACTATCATGTTTTTAGAAGCGTAATATTCATACAATATGGACACAACTCTGATCAAATTAAACTTGTCGAGGGTTTACCACCAAATGTAATTCAAGGTGAAGAGCACAGTTCATGTTATATCATTTAGAAGTATACTACTGATATTATGCGAACACCACTCTAGACATGTGAACACCAATTCAACAAACTTAAACTAGTGAAAAGTTTACCACCAGAAGTAATACACGTTATGTAGCACAAGTTGTATTAACAAACATGGACAACAATGAACGAATCTACTCCAAAATGTCATTCAAAGTACGTGTATAGCACAGAGCTGTGTAAAAGCACAGAGAACAGATCAAAGTGGAACTAATGTAAATATAATAGATCATGTGTTTAACTATAAATTTACATGTAAGCATTGACATGCATTCATTGTATTGTATTGCGTGCATAGAGACACATCGTTGTGCCATAAAAACGTTATTTATCATTCATATTTATCTTTTCAACAGTGCTGCACTCCGCATGTCATTCCCTAAACCCTAGCATCTGGAACTACATCACAAAGAGCCGATTAGGTTCTGTGGTCTCCTTCGCATCTCTGCCGTGTGTCTTGCCTCTAGAAACAGCTTACTGTTTAGCCATCAGGTGAGTTTGTGCAGTCTGTCCACTTAAAGCTAGACCAGAGTTAGTACACTTTTATGGATACTGGATATTGTCACTAAGGTCTCGTCCAGATATGAAAAACTTTTTTTAATGATGACATAAACTGCATCTTGTAACACAGAGCTCAGTTAATATGTGTAGGACCTATGTTGCATGCAGTTGCCATTTATTTGCATGTAAAAAAACATCAGCGTTTTTATTACGCCGTCATATTTTAATGAGCCTTCAGCACCTAGGCACATCAAATGGTGGCACATCTTGTATGCCCCCTCTGAATCCCCTAAAAAATCTTGTGTTTAAAGATATATGTGGATAAGGTGGATATGCATGAATGATTTCAGATGCTTATCCATGTACAGTATGCAAAAATGTCCTTTAGCAAGACATCAATCTGCCTTTGCTGCTCTCAATCCAGATGTAGTAAATGGGCAACTGGTAGGAATAGGCCATTTTCGTAATGTAACCAAATTTAATGCATAGGTCTTTGTGATGTGCCTCAATACAAATTATTTCATTCACCTGATAGGAATAATAGTATTTCAATAGTCAGAATGCAACTGCATATATTAAGTATTGCTAGGTAGGTCAAGCCATAATGTTTGTCCAACCTGGCAACAACTAATGTATGCAGTTAGGATTCTGTCTATTGAAATACTATTATTCTTTTCAGGTGAATGAAATAGTTTGTATTGAGGCACTTCACAAAGACCTATGCATTAAATTTGGTTACATTACGAAAATGGCCTATTAGTTCTCCTTGAATGCTTTCAGCGCCTTAGGGCAGATGGTCTAAAACCAGGGTAATAATAGTACTTTGTAGGTGCCTTCAACATCCCCTGGGATGGATAAGTGCAATATAGATGGACAATGTAAAAAATGTTATAGTGACCTCTTGACCTTTGACCTTTGACCTTTGAACAGGTTAACAAGATGGCTGCCTCATCTTCCGTCTGATCTGAGGTGGTTCCTGAGTGGTCTTACAAACATCCTGCATCTGATTGCCTCCAACATGGGAGACATTGATATCAAGAAGTTTGAAGCACAGTAAGTAAAATAAACACCACTTAAAGAGAAGGTTGAGTTCTGAGAAGAGGTGAACAATAATGTGTGAGCATTATCATTGTTATTATGCAAGTGTGGAAGAACATCAGATCAAAAATGTTTCCTGAAAAGCATGGCTCTTCAAATGCCTTAATATTCTAAATATGGCACATATTTTGTGTAGTCCCATGTACATATTTCTGTGTACAGTGCTTGTAACTTTACTAAGACTCAGCCAAATTTCCTATCATTATCATTATCTGCATTTGCATCTGTCTGTGACGTACAATCACCAGCATCTGGTTGTCGCGTACGTTTGGGATCATCATTATGATGATTCCAGAACATTGCAGTACACACCGATACTTATATGCTAGATGATCAATCTTTTTTAGTCAATGACTAGAACTCAACTTTATCTTTAATCTACTATAATTGCAACTGCTGCCGTTACTACCGTTGCTAACACTATTCCCACTGCTACTACTACTGCTACTATTGCCATCATCATGTGTGAAAGTAAACCCACTGATCCTTTCCAAAAATATAATAAATCCCTAACATGAAAAACATTTCCCTAGAAATCTGAAGGTAGGATCACATTTGTTTAAAGCCTATCAGCATTAGTTTGGCCAGGAGGGATTAGACCTCCCTGCATGGTCACTGACAGGTGGTTATCTCATCAAATCAGCTCTAAGTTAACATAAAAAGAAGGGGACCATGGGGGACCAACGGTCACCGCTTAGGCATTGTTTGCTATATAGAGGGCGTGAGTAGCTATAAATAGTAAAGTGAGGCTTTAAAGGGGGAGGGGAAGAGGAAGGAGTAGCTTTGTGAAATAATCACGATCACAGGTGATGTCATTGTTTCTATCACAATCACTTTTGATCATGTAACCAAATAATTTGTTCTTGTTGTTGACATTATTCCAGATCAATCTTTTTTATTGGTAAGTCTTCTTATATTTGAAGTGCAATTTAGATTAAAGATGAAGTTGAGTTCTGGTCATGCGATTACATTGTGAAAGAAACGGTGTGAAATCGACCAGATAAGGTTGATCATCTAGCATATAAGAATTTGTGTGTATTGCAAGGTTCTGGAATCATCAAAATGATAAGAAATTTGGCCAAGTCTTGGTAAAGTTACAAACACTGTACACAGAAAGATGTATATGGGACTACACGAACACGTGGCGTAAAAAACCTACCCCCCGAGTTTTACGAGTTACATGACATATTTAGAATATAAAGGCATTTGAAGAGCCATGCTTTTCAGGGAGCATGTCTTATCTGAATTCTTCCACACTTGCATAATAAGAATGATAACGCTCACAAATTATTTTTCACCTCTTCCCAGAACTCAACCTTCTCTTTAAAGTGGTTGGTGTTAGACATTGTCAGGGTTTTGAGTGATTATCCAGACAAGCATTACGAGACTTGACTGGGTATATAAGGCCTAAAAAACAGAAGATGTTGTATTGCCCTTTAGTTGCCAGAACCTGGGTCGGTTGGTCTGTTTTCTTTGTTTTTTTCTTGTGTTTTGGGGGTCCCCTTTTCCCCTCAAAACAGCAACCGTCGCCCCAAAAAACTCTAAACCGCAAACGTCGCTTAAATCTTGCTGGTTTCTAGCTGGTACAGTGCATGGTATATACACATGTCACTGTGTTTGCTAGTTTCTGAATCAAATCTATGGTGTGATGGTCTTATTCACGTTTTTTTATATTTCTTTTACTGTAATTGGAGGTTGCTTTCCCTGTTCCAAATCATGATCGATTTACATGTATGTACATGTAAATCAAGATCTTTGTTTGAATTATTTTTCAAGTAACTTTATGAGACTCTGCTCACATTAGTTAGTGGGGAGTTTTTGGTTCGATCGTGTTAGGATTTAAAACAAGTTTGATTGTTTTGCTGGGATATCTTCGGTGTCTTACTTTCCCAGTACTACATATGATTTTCATAAAAACAAACCATAGGCTGTACATCCACTGCTCTGCATCAACCAATCAGGGCCCTGTTTCATAAACATTGTTTTCAATAACAAATGCTAAATTTCTATGACAAATTTGCTCTCAGCCAATCAAATGCGACGATTTCAGTAGCTTATAACAGTTATTGTAACTTGTTATTGATAACAAGTTTTATGAAACATGCCCCAGTTGAGCTCACAGGGAAAGGGTCACCACATTATTTGTTTAAATCTTAACTGTTTCCATTAGGAAGTGAAATGGCTAAATGCAAGAGTTCCTGAAAAAAATCTACAAATTATTTCTATCTTTATTTAGACAGTTTTTATTTTGATTTTTTACTTAGCAGATCAAGGATTTTTTAAAAAGTTTGCTTATTTGGGGTTTCTCACTCACCTTTTCCCTTGGGGTCTGGAGCTGAATTGGATAACTGTGTTCACCAGGGGGGTGTTTCACAAAGACTAAGATCGACTTCAAGTTGGACTTAACTATGGCAGGCTGTTCATACCACTGTTTTCTCTCACCATTTACTGGCATTGGTCTCTCAAGGGACGTACAAATCATGGTCACAAATCTACAGAATTTACATTTTTGTGATAGTTCATTATTGAAGGCAAAAAATATCATCTAAAGATCATAATTGAGAGACCAATGGTGAGATCAGCTAGTGGCATGACAGGCCTGCCATAGTTAAGTCCAACATGAAGTCAATCCTAGTCTTTGTGAAACACTTCCAAGGTGCTTGTTTCCATTTAAACACTGTGATTTTTGAAGCCCGGCTTGTCTAATCATCTCCTGCTATCTTTCTCCCTTTTCTAGATTTTCATGCAATTTTGGCCTGCAGCTTGAACCGGAGCACATGTCAGCTCTCGCAGGCTACCCAGTCACTCCCGACCGCGCCTCCGACCACGCCCACGAACTCCAGGCTCTTGACATCGCCACAGCGACACCACGACGTCACAAGCTCAACTTCCAATTCAAAATGGACGTCCAAGCGGAGGGGCTGCCGGACTGCGTCATGGACACCTTCGACTTCTCCGAAGATCTCAACGAGCTTTCCATCCCGCGACGGCGGCGAGTCACAATGAACCAACACCACGCTCCAGCTCACCCCCTGGGAGTCCGCTCGGTGATTATGACAGCTTCGACTACACGCTCAAAGTCAAGCAGGAAATGGACGACGTCCTCACGTATCATTATCTCAAAGTTACGCAACAAGTCGATCCGGCAAATGGACACGGTTCTGTCGAAATTGTGGAAGTCTGATGCCTTCCTTCAAATAGTTTGTTCTCATGAATTCTACTGAAGTGCAATGTTTATAGGTGTATACGGATGCACTTTGACGATGTGATGGACTGCATTTTCTCCAACAATGCAATTATATCATAACTTTAATGTGGCTAATAGAGATTAGGTTATATGTCATAACATGAGTTATGACATGGATAATGCATTTCTAGAGGAGAGGAACTTTTACGAGATAAAAGTCTATAACCTTAACAAATTTTTCAACTCTTTGGGGATATTATGTTTTGTACATGTACGTGGCATTGTCATTGCAGTACTAGTTGTATAAATGTAGAGCAAGCCATATTTTAATAAAACTATTTATCTTCCCATTGTCCAGTATTTATTTGAAAGTGATAACTTTCTTTTAGTACTTTGGTCAAAATGTGTGTGCCTACCTTTCATACTTTGCTGCTAAAAGTTCGTTTGAAGGTCAATGTGAAGGTGACTGTGAAGGTCAAATTCAAGGTGATTCCGACCTTCAAACTCTGAAGGTCAACATGCCAGTGAGTTTTACCTCACAATTTTTGTAGTCAATACTATGATGGCTGACCGTGATATTCTTGTGACGGTCATTGTCGAGGTGAATTTGACCTCCAAACTCTGGACAAGGTCCGTGGGGATATGATTTTGACCCTCATATTCTTATGAAGGTCAAATTCAAATTCAAGGTGAAATCAACCCTCAACAAAGGCTTGTTCAGATATGGCGTGGTAAATTGCTGCCTAAAAAAAAGGTGCTTTTAAAACGTGTAAAATGAAAGGCACCCATGCAGCTCTGTGTTATAAGATTAAGAAGTGTGAGTTGTATTACAGTTTAATTCATCTTTAAAAACCTGCCATATCTGAACGAGCCTTAATGGACTTCCAAATTAGATGTTGTACATCAATGGGGTTCGAACCCAATTGGAAAGTATGCTATCATGAAATTCACTTCAACATGCTAAACATGGCCATCATGAAATGGGTGGTTCTTCAATCAAGCTTTATTTACGAGAGAATACAGTTTGAGGGTCGATGAATGATGTGTCCTTTCTGTCATTCTACGTTTATGGTGCTAAAAAGATCATGATGTACATGTATCAGCCTGTATCCTAGATACCACATACACACTGCACAAAGAAAAATGTAATATTTGAAACACATTGATGTCATTTATGTCATTGTAGTATTATTGTAGTAATGATACTATGACATGTCAATGTACATCAGAGATACAACATACACACTACGTAGAGCAAAATGTAAAATCGAAACGCACTCATGTTATCATGCCGTTGTTGTTGTATTAATGGTGCTATGAGGTGTCAATATGCACCTGAGATACCACATATCGGTACATACTAGTTTAAGAAAAATGTATTACCAAAACACTTGTTTCAATGGAATTTCTACAGCTTTATATAAAGACTTGTGACAGCTTTGGCAGATGTGCTACAACCATGGGCATTATATTCAATTACAGTGAAACCCGCATATAAGACCGCTGAAGGGAAAACATAAAAAGTGCTCTTTATAGGCTGGCGGTCTTTATATACAGGTTCCTTCAATGAGAAACACTATTCTACGGAAATGAAAAATGTGATCTTTATAGACAGGTGGTCTTTCTATACAGGTGGTCGCTAAAGCATGTTTGACTGTAAAGGTACATGCACAAAGAGGCATTACATGAAATTTCCACAAAGGCAGCTCTGCTTTTTGTGCCTACATGTATGTAAGCTTTATTGTGTCTTATTTCCATCTGTGTAAAGTGTGTGTTTATATACTGTATATTGGATAAATCTTATGTATAGTCAACTCATGTAACTCTGTGCCAATGCAACATCATATTTGTCAGTGAACTTTGACCTTGGTCTGAAATTCTGTTTTTAGTCAGAATTTCAAGGAATCTGTAGGGGTTCATATTGAACGTTCAAAACAAAACGAAAAACATACATGAATCTGCAAACTAATTTTGTTAGGATATGAATGAATAGAAAGTAATGAGCTAAGAGATATATAGAGAAAATTGGGTCATTCACAGATTTGTCGATCAATAGTTCATGAAGTCCCATATGCGTTTAGACTTGTCTTTGGTGTATATGGACTTGTCTTCGGTGTATACTCTGTATGTGATTTTCAGCAAAATTTTATAAGTTGTTACTACACACTGCTGGTCTAAATAGATGATTTAGGGCAATTCAAACAATGCAAGGTGAGCTTTAGCTATAACTTATTCTTGCATTGTAGTTCTGGAATCAAAAATCCAGATACATGAACCGTTAAAAAGCTTAGTTTTACAGTTGCAATCAAATACCAAAGAAATAGAACTAGAACAAAGTAATTGTCTGTGTTTGGTATGACCATTAAGATACTGTTTCAGATACCAAAGAAAAAGAAATTTGTGTGGAACAAAACAATTTTCTTTTTTTTTCTTTTCTTTTTTTTTTTTTTTTTTGGGGGGGGGGGGGGTCTGATTTCATTTATCTTGTTTTAATATCAGACAATGACTGTGTCAAGTACCCGTAATGCTGTGTACATAAGATATATTATTGTGCTACGGGTATAGAAAGACATTACCAACAGTTATTCTGAGAAGTTATTGAAAATATTATGCAATATATCTGTCATGATAAATGTTATGATTTGTCAAGAATTCATTTTGTGTGTGCAGGGACATCTATTCTTATCATATACATGAACTTCTCATAGAATACATGCCCCCCCCCCTCGACCTGGCATTCTTTTTAGTACACACAAAAAGAAATCAAAAATGTTTTGCTTTTGCCAGATTTTCAGCATTGTCCACTCTCCCCCCCCCCCCCCCCCCCCGCCCACTCAAAATACTGGACATGCCCCTGAAGTGATTGTTAGCACTATATTGCAATGACACCCCCCCCCCCCCACCACATATGTATATTATTCATTTGTAATAGCTCGGTCACCTACTCATTGAGGGCTTGCAATTATTCTGCCATTCGTGTATATTTACCTTAAAAGAAATCGCTCACTACACACACACATTTTGTATGATCTCTTACATGTATGTTCAGGAAAAAAATTCTTGCTCAAAAGTTGTTCAGCTCTTGCTGCATGTTTCACGGGTAACACCTAAGTATTGTTTATTTGGAGCCTGAAGTATGTTAAATACATATAACAACTAAATTATTCATACCCTTAACAAGTTTTGTAATTTCATCTATAAACTGTATTTTCATATTACTTGGCCTATTATGACTCTGGTGAATTTGCTAATTGGTAATATCATCCCTTTGTTTAATGTTTAATATTAATGTTGCTTAAACATGTAATGAAGATATAGATTATAATGATTTTAATTCTCACTACCGCAATTACAGTAGTTGGCCAGAGAGGGCAGTACAGGCCATGGATATATTTGGCAAAGACACTTCCAGTTCCCATTCGGAACCAATAAACTATAGGTAACAGATTATGATGGTGCCCACATAGATTTCATGAAATCATTTGAGTTCATTAAAACCTGAACAATAGTTAAGTAAAATAAGGAATTAGTTGGCACTGCTGTACATTCTCTATGAAAGCGGGAAGAAACCTCGTCTTATCAGCTTCCAAATACAGTCAACCCGTCTATAGCGACCACCCAAGGGAAACACAAAAAGTGGTCTTTGTAGACAGGTACCTTTAGTACATGTTTCAGTGAGAAACCATTTTCAAGGGAAACAAAAAATGTGGTCTTTGTAGACAGGTGGTCACTAAAGCAGGTTTGACTGTATCATATCTGCGCATGTGGGAGGTAGGTCGCCATCTACTGTCAAAAATCATATTTGTGTTAGGGTCAATTGGGATTAAAAGTGTAAAACAGTGTGATGGATGGGATTCACAGGAATGGCACAATTAGTACATGATTTAAAATATAAAATAATGACAATCAGCTTGAGTGTGTGGAATGGACATTTCCAGCTCTTTGTTTTTAATGATTTCAATGCAGTATGTGTAACTTTGTAAATAAAATGTTTCAGATTATATTTATCAAATAAATTGAGAATGATCATGGTATATGGCATATTTTAGTGCATTACTTGGCTTATTTTGTATGTTGTATATTTTGCAGGGTGGGGATACTTCACTTTTTCTCTCTGTCACTCTTTCTTTCTCTCTCTCTCTCTCTCTCTCTCTCTCTCTCTTTCTTTCTCTCTCTCTCTCTCTCTCTTTCTCTCTCTCTTTGTATCTCTTTTATTGATTTGTTTATCTCATTCTTTATCTGTCTTTCTTTCTCTTAATTTATCTTTATCTTTCCATTTCTGTCTCTTTCTTTGTCTTTTCTCTCTCTCTCTCTCTCTCTCTCTCTCCCTTTGTTCTTTTTTATCTTTCTCTCTCCAGTTCTCCCCCCTCTCTCTCTCTCTGTACGTCTCTCTTTCAGTTTCTCTTTTTTCAAGCATGACACAATATATATATATATATATATACATTTATATATGGCTTCTTATAATATAATTTTTTTTCATGAGGACTCGCTCATCACTATATTCAAAAGTTATATATAGAAAGCGTAAATCAGTAAATCTGCATTAAAAATAAAACACAAGTCATTGACCTCGGAAATCAATCAGTCGATACCGATTATATCGGAAAACGATATCAATCAGCTGTCGTCCGGAAATTTGTAAACAATACTTTGTCAAGTTTGTGCTTAATAATATGGTATTATATCTACTTATAATCACCCATGATTAGAGTTTATAACAGCGGCAGCAATTATATTTGAAGGAAGTACAATTCTGTTTTTGGATTTTGAGTACTTTTTTGCGAAGTTGGTTGTGTGCAAGTCGGACTTTGATGTTCAAAATCAACTGCTCAGATTGAGTTGCAGGCTCTCCGGAACTGTCTTTGACTGAGCTCCACCGTACCGCCGACGAGACACGCGTGACTCAGCGCGGAGGACTGCCCCGAGGAAGATCTAGAGTCTAGACTTTACCGCGACAGCCAGAGTTCGGCCAGGGCTGACACCTTACTGAGCTGAGTCCGATCCGTGACCTAGAAAATCGGTAATGAAGTCAATGTTTTCTTTAATTCTTTACAAACCTCTAAATCTACGGCACCAGATTCTAGGTCTAACAGTTAGATCTAACGTTAGAAGAATCTATTACACTTTCACACCAGGAGTCAGGACCAGGTCCTGGCCCTTTGCAAAGCCAATGCCGCAATGACAGTCACAATGGCATTCCTGCCTGCTTAATTAATCCAGGACCAGTCCAGACTCCAGGTCTTAACTTTTTGTTGGAATTAGAAAGAAATAGAATGATCAAGTTGGATAGAGCACTTTTGACACAGATCTGCTTATCACCATTCACACTTTGATTAGCCAAATCTAGACCTAGGGGTCTAAGTTTAGCAAAATGATGTTGTTGGTTGTGAACGATGATCAGAGTCGACTGCTGAATGCTTATCATCGTTCATTACATGCAACATCACTCTGCTCGACTGCAGTCGAGCAGAGCTAGGGCTAGGCTAGGGCTGGCTACATACAAAAAGTGTCTCGAGTATGACTAGATCTAGGTCTACGACAGTAGGACTTGGTAGGACGTAGGTAAGGAGGAGGAGAATGATGGGGAGATCATGATTTTGGAGAAAATATCTACCGGTCGAGGCAGAGATAGTCTACACATAGAATCTAGGCCTACTACTACTTTAGGCCTACCGGTAGGCGGAGTTTAAAATACATTCAACGATATAGACTCTAGCCTCTAGCTAGGTCTTTCCCTTGCATTTTACTTAACGCAATCACAGTTAAATAAATGTATATAGCAACCTGTGCAAAAGCGCACCAGCGCCAATCTACTCGGCCGTTTATCCTGAAACCCTACCCTTGGGTCCAGTTAATTGTCCAGAAAGAGTTAACACTTTTTGAATTTTGCTTTGTTATAGTGTGCATGTAATAATATTCGTCATCTGTTCCGAACCAGAAGGGCATTAAATCTGTGTTAAAGTAGATCTAACAAAGGAACATTGCAATAATAACACAATTTATTTTTCATGCTTGTCTTTTCTCTTATTTAATCTACTCAAGAAAATGGAAGCTTCCAAGTCCAAGTCCTCTTGTACAAATGGGATCGCAGGCAGAAGAAGCAAGCGACTGCAGAGGAAAATGGAGGAGAAAGAGTTGGGTGATTTCATGGTCAATGCTCCCCTTGGCTATTTCTCTGTCCTCCCGCAAGAAATCATGTACATCATCTTTTCAAAGCTCCCAAGTAAGTTCTAAAGCACATTTAAAAACCAATTTGAGTAGACTTCTATATTCACATTGAAGCGAATGAGCTTATAGAAAACTTATCCCTTTTTTAAAGTTAGTGTTTTCACATCTAAGTAAGATAAGATACCTCTATTTTGTCTACCAAAGATTTCAACTGAAATTTATTTAAATTTTAGTTTTCAATGAAAGAAATGATAAGTGGCATGCAGTTCTTATACCATGTAGCAATTATAGTACATCAAAACATTTATTGGAGCTATATACATGTACCTCTTATGTTATTTAAACTGAATTATTATGTAATTGACCCCTACATGTATGTAATTTTATAGTTTTCCTTGTGGGGAGTGGTTGACTGATATGATTATAATATTGCAAAAAGATCCATCTGCCTTGCAGCTGATAGGAATAGCTCAGTTTTACACATCTATCTGATTTTCGTTACAAATGATGATTGATTTATTTGTCATTACAAATGATGATTGATTTATTTGTGGGCCAGCTTTAATTGCTATTTAAAGTGGTTTAATAAGTGGAGGAGAAAGTACACAATCTTTGATGGATATTTCCAATTCTATTATCATTATTCTGAAGTTGAATACAGGCAGATACATACAATGTACATGAATAGTGTTTTCATATCTAGGTTAGATTATACATGTCAATGTTGATTAACACAAGCTGTAAAATCTTATGCCACAAATTATACCATTATGATAATTATTACTTCCAATGATAACTTGCCTGCCCGCCTAGCTTCATGAAGGGTTCAACACTAAAATAGGTGCCTGGGACACAAAACATAAGTTCGAATTATGGACCCCCCCCCCCCCCCCCAAAAAAAAAAAAAAAAAAAAAAAAAAAAATGTTTGTATAGCGCTCATGCATAGAGAATCCCAGACCCCTTCCTGGTATTGTAAAGCTTTGCTTTATGATATGTTGAGTTTTTATTTGTTTTTCTTTTCTATAGCAATGGACCTCAGCTACCTTACTCTAGTCTCCAAGTCCTTACGAGACATTGTCATGGCGTATAACCTCACCAAGCAAGGCATTACCAAACTCCTCTCCATAGGCTGTGCCAAGAGTAAAAGCAAGAAGAAAAAGATTGACCTGTGCTACTGCTTCAAAGATCTGGGTAAGGTGTCATAATAATAATGCTAAAACGGTGCTTATAAAATGCTTTCCACTGAAGTCTCTATGCACTATAAAGAAACAAAATACAATGACAAACAATTAATTATTGAACAAAAAAGTACAAAACATATGAAATGTACATCAATGTGCACAGATTAAGTTAATCATCAGAAGCAATTTTGAATAAATGTGTCTTTAATTAATAAGACAAGATATTAATTGGTTGACAGTCTGACAGTTTTTTTTACCTGTAAAGTAGTTTTATGCAAAATCATGGCTTCCTTGAGCCTTGTAACTATTTTATGCAGCAAAAAAACAAACTGTAACCTCACATCCTGTATCTTGTATAACAGACAGATAAACCCCTTTTGTTACAGATCCTCTTAATTTGCCATTGTTTACTGCAACATACATTTACAGTATATGTAATCAAGCCTTCACTGTTTTTTTTTATTTCTGTCAACAGTCAGGACAAATATTGACTTTCCAGTATTGCTCCAGAAAGCTATTAGTTGAAAATATTTTGGAAATCATTTTATAAAATAAGGAATTCTGTATGATATTTATTGAACAATGCATCAATGCTTCCAGCCCATTCCCTTCTTGGATCTTGGATCTTGGATTCATTTCCTCCTAACTATTCCAAAGAAGAGTTTTGATTTTATTGCAACTTTATTGCAAGAACTGATTTGTAAATATATTGGGTACTGGTTAGGGTTTTGAAGGGCATGTAGAAAAGATAACAAAGTGAGACATGAGAGCATTGACTTTGTAATAGATTTGAACTCTCTCTCTATTCCTTGTAGGTTTATTGGTGAAACGGTCTACTTGCCTGTACCCCACAAAGGAGAGACTACGACTGATGGAAACTTTGTTTAAAGAGGTAATTACCTACCTATCTACGATTTATATCCAATTCATGCCCTTAATTAACCTAATTTCTTTCAGTCCCATAGACTTAAAATAGGAACCACCTGGGTAGTTCCTGTATTAAGTCTATGGGACTGAGAGAAATTCATTTAACTAGTAGACACAAATAAAATGGTTCTACATGTAGCTACCATCCAAATTTATATACTACTGGCCGATCAAGTTGAATTCATTAACATTTGTGCCTTTTTCCCCTGCTGGGGCAAAAATTGCAGATTAAAAAAAAAACAGGTTCAAATTATTCTAATGCATTATTTCAGTTGTTCTTATGGTATACACTGTAGGCCTCTTATTTATATTTTTTAAACAAGTTTATCAAGTGAAGTGATGCATTCTTTGATATGTTAGAAGCTCTCTTTAACTGAAATTACATAAGTTGTTAGTGGTACAAATACAGAGATATATATCACAATATATCTCTATTCAAATATTTATCTATCAAATTTGCTCAAAAAACATCTGTAATGAAACCATATGTGTACATGTATAATAGTATCCATGTGAACATATTTGTATTTGTGCTTCATATCATCATCAAGCTGACCAGCAGCGTCAAGATCGAATCAACGAGGGTCAACTACTGCTTTGGTCAGTTCCTCAGCATCTTTGTGAAAGGATGGGAGGAAAAAGAGTGCCATCGAGCATACTTTGCTATCATTGATCATCAGAACCTTGGCCTCCAGATTGGTGAGTATAAAACATGGGACTTTTACATGTCATTTTAGTTTGAGGAAGGAGGGGGGAACTGGATGGTCATAATGCTTCCTCCCCCCTTCCTCGGCATCTTTGTGAAAGGATGGAAAGAAAAAAAAGTGCCATCGAGCATACTTTGCTATCATCGATCATCAGAACCTTGGCCTCAAAACCTGTGAATAAAACATGGGATGTCCAAAGAACTTCATACATTTATGTCCCTTCAAAATGAGGGAGAATAGAAAACTGGATTGTGGTGCAGTTGTGAACCCTTTCCACTCTGTTTAGCAAATGCCTTAGGATCACTTAAATATGAATTTCTGACATGTTATCATGAAATCTACACAAACTCACTGGACATCATGTTTCACAACATCTTCAATATTATAGCTCATTGATATGCTACATGATTACATGTATGTTTCAATTAGACATGAACCCCTTCATGTTAGAAGAGGATAACACAAACCGATTGTTGTATGAACCTTATTTTAACAATACGTGGACTTTTCTGAAGTTACATTGTACTACCACATGTAGGCCCACGTATATTATGAGTATGTATCACTTATGATTGTGAGTAACCTCACACAAAAATAAAAGTAACTCTTTGAGATTACACTTTCAGTTGCGCTGCTCCAAATCTCTGGAATAGCCTACCACTAGACACAAGAAGAGCCTCATCTGTTGCTGTCTTCAAAGTTTTGCTGAAGATACACTTATTTTCAGGAGCTGCACTATTTATTTATTTATATATTCATTTATTTAAGTCATGGTATAGAAACAAAATATAATCAACAGCCAATGGCTGAATCCTTCACAAGCAAGTTTTAAAAATACATAAAATACAACACTAAAAATAGTAAGAATTGTAGAATGTTAAATTGACCTAATTCTTATGTCTTATACAGCGAGCATTCTGGCAGGCAAGGCCGGGGCCAAGATTGGGCTAGAGATGGAGGTGAGGTCTTTCCTGCGTGGTGTGGTCCTGGACCAGTGCGATTCCATGGAGGATCTAGCTATGTGGCTTCACTTCATCCTGAAACCCTACCCTATGGTCCATCAAGCCAGGCTGCTCCTACTGCTCTATGGACCACTCAGCAGAACTAGAGGTAAAGAGGGAAGAGAGAGAGAGAGAGAGAGAGAGGGGGGGGGGGGGGGAGGAGAGGGAATATTATAGGGGTGGGGTAAAAAAGGGTAATTTTATCATTACTCTATGGTCCACTAGGCAAGGCTGTTTATGCTACCCAGTGTAAACCTCTATTATTTATTTATTTTATATAGAGAGTAAGTTTGAGAGAGAGAGGGAGACTTTAAGAGAAAGAGAGAAATTTGAGAGAGATCTAAAGAGAAGAAACAAAGGAGGACAATTACGTCAAATGGAGAGAAAGAGGGAGAGAAAAAATCCATCTGAAATTGATCTTACACCCTGTATTGTGTATGTTTTTGTTTTTATCATTACTAGACCAGATAGATTGGACGTTCATGACCAACGATGATCCGATCTCGGCTCCTCTCAGCTCTGCCCCATTCAGAGACCTAGCTGTGGCCATCAAAGCCCTGTACAAACACAAGGACTGGAGCACAGACAGTGTCATCAGTGTTCTTGAAGAACTCACAGGTAAAGTGTTAAGTGTTCGTTTGGTGTTTGGTGTAATGTAAATCTCTGCACAAACACAATAACACAGGTAGAGTGTTTAGTGTTAGTTTGGTGTTTGTTGCAACGTAAATTCTATCAGGACTGGAACACCAACAGTGTCATCAGTATTCTGAAAGAATTTGCAGGTATAAGGGGAGTGATTCATTTTGATGCAAATGGAATTAGCTACACTCCAAACATCTGTTTTCTGCTGACACAAAATTATTGTTATTTATTGTTGAATCACCCTTCCTTTAGCATGTACATGGGCTCATTTCCTTCTTATCTCTCTCCGTATTAAAACATGGGCGGGACAATTGTAGTTGTAATTTTAATATTTGATACTAAGTTTATATCTAACTTAGATAACAATGAAAAATTGCCAATTCTCGCATGAAGAGGTACATGAACCTAGTAATGTGGAAATATACCAGTAAACATCGTCTCACACAGGTTATGTCTCATTTGACTGACCTCTCTTTCTTGTTCTCTCTCTTTCTCTCTCTCTTTTTCCCTCTTTCTGTTTCTTTCTTTATGTCTATTTTTCTGTTTTCTCTCTCTCTCTCTTCTATGTGCCTGTGTGCATGCCCCTCTCTCTTCTTCTCCCACTCCCCTCTTTCCCTCTCCCCTCTCTTTCTCTCTTCTTCCCCCTTTCTCTCCTGTGTCCTAACCCTTTCTCTCTCTCTCTCTCTCTCCCTCTCTCTCTCTCTCTCTCTCCCCTCCCTCCCTCTCTCTCCCTCACTCCTTCCCTCCCCCCTATTTCATTTCATGCAACACAATCTCCTATATCTGTATATCTGTAGGATGCCCAACTGAATGGCAGACTGAAAACATGGCCCGCTTGCTGGTGATGTGTGGGGAAGGGGTGTGTGTTCCAGTGCTGGCCAGCAAGGCGATTAATGGCAAGACATCTCAACTAAGCTCGGTCATCGTTGCACTGGCCCTGGTGAGTAGGGGTAACTGAATCCCAGAGATAATAGATAGAGAGGGAGAGAGAGGGAGAGAGGGAGAAAAAGAGAGAAACAGAGAGAAACAGAGAGAGAGAGAGAGAGACATAGAGAGACAGACAGACAGACAGAGACAGAGACAAGGAGAAACAGAGAGAAAGAGGGAGGAAGAAAGATAAAGAGAGAGAGGGAGAAAGAAAGATAATTACCAACGCTCCTTCTCTCTCCTTTCCTGTTCTTCTCTGCAAGTCACACTCTTTTTTATTTATATTTTTTATTGTTGTATCTAAGTTGAGGGCTGCGGGCACGTCAAGCTACTCTGCTTATTTCTGTAACCCTCCTGCATCTAATGTATGTTAATTATGCATTCAATATATTTGTTTAATCTCGTTTAATATCTGTATAAAATTATATACACTTAAAATATTGTATCAAACCATATTATGTTCATGAAAATGTATGATGAAAAAAAGGAAAAAAAGATGCAGAAACCAATAAATCAAATCAAATCAAATCAAATCAAAGAGAGAAGGGGGAGGCAGAAACACTCAAACCAGAACTATTCGTGACATGAAGCTGTCATTAATTGTAAAGAGCAATTTTTTGTTACAAGATCAAAACCAAACTTGGATGAAACTTTCCCAAATCGGAACCACTCATGAAATCTGTAAATATTTCATGCAAGCACAAAAGGTTTTAGAGAGACAGAGAGAGAGATACAAAACAGAGATTAACAAGGAATGTTGTTTGAATTTATTTCTTCTTTTGCAAGGTCACATATCTGAGCAGTTTGAACATGTCTTGGCTGATACACATTCTCCAGGAGATTTGTCAGATTGTGCCCAACGAGCATGATGTCGAAGCCATGATCGATTCCGTTGTCGAGTACTTCCGGCACATCATCGTGACCCTGCCTGAGAACAGACAGCCAGGTGAGAATAATGATCGCCTCTTTTTTAGGTTGAAACATAAGTGTCTTTAATTCCTTGTGTAGGTTTGAAGTTATGAGTGGTCTTGCATGGGTCCATGGTCAATGGTTGATGGCTAAGTAGTAGAGAGCAGTAGCCCTGTAACTGGGAGGTCCTTGGTCCACACAAGAAATCAATGTAGAAACCAAGTTGATACAGTAGTGCCCTTTGGTAAGGCATTAATCGCCATTACCAATATGTTTGGAGAGGACACAGAATAATATTATAATAGATCATTGCTTGATGTCAATAACATTTACATTACTTTTTGTCTTTGATAAAGGTCATATGATGATCTTTGAAGATATCGTGGAAGCCTACTCCAGTTTCACCAAAGAACTTATGGTTGCCTCAGTTATGCCCTCCTACAAACTTGGCTTACAGCACCGATATCCTGAAGAATAAACCAAAATGCTCTTCACATCATTAGCAATGGAGCCCCCTCTCTCAATCCCAGAGATTTTGCATTGTGCCTTAGAATGTGATTTCAGACTGCCATAGAGCATGCGAGTATATCTTCATTCAAACAGGTCTTATCGCCAACAGGGTTGAACACAACTAGTTACAAAAATATGAGTAGCATTATTAATTATTTATTACATCATTACTAATATACTCTTCATTGGATTTCATATATATTAAAGCATCTTTGAAGATGTAGTGGTGTCCTACTCTAGTTACACCAACAATTTATTGTTGCTTCAAGTCAGCTTGTAAACAGCATCAAAATCATGAAGATCTAAACCAAAATGCTCTTCATATATCACCAACGAGGGAGCTGCGTTCTCTCTCTGTCTCTGAGAATTTTGAAATTTCCTTTGAAACGCTTAATTTTTTATGCAAGCTTCAACGAAATGGAGGTATACTTGTAGTTCACCAGGAACTCATGGTTGATTTATAGTCCTGCAACTGCTAGCTGTATTAAATTGTTGCCAATTTAGCTTATTATCAGTATTAACACATATAGCCTGCAATCAAGAACCATGCAGTGGCTCATGTAAATAGAAGTTTGTTTTTATTGAGTTAACTTAGAGCCCAAATCTAACTTAAATTAGCTTTGGAAAGAAATGAAACAGAAAGATATATGCAGTTACTGGAAAATCGGTCAAATTTTCCCAAAGTCAAATCAAATTTTGTGTACCAAACTATGCGAAACATGTTTTATTTACACTTCTCGAGTTGAATTTTTCATAAGTCAAACTATTTATATGGTCCCAACACATTGGACTTATGCAGAGTTAACTGTATTTATATGTAGATTTGTATGTGTGAGAAAAGAGATACTGGTAAATTGTTTCGGTTCTATAACCATCAACAACAAAAAAACAAAAAAAAAAAAAAAAAAAAATCAAATTTTGCATAGGTCAAACTATGTATATAGTCCCAACACATTGGACTTATGCAGAGTTAACTGAATATATATATGTATATTTGTATAAGTGAGAAAAGAGGTAAATTGTTTTGGTTCTAGCCATCTTCAAAAAACTTGAATGTTGCATAAGTCATATTTGTTGTGGTTCAAACAATTCAACTTATGCAGAGTTAACGTACTGTATGAATACATTTTATATGTGTGAGAAAAGAGGTATAATGTTTAGGTTCTAGCCATCAATGAAAAAAAAGGTCTATACAGCGAGAAATGTCTGTGAAACACCATTTCAAAGAAAAACTATTTTTCATTTTATATATATATATATATATATATATATCTATGTATTTATTAGCTAATTTTCTCACAGCATATTTACATACCGTATACATGTTTCAAACGTAAATTTCTAGATATCCCTGCAATTAATCTGTACCATATATCTACAGTGAAAAATGTTATCCATGTAAAAGTGTACCGGTACACATTTATTTATTGTGATGAAAATTATTCACACTTGTATATATACATGTATGTTAACCTATACATTTTTATATATTTTGTGTATCAAAGGAAAGATTTATCCCTGTACAAATATAAAAATGTATTTATTGCAAAGAAGACTATTACATTACTTGCAGATAGTGTATATGTTGATATTTAAATTTTTATTATACTTGTATTTCCTATAACTATCGTATAGATTATACAAATATTGAGCATCCCCGATAATTTTATTTGGTGTACATTTCAGAGAAAAATGTATGTAATTGTGTCAACCTTTTCTCTGTTGTTAATGTATTTCTAAGCCATTTGATTTTAATAATTTGATTCTGTATGTCTTTCTATAACATTGCAATTAAAAATGATTCTATACTTACAAATTTCTACAAAGAGTCTATCTGTCCCTGTATGTTGGAAAGAAAATATGATATGTACTCTATTGTGATTTTATTTGATAAAAGTCTCCTGTAAGAGCATGGATGTCTAGGAACAACTTTAATAGTTCCGACTTTTTACAGTAATAAAGTTTTACAAGCAGAAAAATGAAAAAACTCCACATTAACATAATTATCGTTTGCATGTATTATTGTTGAATTACTCTTCCATTGTTATTGTATGTGCATATTGCATATGGGCCTGCATATTAATTCACAAAGGACTTAAACAAGCTTAAAATAAGCATACATTATAAAGGGCCAAGATAGTAACTGAAACTAACGTTACGTTGGCCAAGGTTCAACTCTTTGGGAAGTTTATGGCATAAATATTCACAACTGAGTGAAACGCGCCTTAAACTATTAAAAACAAAAACATCATAGGATATCCTGTATTATACCATTGGACATGAGCTCATATGTATACTTTATATCCCGCATACTAAGAGTCTTGCAATCTGATTGGTCTAAACGAGGTCACATGATAAAAGATAGATAAGTACTATCTACCTGAGATAGGTCTTTTGTAAGGGAACTTTTTGCTGCTGCCCCACTTGCCATTGAATATGTGTATAGCAAAGTAGGTTACGCAATATATCAATTCCAATTTCAATGTCAAATGAGCGCCCATCGACTTCATTACATTGTATCATGGGCGTAAATCCTTACGTAATACCTATTGTTCAGGGGGGGGGATGAAGGAATAGATCATCCCCCCTGAACAATAGGTATTACGTAAGGATTTACGCCCGTGCATTAATTGTATGCGTGTTGCGCTTTGTAAAATCTAGCTGAATTCTCCAGACAGTTTAGCTTCAGCTAGATTATGTAAAATTCACTTTAAATAGACCTTATTGCCGATGTGGGATATAAAACAAATATTAACAACCTGTACTCGGGCAATGGATACAAACTATCATCGCCTCAGTGATCTCGGGGCTACCATCATCACTCGCGGTGCGGCTCGGGATGATAGTAGTCGTAGTCGATTAATATTTGCTTAATACTAATGGAGGTTTTATACCATGGATTATTAAGCTGGACCTAATATGAATTTAGGCCATGATATGTAGGACAATTACAATTACCTGGACAATATCCCCCAGCCAATTACCAGCGGAACAATTACCCCCCCCCCCCCCCCCAGCCCCCCCCCCCCCACCATGGAAAATAACCCCCTCTAAAAATTACCCCCCTGGCCATTCACCCCCCCCCCCCCCCCCACCCAAAAAACAAAAAAAAATAAAAAATGATGCTTTCATTAAAAGTTTTCTTTCTTTTTTTTGCCTAGATCTATTGTTATATAGCAGAATAGCTAGTTATAGCAAAATGATGTTTGTTTTTAACCTAAAAATTCATAAGCTCAATTACCCCGCCCCCCCCCCCCCCCCCCAAAAAAAAGTTTTGCTTTACTTTCTTATTTCTTCCTTTCTTTCTTCTTTCTTTCTTTCTCTCTTTATTTTCTTTCATTCTTTCTTTCTTTCTTCCCATCTTTTCGATATCCACGCCTAATAAATGCGATCGTTGCAATCGGATAGTAAGTACTTCCGCACTTGAGATATAGAGAGCTGACGACTCCTAGACGAGATTGTAGATAAAAATCCACATTTTATTGCCTGTTGAGGTTGAGAAAAACAATTTACTTGTTCGAAAATGGCAGATGCTGTTTGGGCAGCTCAAAATGGAGATGTTAGCAAGCTCCAAGAATTACAGGTAACTCGCCGAAAGCTGACGTTTTTGCACTCCCTTCTCACTGTTATAACCATGTCAAAATCATCATAACTGTCCCGTGTATTGAATTTTGTGTTGGTGGACTTTGACAAAAGGGCGTAACTATTTTCGTTAGCCAAATTCAAACTAGATTAGTCTAGACTAGCGTCTGTGTATGCGCAAGTAATATTTTACTTTAAATTGACAAACATTTTGTTATATATTCCTCTGAGGCTTAGTCAGGTATAGAACTCTAGGTAGTTCTATTGCCTAGACTATTGGGATCTAACTTAATGGCTAATGCTACCATTTCAAGGATTGTGATTCGTCACTCATGATCAGTGCTGAAACTGAAAGTGAAACAGACTTTTTAATCAATATTTTTTACTCCTTCTATAATGAGATTGTACTAGACCTATAAAAGGTTGGTCAAATCTGTCAGCTGTATTTATGCTGAAACTTTTGATCCCTTCATTCTGTGGATGCCCTTTCTGTTAACTTTTGGCTCAGCTCCATTCCAAAATATAATTGGAGCTAAGATGAGCAATGCCAATGTTAATCACTTCTTTTTCAGAGGAGGTGAATCAAAAATTTGAAAGTCGTTTCGTGGAGTTTCCAGATTTACACTACAGAATAGACATACATCTAGTCCTAGATCTACATTAGATTGATCTAGACACAAACGTAGAAAATTCTCTTACAAATTTTACATTACAATCAAATCAAATTTGTCTTGGACTATCTGAATACATCCTGAGTAATTTTAATTGTACCAAATAATTTGTAATTGTCTTGTTTTCATGTCCAGTTTGACGCGAATGAGAAAATCAAGGGGAGAACGTTACTTCATGTGGCAGCAGACTATGGCCAGGCAGAGGTCATTGAGTACTTAGTGGAACAAAAGCAGGCGGACATTAACGTAAGTATACAGTACTGAATCATCGTGAATGTATTCATCATCATCATCATCTATATGGGAGTGTAGGATATCCTGTAGGTCTCCTTGTCAGATCACTTGGTACATTAGTAAAGGTCTATAAATCAGTGCATGCGTGGATGTCAGACTATGTATTACAAAGTGTTTGTCTGACCCAAAAGAATCCAAGCTTTGTTTAAATGAATTGATGCTGGTAGCAGTTACTAGAGACACTGGTAAATTGTTTCAAGACTGGATGACCCGTTTTCTAAAAAATTTACTCCTGACATTCAATCGACAGCGAGTAGTGAGTAACTTCAATGAACAGAATCTTGCTCTGATACTGTGATTTCACAAAAAACATTCTGGATCAATTTTATCTATTCCATGAAATATCTTGAAACCCTGGATCATGTCCCCTCTTTCCCTTTGGTAATGTAAAGAGTAGAGATTTGGTCTTTCGCCGTAAGATAGGGTGCTTAAACCTGCTGAATATTGTCAAATATTTTCTGTGTAATTTGGATTTTAGTTTTTTAAAGACGTGTATCAGTCAGTTATGATTGTTAACTTGTGGGACCGACCATTAAGGTCAGTTTGTAGGCCAAGACAGACGGCTGACCGTTCATGTCACTAGACTATCTACTAGCTAGCTACGGTACAAATGATCCCCAAATATCCCCTTCTTTTACACATGGAAATGTCCCTTTGTGCATGCAAGAACAATCACTGCCAAAAATGATGGAGGTGCTTCATGAATACCTTTTGTTACCTTGTGTTCGTCTCTTCCGAAAGGTCCACTAGGAACTATAACTTCTCTTGAGAAGAAGAATTTTCAGTTGTGTATCAAAGAATGTGCTGTCAGGGAATAAATGAATATTACACAAATTTCACGAGTACGTATCAAGTATTCATTTCTCGAGTTTTTTCCAATTTCGATACTAATGACCGTTATCTGCCCACGCAAAGATTGTATCTGAAAACTGGCTTATGGCTTTCTTATGATAATCTTTTATATCTTGTTTCTTTTCTTTAACTACAGGCAATAGATAATAACAAACTCACAGTCTTGTTAACAGCTATCTACGGCAGTGAAGGGCAAGAACGGTTCAAAAACTGTATAAAGTACCTCATAAAGAAGGTAAGTCTTACATAGCAACAGTTTTCAGATTTATTATTATTCCATCTCAAAATGAATCTGCGCATTTGATTGGTAACATTGCGTATGATGTGATTTGGACGGGATGTAGAAATGTTCCACATGAAAGTCTTGATACAAGACTATTTTTGAGAACAAACATGACTTCTACTAACCCAAGATTAAATAGATATTTTCATGATTTTGTTGGTGTTCTATATATTTTGTTGAGAAAAGGAAACGGCCAGAAATAAGTCAATAACAGTGTTCGGCCTGTCTGAGAGTTGAACCCAGCACACTGAACAGGTCTCATACAAATTTGCAAAATTATAGCCTTTGAGGGTATTCGTTTGTCTGTATATATTCATCTTGTTTATTATGCAAAAGGAAAACATGCATAATCAAAACTGAATGATAATAGATACATAACAAGGGTGTATACATAGACAATTTCAATTGAAAGACAGAGATTGTACTGTTTTTTCAGCATAAATTAGCAATCTCTAACTTTTCATCATTCAAATTTTTCACTTTATTTTGAGCAAAATTGTACATGGTCTTTTATAAATACTTTGTAGCAACTGAAAAAGAAACATTGTTGCAGATTTCAATAAAAAAAAGCGATCGATGTTGTCTTTAAAGCCCTACTGTACTAGAAGCGCTGTTGCAAATCCCCTCTAGCTCCATCTCCGGTCAGCTGTAGCAGTATGGTCCTGAAACTCGCTGCTTCCTTAGCTGCGCTGTTGGTTCTCGCACTGAGTCCTTTGTCTACTAGATGGAAATTAGATATTGGGTTATACACTGTCGGCAAGTTGACCAGGAGATGACGCTGTGAAGTTAACAGTATGCTAGGGTAGAACTGCATCAGTGCAGTATTGTTTTTAAGGAAAAAATGAAGATTTTCTTTTCTTTTTGTTTGCTATGTAACTTTAAAGATAGTGTAGCTTGGCAAATACTGGTTAACACCATCTACGTCTTCTTTTGGACAACTGCACTTAAATGAATGGACTTGATTAACGTAGTCAGCGACTAAATCTCTACATGGTCAGCGTTTGCGAAACAGACCCAAGTTCTCCTCACGCTTCGGTTTCGCGTATGTTGCATGCACGTGATTGCTGCGGTCGCGTCGTCCGTAGTCGTATCATACCTGATTGGCCCTGAGTCGGGCCACGGGAAAGACACATAGTCTTGTCAGGCTACACTCGCTGTAAATGCTTTATGCAGGAATTATTGACGGTGATATCTTGTATTAAACTTGCTTGTCAATGCACTATACATTAATGGTTTTTTGATATTATTATTTTTATCATTTTCACATTCAGGGCGCTGACAAATCCGGCAATGCACCCAACGGCTCATCGTACATCGATTCCACAGACGATCCCGAAATCAAGAAGCTTCTCGCATGAGAATCAACCATCCAAAGACCCCCCTTCATGTTGTAGTCTCTTAGGCCCTTTTTGCGTCGACCAGGTAACATCTGTGAGTACACACGACGAGTGTGAGAATCTAGAAAAACACACTTTTTGTGTGATAAGTAGTAATTGCCTTTTAGCCCTGTACTACCCCTACAAGAGATTAGTATGTTTTGGAAAGTGATAAATGTCTCTTACGCCATTTTTTCTACGACAGGGTTCCATATGTAGGGACAGTGACATGCATTGTATTAAAGCCTTTTTGGCTCTAGCTTTTACGAATGCTGATTTATTTTTCCAATGTAATATACAGCCCCTGTACTCTTTATTTGTTATTCCTATGTTCCATTTATTGACTCGTATTAAGTGATAAAAAGGAGGTCTTAAATTAACACTGAGGGTAAAATATGCATACCCGGTACACAGGAAAAAAGAGATTTACTGAATTTACTTTTTTTCTCCTGCTTGTAAATGGCTCATGTAAGTGCTTTATAATGTGCACTTTTCAAAAAGAACTGCAATGTTTTTCTATAAACTGCATGTAGTCCTTGCTTTAATGTGGATATGTTAGATGTCAAAATGAGATGGCTATCTATTTGAATTTCAAAATCATGTTGCAAATTTATCTTCTGCATATTTACTTACCAAATTCATTATTATTAAATGTATTGTTACCGTAAAACAAATCATCGGCAGAGTTTATGTAAATTTATTGTATTTTCATATGTATTGAAAGAAAAATCATGTTGCTAATCCAATGTTTAATTTGCTTTCTAAATATTTTGCATGATTGTTTTCCTTTAGAAAAGAAAAATGTAAATGCAAGTTGCTTTTTTAATTTTGGAATTTAATCATGAAGTGTATGATTATGGATTAAAAGTTGAGTTTTAGATAAATGCTGGCGATTAGCAAAAAACCCCAAAGATGTCTGTTCATGTGAAATCATGTGTTTTGTATCGGCCTTTCTATGATGATATGTGAGGCATGTGGCCCATTTTTGTCTCATTTTTCGGATTCTATGCTATCATGTTTTTAATCATCAATTATCTGTCTCTCCCTCTTTCTCTCTATCCCTCTCTTACGTTGATACCCCCCCCCCCCCCACATTTGTAATGGTTTGGACAATCATTCAGTTAATTTTTGACATTATCGTCATCTTATTTTATTTTTTTCTCAAGCATGTGTCCTTCCATTCCCTTTTATATAATTATAACCTAATTTTCACCCGATTTATTAAATGCACTTTGCAAGATTGTAATTGATTATATCACTCAAGACTTTTCTATGTGTTAAACTTGGACATGCATGCACTTTGTACCTTAGTTAATGCCACATTTAGGATCATGCGCATATATGATTGTATTGGCATTGTAGGTTAGTATTTTTAATCATAATCTTATAGTTTATTCACTTGGGCAATATTTAGTTATTTCATCATGTACACATTATTGTTTAGTTTTTGTACTGCTTTCCTTTTTCATTTGAAAGTTAAAAAATGATTTCATCTCTAAAGAAAGATATTTTGGTTATGTTTATTTAGTGTCATATATGTAGTGTCTGCAAAAGTACAACTAATCATGATACATGTACTTGTAAATTTTATCTAAGAATATTTGATTTGTTAAGTGAAGGAGTAAGACAATTAATTCTAGCATTCAAAATCTCAATATTCAAGTCTCTTACAAAGCAAGAGGGGAACAGTAAGTCAATTAGTTTTAAGAATGAAAAAATATAGCTCATCAAAAAACAATGTACTGTACAGTATATGATGTAACTATGAAACTTTTTCAAGCCTGTAGCCCATCCGACGCATAGCTCAATCTAATTGAGAGTATTTCTACAATTTGTTTTACAAAATTTGGCAACATGCTTTTCTCTCACTGTCACTTCTCCGCTCTATTTAGAATCTTTCTTCCCAGTCAACTGCCATAATGCAATACACCTATGTACATGTAGGTGCTGGACTGTTGGTTATTATTGCCGAGTGGATTGGAGAATAATTTGAAACAAGTTTCTTTGTTTTTACCATCCCAAAGTTTGCATTGAAATTTGTGCTCAATGTCAGAGTACAAACAAATGCACCACTCACTTGTAAACCTATATACAACATGCAGGTTGGCAAAACTGACAAACATTTAGCATGAAGTCCAGATTGCATTTAAGAGCAAAGAATGTTAGCAGAGAAATACCTAAAGCTTACTGCCTCTTTATTGCCCAATAATTTCACATTTATTTCACACAAAGCGGCACAAAACACGTAGACATGATTACAAGTTGTCATATTTCATATTTAGAGAAAGCTGCAGTTGCCATGCTAATAATAAAGGCGATGTCATTTTGTAAACATCAACATATACCCCCTCTTGTGTATAAATTACTGTTCATATTATTATATTTGGTAATCATGGGATTCTGATTATGAAGAAGTAGGCGGCATGGTGTAGTCTTATTTTTATGCCCAGCAAGCAGTATGTTATGAATAAAGATTGTAATAAAACTTATCAAAATAAGGATTCTCATGTGTTTATTTACATTTGTACATGTGTACATTTGTATGTGTTTATGATATGTGTTTGGAGCTAGATGGGCATTAACTCATCATTTTACACATGATACAGTTGACAACTAAATTATAAATTTATACCCTTGCCAAGTTTTGTAATTTTTGAAGCATGCGAAAAATTGATTCATCCTGATTTATGTTTCTTGAGAATGCGACATATTAAAGCCTACTGTACGTCTAAAAGTATTCAACAAAGGCCCAAAATTCATCCAGTCCACCTTTTATTCTTGAGTTAAGAAAAATACAAAGGAGGAAAAAAGAAGGAAAAAAAAAGAAGGAAAGAAAAAGAAAGAAGAAAAAAAAGAAAAAAGAAAAGGAAAAAAAAAAAAAAGAAGAAGAAAAAAAAAAAAAAAAAAGAAAAAAGAAAAAGAAGAAAAAAAAAGAAAAAAAAGAAAAAAGAAGAAAAAAAAGAAAAAGAGAAAAAAAAGAAAAAATTTACCAGGGGGGTATGATTAATTTACTTCCATTTACATTAACTAGGTAATGTCCATTTGGCTCAAAACCCAATTCTTTTTTCTAATGATACAAAACAAGGCAATAATTATCCCATGACAAGAGAGAGATATATGGTTATTCAAAGTTGAGTTTTGGTATCACATTAAATAGTTTATATCTAGAGAGTTTAATTTTTGGTTCTTGCAAGGAGTCTAAGCATATTTCAACTTGTAGAAATGCTGGAAGGCCATTGACTCAATTCCTAACCAAATGATTACAAAAATACACGGATCGATTCAAGATAAAACATGATTTTAATATAACCTCCCTGGAGGAAATTCAACATCATAGTTCATTTTCAATATACAAATAAATTTCACTAGATTTAAAATCTAGTGAGCACAAAAATTGTGACAGAGAGGGCAAAACTGCACAGAAAATATTCTGCAATCAAGTAAAGAAAGTCCTGTCCCACCTTCTAAAACTCCTATCAGTCATGCATTTACGGTCCAGGGCCAATATTCAAGATCAATACTTGTGCTAGATATATTAAAATTTTATTCAGTTTTTGGCTTACGGTAAATAAAATACTGAGCCAAATTTGGTTTTCCTTTGAAGCTTGTGGCTAAGTATTTTACCTTCAGTTTAAAACAGCTCCCTAGCAGACAAAGGCCAATAATTGTTGAGGCCTTGATTTTAACTGGCATGTCCAAGTTTATGGTTTTTATACACTGTACGCAGTCATTATAAGCTGGGTACAATTATATCAGAACGTATTTAATGTGATTACTTCAATATCACACATTATTTTGGATTGACCACGTGAAGTCACATTTTTTGGCCATAAAGGTGGCCTGCTTTAATAAGTAAAATGCTTAGATGTTATATGAATTCACGGTATGACATTTTACTTCGCCAAGCTAAATGCTACAACAAAATCAATACTGGCTTAGTCTGCAAAATGAATTGAATATGGCCCCAGGACTTTTCAAGGAACCGTGAGACACCCTTCCAAGCACTGAAATGTTGCAAGAATTTGTTGAATGCTTCGTTGCTGTATCATCATTCTACCACCATGCACGTAAGATAATCCATCTTCAACATGGACTTAACATCAAATACAAACCTGGTATTCTTTTTTATTTACATGGGCTTAATACAGGAAAACCCCAATTTCTGTAGGCATCTGAGCATTTTGCTAAAGTACATTGTACAATGATTCTTGTTTCATTTTCAGACGATGCCAATACAAAGCCCAATTATCTTTCCTGAATTCAATGTGGGTATTATGTAAAAATGACATGATTAAGGCTAAAGAAAAACCTTGTCATGATTCAGTTTTCAAAATGTTATCAAACATGTACATCTTTACAAAAAGACATTCCTTCTCGCTGATTTGTTTTTGATGTAGGGGATCCATGTTGCTATGAGCTTCTAATATTTCTTTAACAAAGAGATATTGCAGTTTAAAAATAAATCTCCCAGTGAACTGTCTTGATGAGTAGACTCATGAACACACATAAACAGGGCATGGAACCGGAGCTCAAATTTTCACCTGAATGGTACACGTTCACACAAACTTCTTTCCCTCCCACTCCCTATTAATAATCTTTGATCCTCTGCAGACCACGTTTTCTCTAACAACCTTCAACTCCGGGCCCACATTCTACTAAAACCTAAACCTGATGCTGGATTACATGTGAGATTTTGTCCAAACTTGGGTGTAACAAAGGAAATTAGTCCGAGGTAAAATGTTTTCTTTGTTGAACGTTATCTTAGACCGAGGCTCTGGGTTATTTCAATTAGTAGAATACAGACCATAGTGTATTTTAGAGAGACAGTTGTGATAAGCGCGCTCAAAGGTCTCTTTAAGAACCTAAATTGAACAGTAACAATTAAATAAGGGGAACGATTCATGCACTATTTGAATACCGGGAACCTCAGACAAGAAAATTTGCAAATAAAGTGTTCCTTTGGTGAGTGACGATTTGAAGCTCATCTGCTACATTTCAGCAAAAAAACATGTCACATGACCTTCAGCAAGCATGCTCATTGGATGATGTCTGCCTATCATAAGAAGTTGACGCCAATGCCGAACTGTAAACCTTGGCAGATGCTGAAAACAAACAATAGAAATAAGGGAGAACAATGTGAAGAAGAAGAAAATAAAGAATAAATAGAGAATGTGATAGTAAAATCATAATTGCTTGCCCAAGTACCGGTACAAAAGTCACTTGCAAAATATCAGAAAGAATATTATCATCATCATCCTCATCATCATCATCATCCTCATCAACATCATCATCATCATCATCATCATCATCATCATCATCATCATCATCATCACCACCACCATCATCATCATCATCATCTCCATCATCATCATCATCATCACCATAATCATCATCATCATCATTACTACCACCACCACCACCACCACCACCATCATCACCATCATCATCTCCATCATCATCATCATCATCACCATCATCATCATTATCATCATCACCATCATCATCATCATCATCATCATCATCATCCTCATCCTCCTCCTCCTCCTCCTCCTCCTCCTCCTCCTCCTCCTCCTCATCATCATCATTATCATCATCACCATCATTATCATCATCACCATCACCATCATCATCATCATCATCATCACCACCATCATCATCATCATCATCATCATCATCATCATCATCATCATCATCATCATCATCATCATCATCATCATCATCATCATCATCATCATCATCCCCACCATCATCATCATCATCCCCACCATCATCATCGTCATCATCGTCATCATCGTCATCATCATCATCATTACTATTATCATAATGACTTTGCTTTTAACCCTGTCCTGGCTGCCTGAAATATCTTACCTATCGGTTGCTTGAGCTGCTTGTGGCATGCAGTAATTGAGCTCAAACCTGGCGATGGACCCGATCCTTAGGACCAGACCCGCTCCGTAGCTCCACCTGAAGTTCTGCCTCAGCTTCTGCAGATGATCCTCCCACGCAAACATATTATCTGTCATTCAAAAAGAAAACATTTATTAATTCATTTATATTTTTCTTGTAGATAAGTCACAAAAGTAACAGCAATAACGATAACAACATATCCTAAGAATACACAGCACTGAATGATATTATTACTGTGGTTTTAGCTGTGCTACTATGAAATAGCGCTAAAGTTTTAAAGGAATTCCTTCCTACACGGTACCCATTAACAGGCAAGAAATGGTTAACCCTTGGTCCCAACAGAGTGAAATTAATTCTTGCACCATCCCAGGGCTGATTTGGAAGGGTCAACACACTTTTTCCGGTTTGAGAGAATACACCGACAAACAATGGTATGATAACCCCTGCGGGTAACGTTGTTGGGGAAAACTCGCCCTTGGTATTTTTTTTCTTCTAAAATCTCCCATGCTTGGTTTTAGCACGAAAGGTGAGAATCCTGCCAGAGTCTGACACTCCCAACGGCAACAACTACTACTACTGCCACCACCACCACCACCACCAACACCCCCACCACCACTACCACTACTACTAATACTACCACTAATACCACTACTACCACCACTACCACCACTACAATCACTACCACCACTACTACCACCACTACCACCACTACTACTACTATAACAACAATAACAGCAAGCTTACTTGTATCTAATGTGGTAAGGTTGCCTGCATTGACAAAGAAATGAGTTCTGAAGACATCGCCAAAGCCGCCCCGCCCTGCCTTGATGAACGGTAGAGGGGTGTAGAGATGAAGGGCTCCTGCCCAAAAGGCTTCCCCACCCTGGTAGTCACCTGATAGAGAAAGAAACGAAAGAAAGAAAGGGAAAAAAAAGGTGTGAATACTATGGAGTGGAAACAAGAGGATGGATGGGAGAGGTAAAAGGAGATGCCTCGCCCTGCCTTGATGAATGTGAGAGGGGTGTAGAGATGGTGGGCTCCGTCCAGATTTCCCAGCCCTGATACAGAAAAAAGAAACAACAACAACAAAATTAAAGGGTGAGTAATATAGAGTAAGAAAGATAAGTAAGAGATAATAATATGAATAATAATAAAATGAAATATAGTTCAAATATTCCCCATACCTTGTGTGTGAGGACCGAGTCCATGTATGTTGAAACCTCTGACAGTTGTAGGCCCTCCCACGAAGAAGCGATCATTAAGGCGTACCTCTGTGTCCGAAATCCCCTTCATGACCCCACCCTGGAGACTACCTGATAGTACCTGTTAAAGGAAAGAAAGAAAAAAAAGAAAAATATAATAATCCATTCGTTTTGCTTGTTTACCGTTACTGTTTATCTTAACTATCTTAACTTAGGGCGGCTAAACACATACATAATCATTCATTCATTGGTTTATTCATTTAATTTCTATAAAATTACAGTAAATACACATATTTCTAAATGGCAATGTCATATATGTGTCATGTCTACTACACAACACCTGGAAAATCTGCTCATGCTTATAATGGAAAAGGAATGTAAAATTAGGACAATGCATTTCCATTCTTGAAAGAATAACAATGTATTTTGAAACATTTCACTTGTGACTTGACCCCATTCTGCACATTCCATGGTCACATAATCATTACAGATGGGGCATTATTGTGAAGGGGAATAAACATGCTCTATAAAGATACCAACATCAAATATGACAATATACTAACAAGAGAGATATCAAAGCTAAAACTTGAATTGCAGAACTTTTTTTTAGAGGGGTTGATATTCGGTAGTCATTATACTTACACAGTTCCAGAAGAGCGATTTGTTGACTTGGAGTTGGATTTGTTCTTTCCAGAACTTGACGTCCCCTCCCGTGTATCCGGCCACCTCTTGGGACAGCTTCAGGAGGTAGCCCTCCGAAGGGTAAATCCTCTCATCTCGCGTGTCTCTGGTGAGTGTGTGCTGCATAGGGATGCAAATGAGAACGGGTATCAATCTCAACTGGAAGAATCTGAATGGTATACTACCTTTAATTTCTTTAATTGTGCGATGATTTAGAGCGGTACTGAACAGATATTTCGGCCCTAACGTACTATCTCATGGTCAACTTGACACAAGCGCGTAACCTAATACCTAATTCCCATCTAGCAGATAGAGGACTCGATGTGAAAACCAACAGCACAGCTATATAGGGAAGCTGCGAGTTACGTGACCATACTGCTACACCTGACCCGAGATGGCGCTACATTTTGTGATAGTGCTTCTAGTACAGTATGGATTTAAGACAGTTTAAAAAAAAGAATTAAACACACTGTTAAATAAAACTGCAAAAGAGTACATGCTTTACACTTCAGCATCTTTATACACAAATAAAAGTGAGTACATATTAGAGATTTTTGTCATTTGTCATTGAAAAAGGCTCTGTGAAATGCCCCCCCCCCCCCCCCCCCCCCCCCCCCCCCCTGGAGTCAGAACATTGCTTTCCTACCTTTAGAGATGATTTCAAGGAGTGGCCAGATTGCTCTCTGGTAGCGAAGGAAGCGGTTCTTGTCAGGCAAGATAGCTCCCTCCATACACCCTCCCACTGCAACTCAGACATACCTACAAAGCTTGGGAACTAGGAGGAGAGGGAGAAGGAAGAGGATAGGAAGAAGAAGAAGACAAAGTAGGAGAAGAAAGAGAAGGAGGAGAAGAAGGAGGAAAAGGAGGAGGATGGGAAGGGGAAGAAGAAGACAAAGTAGAAGACAAAAGAGGAGGATGAGAAGAAGAAGGAGGAAAAAGAGGAGGATGGGAAGACGAAGTAGAAGAAAGAGGAAAAGGAGGAGAAGAAAAAGAAGAGGAGGAAGAGGAAGAGGAATAAATAATAAGACGGAATAGAAAATGGAAAACAAGTAGAAAAAAAGACAAGACGAATGAAAAGGAGAAGGTGAAGGAGGAGGAAAGAAGACAAATATTCATGACAATCATTCTAATTATAACAATGATAATTAATAGCTAATTATAAAGCGCACTTATCTAATAACTTACTCAAGGAGCTATACAAAACAAAATACACAAATCTCTCTCTAGAAGATCACAATTTTCAGGAGTGGTCTCAATGCTCTCTAGTAGTAAAAGAAGCAATTCTGGCCCATACATTCGCCTGCTGCAAATTGGACATACCTAAAGCACTAGGGAACTAGGTGAAGAGTTTGATGATATAAAAACAATGAACATGTTTGATAATCACTTAAACAGTCACCATCTGTGTCAAAAGCTACTTACTATAAGTTTACTATAAGTATGTGGTCAAAACAAAAGTATCTTTTATAACATTTATATGTCAAAATAACTGAATATAAATCTTCGTTTTTGTCTGCCCAAGTAAATACTTACAGTAAAGTCTAGAGTGACACCTCGGCCCGTTTCACGGTAAGAGCTGGGGGCATAATCGGCTGAAGACTTGAACACCGAACCTCTTAACCTATTTGGTAAGATTTAGAAGAAATAAAATGATTGGAAAACCCACACATTTTCTATATTTTGACTACACTTTCCATGCTCACCAACATTCATTTTCTATCTTCACAGTTAAATATATCCATTTCCTCATCCAGTTTTAAGGAAAAAATCTATAAGAAGAGCTTTATATGTGGCAGTTACTCTTAAAGTATCTTATTTATTACTTTGATATATAGGAATATTTAATCAGAGCACATACCAGTCTCGAAACCTTACCGTTTCTTTCAAGTCCTTTCAAAAATAAATTTACAGTATATCTGCTCAACGTGGATATTTACAGGACTTCTAACATATTGCACACTTTCCCATTAAAAAAAGGTAATGAATCATACATGACCACGTTTGACCAATCATTTGATTAGGATCTAGGAGTGAGTCATACAATTTAATATATCTCTCACGCTGCTTACCTCTTATCAAATTCTTGTCCGATGGGTTTAACCAGCATCACATTAAAACCTGATGAGTGTTTGGTTCCTCTGGAGTACTCTGCAACTAAACTCTCAGCTCGGCCAAACGTATTAGGCAACTTAGCCCCAAGGACCTAGAGAAATACGTTTGGAAGTGATGAAAAAGTAAGTATTTAGTGACCGAGAATGACAGAAAAAGACAGCAAGAAAGACCAAGGCCCCATTTCACAAATCGTCGGCCTTATGCCAAAAGGGCCTTAACCCGATTTTGGGGGTTATTGAGTTATTAACATCACCTTGTAGATTTCATCATTCTCTTGAAAATGATGTGCTTCACTTGTTGAAATTCGATTTATTTACGAAGATAATTATGAATTTCAAAAGGGCCTTAACGCGTATCTCATCTTTTTCCTTACGCCAAAAGGGCCTTAACCTACACGGCAAATCTTTTATCAATGACAGATTATTTCGTAATTTTCATTAAATTCAATAAATATCAGTAGAAACACCATTAAAAACATGATTAGTCTAGAATAGACACAATGTACTTAAAATAATCACTGAAAGTATATGTCATGAATTTAGATCATGAAATCTGAGTGAGATTTAAATTAGGTATGGATGCATGAAATGCGACCGACTCGTTGAAATACGCAGATGTCAACGTATGGGACTGTGATGAAAAATAAACAACGAAAAAGGTGTTCTAAATGTACGATCTCTAAAAAATAACTTTACCGAAAGCTGTATTAAATAAAAATATTCAGATATCAAAAATACTTTATAAAACATTTTAATTAACCAGTTTTATCAGTTTTCGTGATCCAATAGCCGTAGGAGGGCCTTTCTGGCAAACCAAAGGTGTTGCGAAACAAGAAAATTTCCTTATGCCAGAAGGGCGCTAACTATGCGCACGTACTATGCGCGCCCCTTTGGCATAACGACGCGTAGGTTACGCCCCTTTTTGGCACAATGCCGAGTAGGTTACGGCCCTTCTGGCATAAATACGCTGCATTCAAGCCTTATGCCAAAAAGGCCCTAACATGTTTTTTGCACATAGCATGTACAATTCTGAATATTTTATAACACATTTGAAACATTTCATGTAAAACTTAATAACTTAACATATTTATCGAAATTGGCTTCAAAAACAAAAAAACGACCACAAACTTTTGATTATTAAAGAGGCCAAAACCTTTAAACGCGATTATCTCGGAATGGCCAAAAGCAGTTAAGGCCCTTTTGGCATAAGGCCGACGAAATGACAGTTTTTGTTATAACTTAGTGAAATCCTTGCTTCTTATTGGTTATCAGCAGATTTGTCACTGATTTGTGTCATTTGTCATTGAAAAAAGGGCTTTGTGAAATGGGTTCCATGAGAGAAAATTCATAGAGACACATGAAGACAGACATAGTTACAATAGTGATAACTATTTTCTATGTCATGCTTTACCAGTTACAACGGAACTGACCAAAGTGCTTGTATATACAGTGTTATTACCCTGGTCACTGGATCCAATTATGATCTAAAGTAGATTTGACTGTATATCACCCCCCACCCCCCTAGGAGTTTATAAACTGGACATGGTCAATTTCTGTATTAGTTTTGCCGCGTCATATCTGAACAAGCCTTTACTCAACGATCTTTAGAATAATCTGGAAATATTGTTGTTGTTGTTGTGGTTTATTGGCGTTTATCATTCAGAAGTGAATATTTACAGTCAATTTCTGTATTAGTCTCTTACCAGACTGCCTTCAATTTCTGTATTAGTTTCTTACCAGACTGCCTTCATTATTTCCCACTGCAGTATGGGCGCTGCCTGTCAATCGTCGAGTCTCCTTCACGTTGAAGGTTACGTCTAAGCCTTTGGCACTGGAACCGTCTCCTGTTAGGGTTCAGAAAATAATGAGAAAATATTGCGGGGTCAATGACACAAAGCATAACTCAATTTTGGCCATTTTGAGAAAAAGTCAGGCCTTAAATTTCAACATTTTTAGGGCAAGGCCACTTTTCTGTAGGGCACATTCCTATATTACAGCACCAATGGGAAGAATTGGAAACGGCACAAAAAATCTCCAAGGCCAATGAGAGGGGCATTGAGGCCAATCAAAGGGCCATCCAAGGCCATGGCCTTGGTGGCCTTGGATTAATTTAAGCCCTGAAAAGTGGTTCATGTGTCACTGAGCACTTAGGCCTTAAGGAGTTAAGTCTATGTTTCACTAGCCATTGACTTCACTGGAGTGTTGGGTGGAGCTTTTTGTTGTTGGTGTTTCCTGGAAGGCCCACATTTTTCTGAACATTTTGATATCAAATACTCATTTTGGTAAAATATGGAGTTACGTCTTTGTGTCATTAAACCCTTGATGTATTCACAGCAGGGTTTAAACATGTGACAGAAAGAGCCATGATACTGAAGATGAGTGGTGCGAAACTGTCCGATAGAAAGAACACAAAGGAGCTCACGGAAAGGTTGGGTCTGGAAGAAACGCTGGTGGAAGTGGTACGGAGAAGTGGATTGAGATGGATCAGTCATGGGCTAACAGGAGTACATCTTACAGGAGCATATACTTTACAGTCCTCTGCCCCATTTCACAAAAATTGTCATCAGTGACAAATGACAGTTTTTGTTATAACTTAGTGAAATCCTTGCTTCTTATTGGCTATCAGCAGATTTGTCACTGATTTGTGTCATTTGTCATTGAGAAAAGGCTTTTTGAAACAGGTCCCTGGATTGGAAATGCATTTAGCAAACAGGTCATCCAGTCTTGGAATAGTTTACCAGGGGGCCGTTTCTCGAAACCGTCATAACTACAAGATCAACGACATCTCGCCACTGTCACACAACTTGTCAGCTAAGTGTTTCACGAAGCCGTCTTTGCCAAGATCTTTTTAATTGCTGTAAAGCGCCATCACAAGTCAGTTTGTTGCCATTCCATGGGCCGCGAAATGGACGATTAGTTTCACTATCATCTTGAGAAAAATATAGATGAGTTCGGTACGTAATTCTCTGGGATGCGAAATGCAAATGTACAAAAGTGAGAATACAAATTATACAGATACTTTAAAAAGCTTAATATAAACATTAAATCACAAATCATTAAACTATAACATATAAATAAGAGAGGTAAGAATGTTACACACCGTTTTCCATAGTTGATCCATAGTCTTTTCTTAGGATACCGTCATACCTTTGGGGCCTATGTGCATTATTTTTCCCTCTCTATTTACTTCTTCCAAATTATATTTTCAATATCAAATCAATTATATAACAAGTATTTATGAGACTCTAGAATAAAAAATGGCTGAGAAAAGACATTTTGCCTAAAATTCCTCGTCACAATAAACAAAAAAGTACGTATTGATAAACTATCACATTACGGTATCCTTCAACTAACTTTTGATTCGTCTGTCGAAAAAAAACACTCACCGGTTTTTCTTCAATTTAAGAATCTTTACAGAAATATGCAAATCGTTTGATGATCTACATTTGATAATGACACTATTTATTATTTATTATTTATTTTAGGAGAATTTATATGTATATATTTCTTTTTGAACAATTTTAGCCCCAAAACTTGTTTTGGGTTATTCGTGATAAATCAAATGGATCGTGACAAAGACTATGTTCTTGAGCTGCTAGTATCGCGATATATCGATATCATGTCTGTCATGGCTTTGTGAAACGGTTTATCCGCTTCATGATATCTCCGTAGGTCGCCGACAAAGATATGACTGTCATGGAGTTGGTTTCGAGAAACGGCCCCCAGTGTCTCTAGAAAATGCTTCCAGCATCAACTCATTTAAACACAGCTTTAATTCTTTTTGGTCAGACAAACACTTTGTTATAGCATAGTATGACATTCATGCACTGATTTAAAGACCTTTACTAATGTACCAAGTGATCTGACTGGGAGACCTACAGGATATCCTACAATCCTGTATAGATGATGATTGTCATCATTTTACTGTACCTTTGCTTGTATCGATGAAGACACCAACAGACTTGAAGACCCCGAGACCTTCCAGTTTGACCTTTGCCTCTCCTGTCCTCTGGATGACCTCTTTGAAGGTCTTGGCCTGAAGGACATCTTTCATGTGACGTATCACAAGGTCATCTTTGGTTCGACCTAAGCCATCTATGTGGACATGCTCAACTTTGACCTTGGAAAAATTTAAAAAAAATAAGATTGCAAAAATTAACATTTTTTTCACAGGCAAAAATAGTTTTAAGAATATAATTCAATTCTGTTTTAACCTTTCTTCCTACCATACAGATATTATGGTACAAAAGAAAGAGGATGTCATAGACTGAAATTAAAATTATTAAACTTTTTGTATTATATTCCCGGACAGGCATGCATTAATGTATGCAAATCTGTTAATTTAAATTTTTGAAATTATTTGCACTTAATTGTCTTTGTGAACAGTATTTCTGACACTATTGATTGAAAAGGTTTTATTATGATTGCACTTCGCAGCCAAATGGCTGAATTATGTACAATTTACCTTGGCAATAATACACACAAATGTGGTTTGAGAAACGGATCAACTTTGATTCTAAGAAGGCAAAAACAGACAAAAGGTAAAAGATAGAGAAAAGGGTAAAAGTGGATTCGAGTCAATAAATTTGAATTTGAATTTGGAGGGCTATGCACTAGCAACTGCTATTGATGTGGTTAAAACAATAAGGGGCTAAATATTGTACTGGTTTCACATGCATCATAGCCAGCGTAAGGCTCTGGCGAGGCACATGAAGAAGAAGATATGTGAATGTTATTGGATCAAGAGATGATTATTAAATGCGTCTCAACTACAAATTAAATCTTACTGGATTATTTCCATCAAAGACATGTTTGTGTAAGGCTGGGTCCTCCTCATCCAGCGTAGGTCTCTCCTCGGATGTAATTTCCTGTCCAGAAAAAAAAAAAATATGTCAGATTAATCAAATGTTTGGGTAACATTATTTATTAATGTTACAGTCATTATCATCAGGAACAGGAAAAGGTGAAAGGTAAGCAAAGTGCAATCACTCTGGTATCAAATTTTCACTTTTTTTTGTTAATTCTTGACTGATTTCTAAGTGCTTTGTTTGAATAGAAAGAAGAGTCCACTAGACTACTCGGAGCACTAGCGAACTCGAAAAGTAGTTTGCACGGTTCGTCAGGTGCAGGAATGGCCTTTCATATGCATTTGATTTAGATTTTTATTTACAACCATCTTTACGAAGGGGCAAGGCTAGGTGCTATCAATATCACATTTCACATTATCTCCGAGCTATTAGCTACGAATGTGCTCTTACTGTGTCAGATCACGATGCAGTGCATGGCCACTCCGAAGGAGGGCGCGTCACACTACATGGTTATCAACAAGTGGGACAGTGCAATAAGATAGTCTGGGAAAGTTGGTTCTTTTTCACGGTATTAAAAATGTCTTTTTAATCAAAATCATACCAAATTAGCAATCAGGGTTTCATAATCATAATTTCATACCAAAATACAAATCAATTATCTTACCTTTGCGTGAATTTGCCCCATTTTCGCGGTTTGTCCAGCTCCCAATCTAGAGGTGTAGTGGTAATCCAGACGTTACTAATTATATTTGAGGAGCGTCCACATTTAAACAAAAAAGTTGTAATCGACTTCCTGAGATATACCGTACATGCAGCAAATTTGTTATTGCATTTTTATCCAATTTCCATAAATTAAAATTTCTAACCCACTGTTTGGATTTACAAATTAAAGAAAAGTTTTAAACTGTTCGAATTCTAGCCGGGATTGGATATGGAGTATCTAACATAGTCTAGGCCTATGCCGCCTATCACTTTTTCGTTCTTCCTTTCTTAAGTGTGTGTGTGTGTTGGGGGGGGGGGGGGGGGGGGGGTCGGAGGGGTGCAGGGTGGCTAGTTTGCATAACCTTTATTTTCAGTCGTTGAGCAAAAAAAAAGTGGCTGCACAATCCTTAAGCTGCAATCTGTCTTAACAACCAGCAACTCACAAATCTATTACCAGGATCTATATTATTCCAGTTATGGCTTCAGCTTAACTATATACACTTCAGGTGAACTTCCTTCTGATGAATTTGTTCACTTACACCAGGGAGATAAGAGTTTCTCCCTGCTTACACAAACACGCATTCATTCCCTTTTTTTTTAAATCGGAAATTGCTCAAAGTTTCAGTAGATCTAATATGTTTCTTTAATTTTCTGCTTTTTATCAGTTCCCCCGGAAATAAATATTTGATATAAAATATAAACCGAGTATAAACAAAACCTTATTCTCTTAAAGATGATATGGAATTGGCATCATACCCAAGGGGGAGGGGGGGGGGGGGGGCTGGAAATCTCAAAATTTGGCCGACCGATATTTCGTTCAGTGAGGGGGGGGGGGGGGGGGAGGTCACTTTAATTATTTGTTTTAATTGGAGGGGGGGGGGGGTCATCAAAAATCATACACATAAAAAAAAGGTGTCCACTTGCTGAGTATAGGCCAATTATTATTTCATAGCAGGTGAAAGTAAAACCTTGTATTACTAGACAGGCTCTTGACAAAACGTGTTTATTTGAATTCAGTACATATACTTAAAGCCTTTGAATGTGCCCCTTTTCCCCGGAAAGGGCCCTTTTTGGTTGGTGTTCTCCCCCCCCCCCACTTTGAATGACGCTCCGCGGCCCTTGCCTGCTAAAAACCCCTGAGTTTCAAGGGGGCTGTGCCCCCTGGACCCCACGCCAGTGGCGTACCTGGGGTACTCCGTCAGGGGGGGGGGGGGGCAAGCTACCGAAACAAACAAAAAAGGCGATGCTAATTTTCACTTCTGGCGAGCGAGCGAGCAAAATAAAATCTTTAAGTAACGTTTGGTATATAAACTGGTATTGTGGCAAGTTGGGGTGGGAACATTCACTTGTTAGCGACGTTAATTTCATTTTTTTGCAAACGTAGTGAGCAAGAAAAAAAATCACTTCTTTTTTAATAATTGCCACTTAAACTTGGTTCAATTGTCCCATGCAGGGCGCGGGAACAATATTGTGTTTAGGGTGATTTTATACCCATTTTAGCTAGCGAGCGAAAATACATCTTTCTCTCAATTAATTGCTATATAAAATTTGTTTCATTGTTGCAGGTAGGGGGCGGGCACAATCGTGTTTAAGGCAATGTCAATCCCATTTTGGTAGGCAGGCAACCCCCTACATTTCTCTTTTTAATGATATTGTAGCAGGTTAGTGGTGGGCACATAATTCCACGAGCTAGCGAGCGTAACGAGCGGAAAAAAAAAATCACTCCTCTTTTATAGGGAAAATATGGTACATAAAACTTGGGTTCATTGTTCCATGCCAGGGACGTGATTATTAAAAGCGGTGTTATTTCTATTTTGGCGAGCGAGCGTAGCGAGCGAGCAAAAAAAATCACTTCTCTTTTATAGGGAAAATATGGTATATAAACTTGGGTTCATTGTTCCATGTCAAGGACGTGATTATTAAAAGCGGTGTTATTTCTATTTTGGCGAGCGAGCAAAATTTTTGTAATGATAATTGGTTCATAAATTTCAGATTTTTTGTTGCAGGGCAGGGCTTACACAATCATGTCTAAGGTGATGTTAATTCCGTTTTGGCGAGCACGAGCACACCAAACTTCTTTGAATAACGTTTGGTACATAATTATTACCTGGTTGTTGCAGGTTGGGGCGGGCATGTTAGCGGTGTCAATTCCATTTTGGCGAGCGAGCATAGCGAGCAAGCAAAAAAAATAATTCTCTTTTAATAGAAATTAATAAATAAACTTGATTTTATTGGTGCAGGTCGGGATGGACGCAATCGCGTTTAACGCGATTCAATTCCTTTTTGGCGAGAGGGCGAAAAAACTCTTCCATTTTTAATGATATTGTTGCAGGTCAAGGGTGGGCATAATTGTTTCCAAAGCAATGTCTATTCATTTTATTCGCGAGCGAGTGTAGCGAGTGAGAAAAATGAATTAGTCTCTGTTAGTAACATTTGGTACATATATTGTGTGTTATTGTTGCCATGGTTGCAGGTCGGGGCCCGTCGGGGCAGGCACAATTGTATTCTAGGCAATACTAATCCTTTTCTTTTTTCAGGGGGACGAGCAAGTGAAAACATTTAATACAAAATAGGCTAGCAAGCAGTTCGCGCCAGCGAAGAGTTTCAAATTTGTTATATCACTTATATTTCCTATTTTCATTTGTTTTAATTTTTCAGGGCCGTATGCGGAATATTTTTCTGGTGGGGGAGGGGGAAAGATGCGTCAAAAGTTTTCGAAGAATCTCAAAAGCAAAAGGAGTGAAGGGAGTTCGAGCGACCGAACTGGTCATGAGGGTACTTTTGCATTTTCAAAAGTAGAATTGAAGGATTTGGTATAGGCCTACAATACATTTTCAGGAAAAAAAACTGTACGTTTTCAAAATATCTGGGGTCAACTGCCCCCCCCCCCCCTGGTGCGTACGGCCATGGTCTTTTTTAAAAAATTTCCCCATTTTTATTCCTTTCCTTTTCTTTTCCCTTTTTCTTCCTTTTCTCTTCTTCTTCTTTTTTCTTTCCTTTTTTTCCTTTTTTCTCTTTCTTTCCTTTTTTCTTTTTTCCCCTGGAGCCCGTCAGGGGGGCACTCTGCCCCCCTGCCCCCCCCATAGGTACGCCAGTGCCCCACGCCAATTTACGCTCCGTTCATTTTGCTCTACCTGATCGTAAATACTTTAAAGGGATCGTTTAACAATGTTAAATCTGAGATACACGGCCCTACGTGTTATCAGTGTCTGTGATATGGTGTAATATTGAAGCCCTAAAAAAATTGCGCTTCAAAATGATCAAGAAGTGCCTCAAAAAAGTAAAAATCTTTGAGTGACCGGTTTTACCATACTCGTTTTCCCCAAAAGACTGTAGTGTTATGAAAACCGTCAGGCGAACAGTTTTCAAAATGTGTAATTCCAATCATGAATATCTTGATAATCAGACAGGCGATTGGCTTGTAAAAGTCATGGGGTTCCTGACTGACCTAAAGGTTTATAATTATCATTGCATCATGAGCTAAATCCAGAATTTTGTTTCAGAATCTGAGACAAAGTTACCGGATCCCTTTAAACGTTCCGCGGGGCCTGATGTAAGGTGATAAAGCTGTTGAATTAAACTGAAGCCCGACGCCAGTGATTGCTGTCGGCCCATGTTGTTGTCGTTGTTGTTGTTGTTGTTGTTGTTGTTGTTTATAGGCGTTTTTTTCATTCAGAAGTGAATATTTACGCCTCTTCTCTTAGGATTTGTATTCCTTTAAAATAAGATTGACTTTTTTTATATAAATAGGTTTGAATAAAATGGATTTTTAAAGGTTAATATTTTTTGTTTAATAATGAAGAATTCAGTTGTTGGCGAGCAAAAGGACTATCGGCCATATAGGACGCCAAAGGACAAGGTACGGAGAGCCGGAGGGGGTGTAGGGTGGCTAGTTTGCAAACATTTTTTTTCAGTTTTTGTGCAAAAAAAAGTGGCTGCACAATCCATAAGCTGCAATCTGTCTTGTTTGACACAGCCAGCAACTCACAAATCTCGTATTTATTACCGGGATCTATTATTACAGTTATGGCTTCAACTTAACTATATTATACACTTCAAGTGAACTCCCTTCTGATGAATCTGTCCACTTACACAAACACGCATTCATTCCCTTTTTTTAAATCGGAAATTGCTCAAAGTTTCAGTAATTTGTTTCTTTAATTTTCTGCTTTTTATCAATTCCCCCAGAAATAATTATTTGATATAAAATATAAACCGAGTGTAAACAAAAACGAATTCTCTTAAAGATGATATGGAATTGGCATCATACCCAAGGGGGGGGGGGGGGAGAAACGCATTTTTTTTTTTGGGGGGGGCCCTGGAAATTTCAATATTTAAAGCCTTTGTATGTGCCACTATTCCCCCCGGAAAGGGCCCTTTTTGGTTGGTGCTCCCCCCACTTTGAATGACGCTCCGCGCCCCCTTGCCTGCTTAAAACCCCTGAGTTTCAAAGGGGCTGTGCCCCCTGGACCCAACGCCAATTTACGCTCCGTTCATTTCGCTCAGTAGATCAGAAATCAATTTCAAAGACAGATGAAATACGGTAACGTAAGGTAATTCTCATCGATCGCTCTTGTGAAATTTCGTTCGGTTTACATATATGATATTATGGTGCCGGCTGGCGTCATTTTTTTCTGCGGCACAGATTGGGGCTTTTAAAAAAAAGAGTTCTTGATTTAACCCTAACCCTAACCCTAACCCTAAACTTTTCCATAGGCTCAACACGCACCTAACCCCAATCTGTGCCGCAGAAAAAATAACGCTGCCGGCTGCGCGCCCGCGTATCTAAATTGTCATAGCTACCCGCTCGCGTACAAAGACATAATACTATGCCCGGTCAATATTTTTCACCATACCGCCCGACAGTCCGTAGTGAATTTCATGCCCGCGAATTTGACCAATCAGAGGCTAAGAATCTAGACATGCGGTATATAATGAAAGCTATTTGGAGCTCTGGTAGAGATTTGTTTTTCCTAGTGGGAAAAAAAAAATTATCACGTGAGCACCAATTGACCAATCATGTATTTCGAATACTCATGAAAATTGGGAGAATCAGAGAGGAATGTGGGTGAGAAAGTTGGGGGAGCGCGTAGACGGTTTTCATGCAGTCCATGTATATAATATATCAACAGATATAGTTTATCCCGGTTTATCCGTACTCGCTCGATAAAAGATTATATGTGCGCGCGTTTTTTTTTTGTGTGCGTGCATACGTGTGCGTGCGTGTATATATAGGCCTATATGCACCTTTTTTCACTTCTTTAGCGAGATTGATGCCCCAGTGATAACCAGGTCTTTTTTTGGCAGGAATTTCAATCCAAATCGGTAAGTGATAGCGCGATCGATTCATTATATTTTCATTATATTTTCATCGGTAAGTCAAGGTCTAAATGAAAACTGAGCCGATTCATTATAAATGTTCTTTGTTTGTTTGTTAAACTTTTAGCTCAACATAATTTATATAGTGCATAGTTATAGAACATGAACCCAATTACATTTTAGGCAATCAACTCAGAACGATTTCAATGGCATAATATTGCTCAGAGAATTTCTGTTCGGATTGTTAGGCAAATGGAATGTTTGAATATTTCAAAAGAGAATGCACGAGCCAGTTTTCATTTTCTTAGGTTCAATTAGAATACGTATTTGGGATTGTACGTAGTGTTTCATGTAGGCAGGTGTGCACGCATGTGCCAGTGCCTCTATGTGCAGGTGTGTATAATTATGTGTGAAGGCGTATTTATTTTTTACTAATATATATATATAATTAAACAGTTGAAATAAATATCCTAGGAGTTTAGTTCACTATTACTATAGTACAATCATTATAGAATTTTGAATTCACTATCTGACGAAATAAAATAAAACCGGTCATAGTGAATTGAGCTCTCTGGGATTTTTTTTAAAATTTCAACTGTTTTAATCGTTATTTCTATATTACCGCGATAGAGAAATTTCCGAATTACAGACACTTTTTTTTTAAAAGGCAATTTTGTTTTATTTCTCCAAATACAAACCATACATTCAATTCAAAAAATAAACGTGTTCAATATTGATTGCTTTTACATAAACATAATTACACAAAAACTTATTTTCAGTATATATAACAACAAATTAAACGTGTAAGTACCTAAACACAATATATATATGTCAATTGTAAATGTTATTCTCTTATACAGTGCGTCCCAGAAAAAACGAAACCGAGAACTATCGATGCTTTATCATAACTTAGTCAAATTTATAATTAATAAATGACACATATTTGGAAAGCTTAGATCCTCTTCTTTCATTTGATGCAACTCATATGATGCATATTTCATGCATGAGTGATTAAAATGAATATGAAGAGAGGAAACCAAAAAGTCATTTGGCGGGCGGTATCTGACTTTCAAAGAGAAAATCACATTTCTAAAAAGTTGAGTTTCTGCCCTTTCATATGACACTTCAGTCATGAAAAATGAGCAAGGAATGACAAAGTTCTGTTTGTTTTAAGTAGTGCTTGCATTTCCATAAATTTATTAAACGAATTCCCAGCTTTCCCATTCTAATTGCTATTTTCTTTTCCTCATCCCTATACTTAAAAATGCTTTTTTTTTGTCTTCATTTTCTCTAAAGTTGGTACTCGCCCCCCGATCTTGACATAAATGTCACATACTTCACCATGAAAATGACGGTATTACACATTTTTATTCTATTATGAACTACCAACCCAACAAATATATCTTGCCATTCTAAATCTTTAATTATCTAACTCAAAAAGTTGTATTAAAGCCTGCCATATCCTTTGAACGCTCCCGCAAGATAAAAATAAATGTTTGTATGTTTCTATTTCCTGCTTACAAAACGAACATAAATTATCACCAACAAAACCAAATCTATGAAGATGCTCATTAGTATATATGGCTCCATGCAATAATTTGAATAATAATGTAATAATTTAATTTAATTCTCGTTGTTTTCTAATAAGTGTAGTAATTCTTGGTCTAACAAATATTTCTTTTAATTCTTTATCTATAAAATCATAATCATTTCCCCCATCCCTTTACCTGCAAATCATACGTTTGCTGCAGTGCTTTGATAAAATAATCATCAATTGTTCTTCAACTCACATCCAAAAACTGTATTTTTTACCTGAAATATGGAAAAAAGTATTAAAGCTTATAAAATCAACCTCGAGGAATTGTATTAACCCTGAATCATCCTTCCATAACCTGGGTATCGCATCATAAATATCAATAATCATAAGCAAATTATTACCTTTCATACCGAGGTTCATAAAATAATTAACAGACTTAACATGGCCTTTCTCAACCAAGTGATTCAGTTGAACAAACCCTCTTTCAAACAAGTATCTATCAAATATACTTTTTCCATTTATATATATATTCCGATTATTAAAAATAATTGGATTAATATAACCCTCAAAAAATCTTAAATTACTTGTCTCTTGCCCTTCTTGCAACATATGGTGGAATATCTAAACGAGTTTAATCTTTTTAAAATCATAATCACATAAAAAATTAATCTACCACCCACAAACTGTAAGCAATGATCAAAAAACAATTTCCATCCCAAATTTTTCTCTCCATATAAAAGACATTTTTATCCACATTATGCGCTTTATTTTAACGGACATTTCAAAATTAATCATTCTTAATCCTCCAAAGTCATAATCCTTATACATTATTGCCGGTTTAATTCTATCTTTCCCCCTCCATATAAATTCAAATGAAATTTTTGCAACTTCTTCGTATACTCAATGAGGGACAATAACGAGAGATGAAATATAATTTAATTTTGAAAGCGCATAAGTTTTTAACAAATGTTTTAGCAATTTTTTTTATTTTACTTAGAATTTCTTTATAATTTAAATGATCTTTTAATCTTCGATCTAATGAATAACTTACCCCTAAAATGTGTATTTCCTTAACCAAATTTCCAAATAAAGGCCCATGTTTGTTCTCATCCTCACCCATCCACATAAAATGTGTCTTTGTTTTATTCACTTTAAGACCGCTAATTTGTTCAAATGATTCAAAAATATATTGCAACCTTCTAACCGAATCAATATCCTTCAAAAATATTGTCATATCATTTGCAAATAACACTTGCCTAATTTCAGATTTTCCAAATGTAATCCCTTTAATACCGTTATCCCTCCTTACTGCATGCGCCAAAACTTCGATGGCAACCAAAAACAAATATGGCGATAATGGATCTCCTTGCCTTACTCCCCTTTCTATTTCAAAATACCCCGTGGAGTGACCATTGCACCGTTCATAACACTACTACTTATCCCTTTATACAATAATTTTACCCAAGAGCAAAATGAATCTCCAAAACTGAACAATTTCAATATTTGAAATAAATATCTATGAAATACAAAGTCGAAAGCTTTCTCAAAATCCACTGCACACAAAAACCCTTTCCCTTGTTTCCCATAATGCATAGAATAAAATAACATATCATCTATCAATCGTACATCTTCCCCAATATTTTTATCTTTTATATATCCAACTTGATCATGTTGAATTATTTCATTTAAAACCTCTTTCATTCTTTTTGCTAGAACTTTAGATTCTTTTTATTTAAAAAAAAAAAAATCTTACAATTTTCTAATCTACATTCAAAAGCGTGATGGGTCGATATTTTTTTTATATGGAGAGTATCTTTCGCTTGTTTCTCAATTAAGGTAATAACCCCTTGTTTTTGAGATGCCGTTAATTCCCCCTTTCATATGTTTCATTCAATACCTCTACTAACAAATCACCCAAAGCTGGCCAAAAAGTATAATAAAATTCCACTGTTAACCCATCATTTCCCGGGGCTTTATCAATTTCATTTCTTTTAAGACTATCAAACATTCATCTGTTAGTTAATTTACCTTCACATATTTCCCTACTGTTTTCATTTAACTTTGAAATATCATTAAAGAAGAAAGGGTCGTTTTGATATATATCAGCCCTTAATGAATATAAATCTTAATAAAATATTTTAATTTCCTTTAAAATGTCCTCCTTATCTCTAGTAGTTTCCCCATTCTTGTATACACCTCCCTAATACCACTTTTCCTTTTATTCGATTTTAACAACTGTTCAAAATATTGCGTATTATTTTCTCCATCTTCAAACCAATTAGCTGCTCTTGATCTTATTTTAATGCCCTGTCGAGAAAATCATACAATTTACACACACACATACACGCACACACACACACACACACACACACACACATATATTATGATACTTATGTATATATTTCTGTAGAGAAATAGAAGTGATCATTCTCACGTATAACGACTTAGTTGTTCATCGTCTCTTCAATGCTATTTGATTATTTTGATGACAGTAACGAGTCTGTACGGTACTATGTTTTTATGCAGCGTCACCTGGCAATCACATAGCAGATAAATGATCATCAGTACCGGGTTTAAAGGCCGTGTAGCTTGGCAAATACTGGTTAACGCCATCTACGTCTTCTTAAGGGCAACTGCACGTAAACGAATGGACTTGATTAACGGTAGACAGCGACTTAATCTCTACATGGTCGGCGTTCGCGAAACAGACCGAAGTTCTCTTCACGCTTTGGTTTCGCTTTTGTTGCACGCACGTGATTGCTGCGGTCGCGTCGTCCGTAATAAGTAGCGAGCTTTCGATTAAGGCACCCGACGTCGGCTACTACGAGGTACTGGAGCGTGGAGACGTTGCGCAGCTCACATCCGTTCCCTTCGCTGCAGTGCTTTCGATTTTTCACGTCGGTGCTTTCGTCGGTCACGTGACCATTTTTTGTTTAGATCAGATGATTAAATCAGGTAATAAATTCACAGTGCGCGAAAATCTGATACGAAGAATAACATGAGGATGACAGATATAGACAGTTGAAATAATTGAGAAAAAAAAATAACATAAGAAAAGGTGATAGAAAAATAAACAAAGGATAGGAAGAGGAAATAATAAAAACAAAGAATAACATACGGAAAGACAGAAAGAGAAAGTGATAGAATGCTAAAACATAGAATAACATAAAAGAAGGTGATAGAAGGAAGGAACAAAGAAAAACATAAGGAAAGATAGAAAAAGGAAGTGATAGAGCGATAAAAACAAAGAATAACATAAGAGAAGGTGAAAGAAGGAAGAAACAAAGAATAACATAAGGAAAGACAGAAAGAGAAAGTGATAGAATGGTAAAACAAAAAATAACATAAAAGAAGGTGATAGAAGGAAGGAACAAAGAAAAACATAAGGAAAGATAGAAAAGGAAGTGATAGAGTGATAAAAACAAAGAATAACATAAGAGAAGGTGAAAAAAGTAAGAAACAAAGAATAATATAAGGAAAGATAGCCGGAAAGAGGAAGTGATAGAATGATAAAATCAAAGAATAACATAAGAAAATGTGATAGAAAAAGAAACAAAAGATAGCAAGAGGAAATAATAGAATAATGAAAACAAAGAATAACACAAAAGAAGATGATGAAACTATACTCACGTTGACGTACGGCGACGGGGATTCACGGAAATTGCCCCCGACTCCCGTCGGGTGATTTTGAAGGGAACGTGGGCCCAGAAGCTCACGCATGCGCATGGGATAAATATGACATCACGCGAAGTAGCCCACGTCAGGTGCCTAAAATCGAAAGTTCGCTATTATAGTCGTAACTGGCAACGAGTCAGGCACGGGAAAGACAGTAGTCTCGTCATTCTACACCCCACTTAATACTTTGAAAATATACACTCTCAGTTTCTCTCTCTTCGTCACTAATTGCCTTCCTTTCCCTCTCTTACTTCATTCATGGCACGAAGTATATGTAGCATGGAGTTACTAGGTTATAGGTAGGCCTATAGACCAGTTTTGGAAACGCCCCTCTCTCAAAAAATGAAAGTTCTTATTAACAATCATGTGAAAGAATTATGTTTGACTAATACGTGATGATACAAATTTTGCCGGGAAACCGCCTACTACTTGATATAATTATGTGGTAAATTATTATATCTATCCGGAATGGATAGATATCGCGTAGTCCCATATACATCTTTCTGTGCAGTGCTTGTAACTTTACCAAGACTGGGCCAAATTTCTTATCATTTTGATGATTCCAGAACCTTGCAGTACACACCAAAACTTACACTGTCGCTCATATAGTTGTAGTATTTTTTTACCCCAATTTATGGAATTATTTTGACAATGATTTATTCCTAATAGATCTAGATAATGGTATACATTCTCAGATTTTATTGAATAATAATTTGCCAGTGTTTGTTTTGCGTGACTGCTAAAGCATTATGTATGCTGCTATGATTATTAAGTCATAAATGACAGTAATGAGGATTAATGCCTCACAAAAGGGCAGTAATATGGCACATCGACACGGTTTTGATCCTGGAGCCTCACAGTTACGAGGCCATTGCTTTGCCACCGAACCATGACTGTACGCATATTGATTCAACTGATAAATATTTAAAAACTATAGTTGTTGAAATAATGGTTTTGAATGGGCATCGAAATCAGACAAAAGACATATTCTTATTTAACATTCAACATTTCTTTAACATTTCTTTAACATTTCTTTAACATTTTGAAAATGAATAATTATAGTCAAAGCAGCCTATATCATAATCATTGCCCATTATTTATGTGTTTTTTTACGCAAACCTCTGAAACATATGACACAGTTCTACTTTTCAATAAAATCTTCGGTACAGAACGAATATGACAGAACCTGGAAAGATATGAAATAAAGTTGTTAATTTTTGTTTAATTGATTACAACTTCCATACATAAATCAGAATGTTCTTACGTGTAATCGGATTTTGCTTAAACTTTCACTTATATGTTTCTCTCATTTTTTCGCTTAGATTAAAATCAATAAAATATCATTGTGGCTGCACCTATACCCTTTAAAAAAGCAACATTTCCTGTTGCAAATACTAGTGTAATTGTAGAATAAGACAAGATGTTTGAAAAATTATATATTTGTACGCAACTCACATTTCCACTGGTGAACCCACACATAGGAGCATCACTATCCTGGCTGTGTAGTAAAAGATGTGCTTTTGATTCTCAACATTTCAAACACCACTGTACAAAACTCAACTGATTTCACTCAAAATCGGTATTTTAGTGAGAATTGATGACACCAAATAACAGTAAAATACTTTTTTTTTTAACTTACTGATTTTAAAAAGAATAATTTAAAAATTCAAATTGTAAGTCTATAGTGTCAAAATTTGCTTACAGCTGCATCGACATGATTGTGTGCAGTCTATGCAATATTGTGTGGTGTGTATATTTGTGTTTAGGTCTAATAAAACCCGCCTCACAGCAAGCATGCAGTGTTAGAGGTCAATACGCATTAGCATTGACTCTCTATGCTTTGCTGGAGTGGGTGAACCCGGGATACTTGTCCTTTGCTTTCTATTGTCGTTTTGTCCAATTGTCATATGGTCTAACGCCATTCAGACCAAATGACACGGAGACGGGCCAGGGGCTTTTGCGATACCAGATTAAATCCTTTTATTTTATATAATTATGTATGTAATTATATGTAGAACAAATAATTCAATTAGGATAATCCTATATATACATATTGTCTGGGTACAACAGTTAAAATCAAAAACAAAAAAAAGTCTTCAATGTAATGGTTGTACTTTTCTTTATTCGCCCCTTTCCTATTCAAGCCCTGTGCTTTTAGGGAATTTCGCCACCTTCATACATAACATTGTAATTATAAACATCATGGTATGTTCATTTTGTTTTTGTGAAGGGAAAAAATATTCATTAAATTTAATTGAAATTTAATTCGAAAATCAGTACCAAGGGCAATTTTGTTATCCTATTTTATACCTGCTCTATATATAAATGGACATTATTATTAAATGAAGTTACCCTGGGTAGGTCTAAATGTAAAGTAATTGTTATTATCCTTAAGTGATTATCATCGAATATATTTCATTTTTGTGTGTGTTATCATTTAGAATACGTTCAGGCAGACGAGTTAGTCATGAAGTTGTTCTTTGTTCCTCTTCTTTTGATCTCAATGGTCGTAGGTAAGGCCTTTTTGCTTTTATTTATCACTTCCCTTATTCACTTGATCTCTGCCCTTAATAATCCCTTCCCTTATTAACCTAAGCCCTTCCCTTATCAACAAAAGTAATTACCCTATTCACTTAATACATTCGCTTATTCACTCCCTTAATCACCTAATCACTGCCCTTATTAACTTAACCCGCTCTATTATTCAATTAAACTTCTGTCCCTACTTCGCGCAATCCCTTTTCTCAATCATTGCCCTTAATAACTTAATCCATTTCCTTATTTAGATAATTCCTTTGATAATTCCCTTAGTCGATTCCCTTATTTACTTTTAACTTCTCCCTTACTTACGCCCTTCCCCTTATTTACATAATCCGTTTCCTCATTCCCTTCGGCTCTTCCCCAAATCACTATAATGCTTTCTCTTATTGACCTAATCTGTTATCGTCAGAAATAGTTGTTATGTAACTCACATTACGGTAATAGTTATATATGCCGGCTCTAAACGGATACAATTAGGTGGACATTATAAAATATTTAATTCTTCATTACTGGTTTCTGTTTTTATTTTACATCTCACTTTTGCCAAGTATTCTTGTACCCCTGTATTCATCTGGCAAATGTAATCATGAATCCGTGGAAAGGGTATTTGGGCTTCCTTTTCCTTCGAAAATAGTTGTTTGCTAATGAGAAGTTTAATCTATCAAATTACATGGTATAACGCGTCTTGATATAGTGGATACGCAAACGAGTTGTGAAGCATTTGGTTTGTGGTTCTAATCCCAGCCCGACACCAACGTCCTTTGGTGAGACATTCATCTACATTGCCACTCTCCACCTATGGGATAAATGGTTACACTGGGGATTGCCGAAAGCAATTGAGGGTGTTTTGACATGTCATGCATGCACGTGAACATGGTGGTAGAAATGCACCCTTCTCATCAAAAAATCGTAATGATCGAACAAACATGCACCGACATTGTTTTTTTTTTTTTTTTTTTTTTTTTTTGGGGGGGGGGGGGGGGGGGTCAAAATGGTGTATGAGAAATGTAAATGGGTCTAATGTCTTTGCTTGCCATTTTAAACTTAGTGCATTGCATTTCGTCTTAATTTTGTACGCGCCAGAGATACCAATGAACGCGCATCTTAGCCGCGCATCATCGCTTTTAGCCGTGGGTTATCACCTTTGAATGGAACGTTTTTGCACGGTAGGCGTGTTAGGAAAGAATGATGCATGGTCACGGGTTTTCATTTGACCAATTAGATTGCCTACTTTCTAGAACCCGTTTTATAATGTCTGATATTGTCATTATCATTTCTAACACAGGTACCTGGGCCATTGATTGCTACACGTGTGACAATTGGGCTTGTGATGATCCTTTCTTTCCGTTTTTGTCGTTTTTTTCAAGAGCATCGCAAAACACTTGTCCCAAAACTTTCATTCCAATCAGACATTGTTCGGTAAGACATTCACTTGCATTTGTTTAATCTCATTAAGAAGGAATGTTCACCAACTATTTTTTCCCTTCGAAATTCTCAAAAAGGGTATCGTTTTTAATATCATCATTATGTGCGGCCATTCCCTATTCTTTTCTCCCTTTATTCACAAACAGGAGGTATACTTTCACCTACGTCAGAAGATTATCATTTGCTCTATTTCCTTATATTTTTCGCTTTCTGGTTGACCTCAAGTGTTATTTGACTCAAAAGCATATCTGTAATGATATCTCCCATGAAGAGAAGGGTGTATTCTAGTAAAGGTGAAAAATAACATAAGATGGCCCCCAAATGGAATTATTTTCAAGTGCTCCGAAATAGAAGAAGCAGCATTGTTTTGATTAAACTTTCATGGCACATATTTTTGTTATTATAATTTTTGTCATTTTCTAAATTATTTTCAACAGAAATAAATAAATCAAATCAAATCAAATCAAATTATTATTATTATTATTTTTATTATCATTATTATTTTTATTATTATTGTTATTATTATTATTATTATTAGATATGACTTGTAAGGCAGGAGATCCATTTGAAATTAATTGCTCAAGCTTTACTAGTGCAAAAGGTGAAACAACAGATATTAAATAAAGTACCATTTTTCAGTATGATACAAATTGTGAAACAATGCAATAATAGAAGCCAAATTAAGCATTTCTTGTTAATTATAATATTTACTTATCATTATATTACAATTATCATTATTATCCTAAATATGGATATAATTCATGGTAAAAGTAGTAGTAGTATTATTTGTATTATGATTATCATTAGTGCGATTAGTTTATTATTGAATAAAACTATTATAATTATTATTATCATAGCTAACATTATCATTATTATTATAATTTGTAGTAGTAGTTATAGTAGGAGTGGTTGCAGTATCATTAATATAATTTTCTTCTCTGTATTATTACTAATACCATGACTACTACCACCACTACTACTACTACTACTACTACTACTACTACCACACCCGCCAATACTATTGTTGTTGTTGTTATTATTTTTATCATTTAGAAAACAGTTTCTGGATCAGGAGTAAGGCGTTCATGTGCTCCCGTCTGTATTGAGGGCTGCTTTTTGGGTATCTGTACCTACTGCTGCAAATCCAACCTCTGCAATGGAGGTACCACCGTGACAACCAGCTTCGTTGCTATGGGCGTGGCCATGCTGGCTGCCTTCATCCTCGCCAGACAATAGGCTGCAGAATATGCATCACGTGACCGGGGTCGTAGGATAAATATACACAGCAATATGTATGCACTGTATACGTAGAATTATGTTGAAAAGATAGAAATCCTTGGTCTTTCTCGCAAAAGTGTGTTTAAGACGATCGCAGAGACTTTCGAGTAACATCCAAAGGCAATGTCAATAGTATATAGATAGATAGTTTATTGGTTTCCACAATATCTCATTTTATAAAGAGTGTAACAACATTGAAAATGATTATTTTATACATGTACACAATACCGGTACACACTATTCAGAATATTGTCCATTAATTTTAACTTAAGAGATAAAGTGGCGGAGCCTATGAAAATGCAGAGCTTGTTGTGGATAGGCTCCTTAAACTAAAAAATGACATAAGTAACTAAAGTAAAGTTTATAAAATACAAATACACGCTAAAACGGGGAAAGGGAGATTACAGGGATACATGAACCGATACTCACAATTAACTACAAAAGACAAGGAAAAGGGAAGGGAATTTATCTGCAGCTTATTGAAACAATATTACAATATAGTTTGTTCTCGATATGAGTATATAATAAACATAGTTGGTATGGTCATACCGTTAGTTACTCATTGTAATGAACAAAAGTATACAGTTGGAGACAAGAATAGTCAGGAATCAGGAATGACAATATGTTTTCAAATAATAACTTTTCAATTTTCTTCTGAATACATGTACACTTACAGACCTTTTAATCACAGAATCGAGAGAATTCCAGAACTTAGGACCTGTATAATTATATTAAGGTGTTTTGAGCAAAGCTTGTTCTCGTTCTAGGAAGGTGATAGGAAAACGCCTGTCGGGTAGAATATTCGTGGACTTGATTTCTTTTCTTAAATAGCCTTGTCCTTCAACTATTTAAATGTGCGAACATAGCAATGATGTACTGGCACTCAATAGTCGAAATATGATTCCATTGGGATTCACTATAGAGTTTTGAATTTGCTATTAAGATCATTTCTTAAAAGTCTTTGCGATCGTGAACTTTTAAAGTCGTCGGGTGTGTTTTATTAAATTTTTATTGCATATCGTATTTCTTTCATGTGGTTTCTGTTCCATCTCATTTTGTTTCTCTTTGTTTTCTGTTAAGGCTGAGTATGTAATTGAAAAATGAAAGAGGAAATGTACAGCAGTAGATCACTCAGGTGTGTTTTGTACATCTTTTTTAATTGCATATCGTATTTCTTTCATGTGGTTTCTGTTCCATCTCATTTTGTCTCTCTTTGTTTTCTGTTAAGGCTGAGCAAGACATTGAAAAATGAAAGAGGAAATGTACAACAGTAGATCACTCAGGTGTGTTTTATTTAAAAAATAACAATTGCATATCGTATTTCTCTCATGTGGTTTCTATTCCATCTCCTTTTGTTTCTTTTTGTTTTCTGTTAAGGCTGAGCATGAAATGGAAAAATAAAAGAGGACATGTACAACAGTAGATCACTCAGGTGTGTTTTATTTAAAAAATAACAATTGCATATCGTATTTCTCTCATGTGGTTTCTATTCCATCTCCTTTTGTTTCTTTTTGTTTTCTATTAAGGCTGAGCATGAAATGGAAAAATAAAAGAGGACAGCAGTAGATCACTCAGGTGCGTTTTGTATATCTTTGTTAATTGCATATCGAATATCTCTCATATTGTTTCTATTCCATTTCATTTTGCTTCTCTTTGTTTTCTGTTAAGGCTGAGCATTTAATTAAAAATTGAAAGAGGGAATGTACAGCAGTAGATCACTCAGTGTGTTTATATTAACTTAAACAAAACTTGCATATCGTATTTCTCTCATGTGGTTTCTATTCCATCATCTTTTGTTTCTCTTTGTTTTCTGTTAAGGCTGAGCATGGAATTGAAAAATAAAAGAGGACTCTGTACAGCAGTAGATTTATACTCTTAGGCAGAGTAAGTGCTATAGTAAATAATGACATACTCTTTCTCTAAGAGATTGAAGTTTTTACATCTGCACACTGGTGTGTCTTTTAACAGTAGACATTCTTAAAGTGCTTTCACTTTTTTCTTTCACTCAAAGTCGAAGTCAATCGCCAAAGCGTTGGCATATATTCTCCAGATGATTTCTGGGAAAAATATAGTTATTCAAAGATGGAGAATGTAAGACAATGTTTTCAAATGATATTGCTCTTGAGATGATTATGTTGAAGGTCTTTGCAATTGTGCTTTGTTTTAAAATGGATATTCTTCTGAAACAAGTTCAAGAATATTATTTTAAAGAGAAGGTTGAGTTCCGGGGAAGAGGTGAAAAATAATTTGTGGGCGTTATCATTCTTATTATGCAAGTGTGGAAGAACATCAGATAAGACATGTTCCCTGAAAAGCATGGCTCTTCAAATACCTTCATATTCTAAATATGTCATGTAACATCGTAAAATTCCAGGGTAGGATTTTTATGCCACGTGTTCGTGTAGTCCCATATACATCTTTATGTGTACAGTGTTTGTAACTGTACCAAGACTTGGCCAAGTTTCTCATCAGTTTGATGATTCCAGAACCTTGCAATACACACAAATTCTTATATGCTAGATGATCAACCATTTCTGGTCGATTCCCCACGTTTTCTTTCACAATGCAATCGCATGATCAGAACTCAACTTCATCTTTAAGCAATCAATTATAATTAGAAATCTCGTTTTCTCTTACTTCGAAATCCTTTCTAAAATGAACAAAATCTATCAAAAGTACATTTTTACTTAAAACCTAAATAAGAATAGTATACACAAAGTAAGGATTATCATAAATGTAGGTTCATGAGATTATTTTTTGATAACATCGAGAAGAAGCCAATTTGTATCCTTTTGTGGATTACAACCACCAAAATGTTAAAATTAATAATAAAACTTTTCTTTTGTTTTCAAATTGTATTATATCTGGACTCGTTTGATTTCATAAACAATACTTTAAAAACAGTCAAAATACGAGGTCGTCTTCCCGGATAACTGAGGCAGCCATCTCTTCAAAAACCAGCAACCACAAACTTCAACAAATTTTACAAACTTTGCCCACAAAAGTTTAACTTGGCTATTGTATGAACGCTGTTCATGACGTTATATATATATATATATATATATATATATATATATATATATATATATATGTACTCTACGTCTACTTAGCTTTCCATCGATGTATGGTTGTTTTCACCTCGGATGTAGTCCTTATAAGGCTCATTTATTGGGACTCGTTCAGAGCATGGAGGTAAGGGTAGATGTTCAGAGCAATATGATCGAGCTAAGGAAAGTCATTTGGTAGAAGAACTTAAGAGTACAACGTATGGAGGATAAGGGAATACAAAAAAAACCTACACACACACACACACACACACACGCGCGTATTTATATATACATGATGTTTACAAATATTTATATGTACACACACACACACACACCCCATACGCATTCATATCTTTACTATTTTTAATCAGAAATTGCTCAAAGTTCTTAAATCTTTCCGCTTTTCTTAAAACCAATATAATATACGGGTGGACTTCCCCTTTAAGATTTTCAAATAAATATTGAACATAAATTTATCTTTCATATATATATATATATATACCCCCCCCCCAAAAAAAAAAAAATCAAAAAAAAAAATCAATCCTTTAAGATGATATGCAATTGGAAACATACCTTTTACACAAAATGAGAATAGCCATTTAACAATGAATAAGTCTCTGAATGAAATTTGCAAAAATGGAGCATCTGGCCATTCAAAGATTGATGAGCATTTCCATCTTTTAGAGTCAAATTAAAACCATGAAGACAAAATATCAATCACAAGAAACACAAAAGGAGAGGCATTTTGCCGATGCTTTTCCTGAGACTACAATAATAATAATAATAATATAGTTATTTATATAGCGCCGGTATCCGCCAGGTTCTGACACTCATGGCGCTGTAGGCATATTGCCCTGGTTGTAGCCAAGCTGCCAAAGTAACTAGCGCTCAAGCATATCAGGTACCCATTTACACCTGGGTGGAGAGTGGCAAATGTAGATTGACAGTTTGACATCCAGAGCTCAATCTTCTTCAGTGTCTCTTTCTTTGTTTTCATTGTTGAACAAGAAAATCCTAGAGATGTGCAAATTCATTTACGTTTGAATGGCTACTTGCTCTATTTTTGAAATTTTCTTAATCAGACCTTTTGATAGTTAAAAGAATGTGCTCACCCAAGTGTCAAAGTTCAAAATTGATCTTAAAGCCCGTCTGCACTATTTTGGCCAGGGTATTAGACCTCCCTTTAAGGTCACTGACAGGTGGTTATCTCATCAAATCAGCTCTCAATTAACATAAGAAAAAGGGGATCATGGGGGACCAACAGGCACCAATTAGGCAGTTTGCTATATAGAGGGTGCAAGTAGCTATAATTAGTGCAGTGGAGCTTTAACATATGTTGGTAGAGTGTTAATTTTCTTTTAATTTGACATATATTTCTTTATCCTTTTATAAACGGTTTATATGAAAACTTTTAACAATAAAGAGTGTCCACTTCCTTTTTTTTTGCTGAGTGTATATACATGGATCTCACAAAAGGTGAATGTATCATCTGGCTCTTGACAATATGTGTGCATTTGAAATCAATACATGCATAATTAAAGCCATACTGTACTAGAAGCACTACCACACAATCCCATCTAGCGCCATCTCAGGTCAACTGTAGCAGTATGGTCCTGTAACTCGCTGCTTCCCTAGCTACACTGTTGGTAGTCTAGTTCTGGACCCTATTGTTTTTTGTTATTCGCCGACTATAAGCGTTAAGCGGAGTGATCGCGCATTCCCCGAGAACCGCTCTATTATCGAGCGGTTCTCGCGCGGTCACTAAGGATCGCGCCATCACTCGGCTTAATGCTTATAGTCGGCAAATAACAAAAATCAATAGGGTCCAGAACTAGACTACACTGTTGGTTCTCGCATAGCATCGAGTCCTCTGTCTGTAAAGTGGAAATAAGGTGTTGGGTTACACACTGCTCACAAGTCGACCATGAGATGGCGCTATGCAATAAACAGTACTAGTGTCACTTTAAAGTTTAAAGGGACACTAAACAGTACTAGGCCAGAGAGCTCATCAGTTCAGTATCGCTTTAGGCCGACATACACACTCACATATACGTACCAAAGTAAAGACAGCACAACACACAATCAACTATAGCGGGAGGCATAAAACACTCAAAGACCAAATACACATATTATTTTTTTTACAAATAAGTTTTTATCTTTGTTTGAAACAAGACAATGAGTAAAATTACAAATCAATCGACCCAGTCACATCTCATAAAGTAATTTAACAAGATCCAAGGACTATATAGTTTCACAAATTAAAAGGGGCATTTCACAAACATGCCCTTCCCTTCCCCAAATAGAGCCACTTCTTCATCATTTAACACAACAGGGTGGGGGTTAATAAACATAGAAATATATCATATATACGATTTGAGGGCATAGTGTCGTATGGTTAGCCTGCAGAACATGCACTTGTATACAGTGAATTCCAATTCCTGTTTTCTCCTCATACCTGAAGACTCAGAGGAACAATTTTGTTAAACAAAGGGGCGGGGGTTAATAAATTTGGAATGATTATTGTAAAAGGCCCATTCTTAATTGAATGCCCCGACTGGCTTCCTTCTCCGAATCCTAGAGTTGCATAATCATTTTTACGCCCCCCCCCCCCTCTCAAAAAATGAAATGGAAGCTCTTATTACCAATCATGTGAAAGAATATGTTTTGACTAATATGTAAGGATACCAATTTTGCCGGGAACCACCCACTAATTGATATATTTGGTATAATGATCCGGCCTGAATTGATATCGCAAATGCACTTGTTTTTTTTATGCGAATTTAGGTTGAAGTATTGCCATCTAAACCTCTGAAGGCAATATTTAAACAATATTGAATGGATATTTTGCACCCATTACCCTGGAGCAATTTTACCTTTATACATTTAAAAACCTGGACAAATCAAAAGGAAGGAGAGAAGAGAGAAGGGATGGAGAGAACGAAGAGAGAGAGAGAAGAGGCAGGAGTGATGGGGAGACAGGAGGGGAGGGGGAGGAGATAGCAGACAGGCAAAGGAATAGGAGTGGATAGTGGGATTTGGGGAACAACAAGAGAGGTATAAGAAGGGAATGGGGAGAGGGGAGGAAGGAAAAAGAAGGGGAAGGGAACAGAAGAAGGATGGGAAGAGAAGAGTTGAACTTCCAATCAATTTGTGAATTGGGGTGTTTTCATGGGGGGGGGCAGTGTACAACATCTTGTCTGCATGGGAATTTAATGATTTCTCTAATCAACTTACCAAATTTACAAAGTTAAGAATGAGATGCTGCAAGTTAAGAGAGTATCGATTTCATAGGTCTGACATTTAATCTTTTCTTGGCATGTAACATTCATTCAAACTGTGATATAAATTTACCCTTTTTTTCTTTACTGTAATCTTACTGCTATTCTGCCAAAAGGCGGCCATGTTAGGGGTATCAATAAAACCAATCCCATTTTCAATTAAAACAAGAAGAAAAAAAAATCATTTTACATTGTACTTAGATAGTTTATGATTATGAAGCAGATGAGTGAAATAACCAACCAAAAAATGATAATAAAAGTTTGAACAGAAAAATACTGCTACATTACTATGACCAAGTTATTGCATTGAATATCATCAAATACATACAATGTACCCTATTCCTCAGACAAAAAAAAATGAAGAAGAAAACTTCCAAATTCAGACAGTTAGTTAATAGTCTCCTTATTGTAACACTTATTCATATACACAATAATATATTATATTCTTAGATACAGGCTCATCTGTTCACCTTACCATTGCACGCTTCATAGACAAAAGTAGTAAACAAAGATACAAGATAAAATTCAAATCGTCCTGGCAACGATTATTATACCAGGAGAGAAACAAAAAAGTGTCATTATTACTCTCATGGGAATCTCTTAAATAGCTGATACAGTATATATAATCACAGTATGAATATGTACAAGATTTATTTACAAGCGAGTTAATTTCGATATATTACAAGTTATTATATATATAAATATATACTACCACAAAACGTCTCTAGTCTACGGAAATTAGTACTTCAATTATACAGAAAACAAAAGGCAGAAATATTTGTTTTCGCCTATATACACTGTTAATTTTAAATTTTCTAGTTCTGTTTATTCATCTCTAATATACTTTGTCTAAGTTCATGGAGGTGTGATTTCTTTACGTGATGGGCAACTGAAGCAAAACAGTTCCTATTTGATTATGCAAATTTTCAAGAGAGATCCAATAATCACTACTAAGAGAGTCATGTAGCTAAGTCTCGGTAGAGACATTGACGTAATATACTGGTCTACTATAATATTCAAATTTCATGCATACTTTTTAAAGGTTGTTCTTGACAACCTGAAAGCTTGCCCAAGGCTTGCCTGACATAGCAACATGTAATGTATGCAGAATGGATTCCAAGTATCTAATTTCAATCGTTAGGAAAACAGGTTAATGGAATAACTCGTCACCAGGTACCCAGGAAATAAACAAACATTAATTTGAAAATGTTAGTTAACCGGTGTATTCAAACTCTGGAAATGAAAACTCTTAGTATGCCCTGTTCATACTGCAGCTCTCTTTTGCGTACCCATAATATCAGCAACATTTGAATTAACTAAATGGATAATTGCTAGATTGCTATATGCAAAGTAAAAGCTCAGTAATCTCAACGCTTTGGTTGGGGACAATGTGTGTAGACTGTAGCGTATACACACAGCCCTCATAGGTTTTACACGCATTGTGTAGCTCAGGTTACCCTTGTAGAATTTACATCCAAGGATGGATATCTAAGGGTGCGTTCAAGCAACACTTTTTCACCCTAGAAACATGATTTTTCAAAGATGTTTAGTTTAAAACACGGTTGCGTTCAAGTAATTTTTTTACAACCAACAAAAAATCGCTTGAACACAACCGCGTTTTAAATTATTTTCTACCTCTCATTTGTTTCATATTTCACTTGAGATCCAAACCTTTCAGCTACGAATATGAGGGCATTTGAAGAGCAGTGGTTTTCAGGGGACATTTATCGGTATTCTATGTCAATCTACCGACCTAACACAAAAAGTCTGGAAAAAGTCAATTTATTTCTAAACTTTCACAATAACCAAACTTTCCCTTCAATACAGTCATCAGCCATGCCAAAATGTCAGATGTATGGGACCAAAAAAACACACACCTTGAAATATAGCCCTGTTATAAACACACAGCATATCATGATCAATTGGTCCCAAAATCACACTATTCTCTGTCTGAAAGCGTCAAATAAAACACCAAATAACCTACCTTTCACTTAAAACAAATCAAAATCTTTCAGAGGTGTAAGACTCCTGAAAAAAACTGTTTCAGCAAATTTTCAAGTTATCACCTAATATAATGTGATATTTTTCCATGTGAGAAAGTGATAGTACAGAATTGTGGGTTAAAATTGAACATCAAACAGCATTTTTTTTCAGTCATAGACAATGAATTTCTCAATTTCCAATTATAATGTGTACACAGGTAATGGAAATAGTCGTTATCCCTTTATTTTTATTTAATATTCAATACCCTAAAAGAAAAGAACAAAAGATATATTCACCTCTCTCTCTTTATTTAGTAACTGATGCTGGCCAGACCATTAAATCATATGGATATAAACTGGCTCTCATTATTAACCCTTTACATGCCACACAAATAATATCCCTCTGCCACATTATATTTCTCATAGGATATATATGATTAACAACTAAATTATTCACACCCCTTGTAAATTTGATGATTTTTTGCAACTTTCATTTATTTCACAAATGATAGGTGGACTGGTTGAACTAAGGCCTTTGTTGAATACTTTTAGATGTAAGCTTTAATATGTCACATTATCAAGAAACATAAATTGGGACAAATTAATTTTTCATGTACTTAAAAAATTACAGAGCTTAGTCAGGGCATGAATAATTTAGTTGTTAAAGATAAGGTTGAGTTCTGGGGAGTGTTTCACAAAGATCCTAAGTAGAACTTAACACTAAGTTGGACTTAAAAAGTATGGACAGCCATTGGAGCCTTAAAATGAAATATATTAAAAAGCAAAAATTGGAGTATTTTAGACTTTTCATGAATTCCACATCAAGAACATGAAATCTCCCATGATAATAGAAAATATGAATGATTTGAATCAACATTTTATGCCTTCTAAAAAAAAAATTACAAAATGTTTTCAAGGATGCTAATGGCTTTCCATATTTTTTAAGTCCAACTTAGAGATAAGTTCAACTTAGGATCTTTGTGAAACACCCCCCAGGTTTAATAGGCGATTGCATTGTAAAAGAAACGGTGTGGAATCGATCAGAAAAGGTTCATCATCTAGCATAAAAGTATTTGTGTATTGCAAGGTTCTGGAATCATCAAAATGATAAGATATTTGGCCAAGTCTTGGTAAAGTTACAAGCACTGTGCACGGAAGGATGTATATGGGATGTATATGGGACTACACGAACACGTGGCATAAAAATCTGTACTGATTTTTAGGCTTTTAGAATATGAAGGCATTTGAAGAGCCAAGCTTTTCAGGGAACATGTTTTATCTGATGTTCATCCACCCTTGCATAATAACAATGATAATGCTCACAAATTATTTTTCACCTCTTCCCAGAACTCAACCTTCTCTTTAACTGGTATACCAAGGGCTTCAAGATTACTTAACTGTTTCCAGGGCAAGATTAATCTATACCAATTTTAAAGGGTGGTCCTGGAGCTAATCAAGGCCAGAAATGGGCAATTTGCAAAGCCCTTGTGTTGCTCAAAGGAAATCTTCTGTCAATAGATGTCTATTGTTTATTTGTTTTTGTGCAAAATTGCATGTTTGGCACACAAAGAGACTGTGCAGAGAGGCAAAGGAAGCAAACGAAATGTTAAAACAATAGCATATTTCAGAACTGAGCATAGAGATATAAGAAGATGCTCTATCTCTCACAATTGTTATCAAGTCACTGTAGAAATCTCTTTGTATCACTCGTTTAATACCAATTAAAACAAAAGGAGAATGTTGCAATCTCTCTTCAAGTACATGTAACTTAGTTCAATGCACTCATAGCTACAATATATGATATTGATTCTAACCACTCTGTTGAGAAGCCTCTTCATAATGAACTCCACAGACTGGTAGATTATCCTTTCTAAATGCATCAGCAGCCTACAATGTATGTTCCATTTCAATCAGAATTTTGTTTAGCAAGTAAATCAGAGTCCACTCTCTTCATTATAGTTAACAGAGACTGGTAACAAAACATTTCTCAAGGCATCAACTTTGAGTATTACACTTCCATCAGGCTCAGGTTATTATGACAAACAGAGTCCACTCTCTTTCCATGGTTCAAAGAGAATGGTAACAGATCATTTCTCATTGCATCACATATTAGTATTACGCTTCCACCACAATGTTTATCATGACTAAGAGAGTCCACTCTCTTTTTCCTAGTTCACAGAGACTGGTAAACCATCCTCTCTAAGTGCATCACCTTTCAATATAAACCACACAACCATCAGAGTCTCTTAATCATGACAATCAGAGTCCAACTCTTGACCAGGTTTCAAAGAGACTGGTGAACAATCCCATCTCGCTACAAAGTCCATGGGTCCTACACATACATGTGGATGTATTGCTTAGTCTGGTATCATGATAAACAGTCTTGAATTTTACTAATCCATTCTTCAGCTGCTACTTTAGTGTCTGCTATAAAGTTGTACACTCTCTTTGTGGTTTTCAGCTGTAAAATAATAATAAATCAAAATAAAGTTAAGAGAAAATAGTTATTTGGGCCATGTTGCATTGAACTTTGTCATTAATAGTAAAATAATAACAAATCAAAATAAAGTTAAGACAAAATAGTTATTTGGGCCATGTTGCATTGATAACTTTGCCGTTAATAGTAAAATAATAACAAATCAAAATAAAGTTAAGACAAATAGTTATTTGGGCCATGTTGCATTGAACTTAGCATTGATAACTTTGCCATTAATAGAAAAATAATGATAAATAAAAATAATGTTTTCAAAAATACAATATAATGAGGAAGAGCTAGAATATCAGAATTTTAGTACAGACCCAGAAAACATTTTTGGGGACCTCCAAATAATGACAAATATACAAATAATGACTGCTTTTGAGGGTCATGGTTGAGACCGTTTCCCAAGGTGATCTTGAAAAAGCAATTAGTTGCGATTCATTGATTTCTCAGCAATCCACTTTCTCGAGTCTAAACCACTGGCAAAATTTGTAAACACTCCATGAACATAACAAATTATGGTTTAACAGGAGTATGTTTCAAGATGAGGGCAGCAGACTTACATCAAAGAACGCGTTGTCCTCTACTTTCTTGGGTGCCGAGGGGTTGGCAAACGCCGGCTGAACAGACTCCACCTCCTTCAGATCAATGAATCCTTTACAGTGAGGGTCGTTCCGGGCTTCGTAGTACCTCAACTGGGGAAGGAAAGGGAGACATTGACATTGATGATGGTAATGTTGATAATGATAATAAAGATGATGATAAAGAATGAGAAGATGATGATGATGATGATGAAGATGATGATGATGAAGATGATGATGACGATGGCGGTGGTGATGATCAATGAACCCTTTACAGTGAGGGTCGTTACGGGCTTCGTAGTACCTCAACTCAACCTCAAGGAAAGGAAAACAGAGATATTGATGATGGTCATGTTGATAATGATAATAAAGATGATGATAAAGAATGAGAAGATGATGATGATGATGATGAAGATGATGATGATGAAGATGATGATGACGATGGCGGTGGTGATGATCAATGAACCCTTTACAGTGAGGGTCGTTACGGGCTTCGTAGTACCTCAACTGGGGAGAAAAAAATTAGAGATGATGATGACGATGATGACGACAGTGACAGAGGCGGTGGAAGTAATGATGATGGTGATGATGATGATGATGATGGTGATGATGATGATGCTGATGAGGATTATGAGGATGATGGTAGTGATGAATATGATGGTGATGATGGTGGTGGTGGTGGTGGCGTTGGCGTTTGTGTTGGCGTTGGTGTTGGCATTGGTGGTGATGATGATGATGAGATCATGATAATGATAGTGATGATGATGATGATGATGATGATGATGATGATGATGATAATGATGATGAGGATTATGAGGATGATGGTAGTGATGATGATGATGATGATGATGAGGAGGATTATGAGGATGATGGTGGTGATGATAGTGATAGTGATGATTATTTATGAGGATGATAATGTTGAAAATGTATCCAGGAATATTCAATCCATCACACTTTATGAGCTAATAGCTACATATGATCTGGGAAATTTGTCTGAATCTGTAAGAAATAACTTTCCAGTATTCCTTGAACTAAATTTTACCTCAATTTCTCTTCCTCTGTTGTTCAAGTTTTACCCTTACGGATAAGCAAGCACTCAAATTTTTTCACTTTTAAGTTAAACAGTCCCCATTAAAGGCATCATTTAAAAATGTTAAATCTGAGATGCACGGCCTTACGTGTTATAAGTGTCTGTGATATGGTGTAATATTGAGAAGAAAAAAAAATCGCGCTTCAAAATGATCAAGTGCCTCAATAAAGTAAAAATCCTTCAGTGACCAGTTTTACGTTTGGTAAACGCAAAATTTGGTTTCGATTTCCAATCATAAATATCTTGATAATGAGACAGGCAATCGGAGTGTAAAAGTAATGGAGTTCCTGACCTAAAGGTTTACAATTATCATTGCAGCATGAGTTAAATCCAGGATTTTGTTTCAGAATCTGAGACAAAGTTACCAGATTCCTTTAAAGATAACATCAAAATGCATCAGAAAATACTAGTGTTGCCAATTTGAAGGGCAGCTGATATTTACCTGATGCTTCTGTGAGTCGAGTACGAACCATCTCTGCTTCCATCCCTTGAGTCTCGCTCCTCTCTTATAGAGATGACCTTCGTGTGACCTTGTCTCGTCAATCAGGTTGTTGAACTGCTCGTAACCTACAAGGGTGATGAAGGAGAATTATTAAGGGCGTTATTACTACAACCTTACAATAACTATAATAGTATAACTTGAATGCACATGATATGATATGATATGATAATGACAACAAAGAAAATAATGTGACACCTCCATTGACTCAAGTAAGACGATATTAAGCCTAAACAAACAATTTTAATACCGGTATATATTTATTACATAGCTAAAATCAGGATTTAATTGTTCTAGTCACTTACATTTTCTCTCTCTTTTTCTATCTTTTTTTGACTATTAACCTCAACCAATTTGGTCTACTATGGTACTCCATACTTTTCAAGGATAATAATAGACTCGCCATTTCATCGCTAAAGGTCCCCTGTTTTATTGCCATTTTCAAGTCATTTAATCTGTACATCTGTAGTTTATGATATACATGTAAGTACATAAAACACGGCGCTTAGGGCATTCTGGTTCACTGTTTTATAACTTTACTTTCTCTTACAACTATAAATTGCATGTTACTTAGGCTATAAGTTAAACATGACTATCATATAACAGTGACTACGCTTTTACTTTGAAGATGACTAACCTACAAGTATATACTATGACTACAAGCATTCTTCATACAGATTGTTTTTTTCATTACTAAATGACTCTTACCCTGTGTGAAAGAGCGAACATTGTCCGTTGTCGGGGTGTGGGCGGGGTTAGAGTCTTCCTTAGCAACCTGCCTGGTAGGGGCGGAGCTTTCCTTGGTGGAGCCCCGCCTCGAGCACTGCTTCGGGACCTGAGGGACGCACTTCTCGTGGACGTTGTACCCACAGTCTGAACACTTCATACCTATCAGAGGGAGAGAGAGAGAGAGCAAGGGAGTGATTCAACTGTAACTGGACACTTTAAGATATAGAAAATCTGGATAATTTTTTCAAAAAGTTGATTTAACCTATACAGCAATCTTTTTTCTTGTTCCAACAATTTTTTGTATTTCATAGAGGGAAATACACAAGTTTTCAATTACTTTAATGGCTCATAAGATTTAAAAGAAATAGCAATTATATTAGATATGGAAATCTGAACAAATATCCTCCTCATTTATGTTCTAATTAATGATAAGAATACATCAATTTTAGTCAATTTAAGCCTTCTAGTTAGAATTAAAACAAATTGGCATCAGATTGTTGACGATCTAAAAAATGGTCTGAAGTCACTGAGATTCTAAGACTTTTTCTCCTACAACGAAACTATCAATCCCCTGAAATTCAATTTTATTGTTCCCAAACTATTCAGATCCTTGATTATTACAATTGTAATTTTTAATCTCTCTATAAAATGCTATTGCGAATTCTTACTAAGGCGAAACATAGCCAGATTGTAAAGTATGCTGTGGGGGCATAAGACAAGAAGTTCAGAGGCAATTACCTGTACATCCTTGTTTGACGACCCCAAAGAGCATCTGATTGCAGAAGTCACAGCTAGTTGGTGTCATGTAGCTACACGGCTCAAAGTGATGCGGAAAGTTGAACCCTTTCGTCGGCGGCTCCCCAATGTTCTTGCCCTGAGGAATTAAGAAATAAAAAATAATTCTAGTTTTTATTGTTCCACATTTTACAAAAAATATGATAATACTAATAATAATAATAATCTTGTAGTCCACTCCGAATTTTATTAAACCGGAACAAAAATTCTTTTTGCCCAATTGATCGTGAGCCCAGCAGCCACTGAGCAGCGCCAGTCATGCTTTGAACCCTTGTGAAAATACCAATTATCCTTGCTACTGGCAGGTGTGTTCTAACAATACTCATTAAATCAATTGAAGAAGATGCACTTTCTTCATGAATAAAATTGAATGTGAACTCACCCTGACAAGAATATCAATGGTGGTTTTCTTGTGAGCTGTCATGCTTTGAATCCTTGCTAAAATACCAATAACCCTTGCTACTGGCAGGTGTGTTCTGACACTACTCATCAAATCAATTAAAGAAGATGCACTTTCTTCATGAATAAAACTAAATGTGAACTCACCCTGACAAGAATATCAATGGTGGTTTTCTTGTGCGCCGTCATGCTTTGAACCCTCGCTTCCTCAGTGGCTTGAGACGTTCTCTTTCTCCTCGTCACAAACCTTGCCTCCATGTGCTCTAACAGATGCTTCCAGTTCTTGTGCGGCTTCCCGAGGTCAGACTCCAACTGCCTTATCTCCTGAAAAGTGGACATATGTGGAAGGGTCAGGGGTAATAGTGAGGGTTTAAAAACAAAGGTTTTAGAAATGCAAGAGAAGCAGGGTGTAAAGCGCTTACGCAAGGCATTCAAGCAAGTCACGAAAAAGGAACCTCACCCTACCCCCATTTTTAAACTGGACTTACATTGATCTCAGGGACTATCCATTTTTTGAAGAAAAAAAATCCTGATAAAAAAAAATTCAATTTTTTTTATTTTTTAAATCAACCGAAAATCAGAAAAAATAATTATTGGGAACCGATTTAAATCAGGGAATTATCAGGTTTGAAGGGTGTTGAAACATTCCAAAGACACTGCCTGTTACTATTTTTTATTATTGAGCACAGAATACAATCGTGCATTGTTGATTAGAAATGATAAAATATCATACATGTCTATATTCTATATTCAACCGCTTAGGGGCAATTTGCAATTTGCGGTATATAAATATCTTATTATTATTATTATTATATTCAACTCCCAATTCCTTAATTACACTAAATGCATACCTTTGAAGACTAAAAATAGGAATATTTTTTTACGAGGACTGTGAGGGAGCGAAGCGACCGAGCGGGGGGTGAGTGTGGGAGAGGGCTGTCCCCCCTCTCATGGGAGGGAGCTTTAGGAATGCCCTTTCCCTTAACTTTAAACTCATTTTTCAACACTTATGCAACCCCCTCCCCACAAAAAAAAAAAAAAAAAAACAAGGACTAAAAGCTAAAAATTCCCCTGATGAAATAGACCCTGGAGGAGAAAAATAAAGGGCAGTGCACAAGCATGTAATGAGGTACTCGAGTACACTCCCAGGCTTACAGGCGAATACTCGGACGCCATGTTGTTGTTTTTTGCCACCACCATACTACGATAGAAGTATCCCAGGTCCGTCACCGAAAACACGCGATTTTACTTCGAGTTGCGGTTGAAGGCGCTGATTTAATTATAATAATCATAGTAAACAATGCTGTTTTAAAAACCAAAGATGACAGACTAATTTTCCTCCAAACAGAAATCCAGACATTTGGTCCCAGTTTCTGAGTGGTGAGTTGACAGTGATTGAGCTGGGAAACATTTTTACCCACGGTACCATGCCGGTGCTCTTAGGGCACGGGTAAGTGTCGGCTTGGACAATGCCAGGTAAACGGGCAAAAAAAAAAAAAAAATCATAATTTTGTGACACAAAATTGTAAGGCATATAATAAATTTAAAACAGAAAATCGTAATAATAACACCAACAGCGTAGTAGTTGGCAGGTATGTAAATGCCATCGAACATATCTAGTCAGAGCAAACGTTGCATTACGCTTTAAAACACTACTTACTTCTAGGAGCCACCTGTGGATATCGGGTTCTGCGTGCGACACATCATCATAGCTCGCGTTGACCGTCCTTCTGTCCGTCTGCTCCAGGGGTTGTTCGTTGTCCTCATTGGTCGCTGACTCAAAGAGTTCCCGATCGTAGGATGGCCCACCGTAGAGGTTCTCCTTGAGGAAGTAGTCCCAGATGATGAGACTGGAGGTGTTGGTGTATGGTCTCAGGACCTTAGAGAATTGACAATCAAGATTTTTAAAAATTAGAAATAGTCCAACCATAGATAAATTGTCCCAGGTCGTAAGGCCAGACATGTTGGTGTACGACCTTAGGACCTAAAAGAAGGGACAATCAAGATTTTTTTAAATTAGAAATAGTCGAACTAAAGAGAAATTGTCCCAGGTCGTGAGGGTAGACGTGTTGGTGTACGGTCTCAGGACCTTGGAGAAGGGACAATCGAGAAAATTTTATTTGGTCTATCGAGAAGTCATCCCAGGGCCCCATTGCATAAAACTTACCATTGAGATTCTCCTCATTGGAGTACATGTACACACAGAATTGAAGACTAGGTGTATGCCTCAGAATGTTGGACAATGAAAAATGGGATGACTTACAAAGTTTTCCAGTCTATCTAGTAATTCAATTATTGGCATAAATCACTCTTTGATAAATACATATCTGTAAAGTGATTACAGACAGTATTTCATATCAATAGCGTATCTAGGTGTTTTAAAGATATTTTTACCATATTATTACTATAATAATAATAATAATACATGAGATTTATATAGCGCCATTATCCATTTTAATTAAACGCTCAAACGGCTTCAAAATATAAAACTATAAAACACAAAGGCTTTCGTCCTCCTACCCAGTCCCCTCATGGAGTGGCAAATGTTGATTAATGCTTTGCCAAATAATCTCAAAGCTTTGGAAGTTTCTCAGAATTCTACAAACTAACTGCAATAGTATATAATGGTAAAATCTACAATGTATGAGATCTTATGAATGAGTTAATGCATAAACTACAGATGTTTTCCTAAAATTGTCATGCATGAAGCAAAAGAGACATTCTTTTCTGCAGAAATCTGTTTAACTCTCTTAAAACATTATTTAAAGTTATAACTTAGAATGCTGTAGCAAATACAAAAATAGTCTCTGAATGTTGCTTATAAAGTTCTTCTAAATGAGTTTAAATCATTTTAAAAGCAAAAATATAAAAATAATTTATATATATATCACCAGAAGAACATGCTTCATGCTAAATGTGAGATGCTGTTGAAACTAAAATGCTACTTCTCATTTTACAGTTTGCACATTCTCAGAAGAAAAAGCTGCATTCGCCCCCTAAACACCCCCCCCCCCCCTCCCGAAAAAGAAAAAAAAAGGTTACCAATCATATTGAATACTGCCATTCATAGATGAAGGCAGTGAAATGATAATGTAACATACATGACTTAAGAAGTTTAATCCCGTAATGCTTTCCCTTTATTACGCGGTCAAAATGTCAGAATGCAAGCTTTTGACATTGGAAGTGTGCCATTTGTTTTGTTGATTAAAATTGCACTTTTTTTTTTTTAAGATCAAGAATTGTAAAAGAGAATAGAATTAGTTGCAAAATGAAAATTTATTGAAAAGAGCAAAGATTTGTATAAATTTTAATGCATTTTCAAGACAAGATGCAGTTACGACAAAGAAAGAAAAATTAAGGAAGAATTAAAGAGCCACAGGGTTTCAAATACCCCAAAACAACCCCTTTTTTTATTTAGAAAAATGAATTCTACCTTAAAATGACATTATTTCCTTGCCATATTCAGCTCATCATAAACAATTAATCGCAATTTTTCTTAAATTACCCCAAAATCAGTTGAAATCTGATGTTAAAAGGATGAAACTAAGAGGATACTACTTAGCTGATGCGAGAAGTAACCATGGCAACCAAGAATGTTGAGAGGGAGAGAGAGTGCATCCAATGCTTTGAAAAGCTATGATGAGAGGCGAGAAGGAGTATCTATGCATCTAAGCTTTTAGATTCTCTCTCAAACACCAAACGTTTTTGTTTTAAAAGTACAAAAATAATTTACATCATTTACGGTTGTGTGCGGGGCGAACTGGAAGTTATAGAAGATTGGCGACCGGGGGTGGTACTTGTCCATGTAGTCCCAGAGTGACTTGAGGGGTGGGCTGGGCGTCTCGCTGTCGCTGTCTCCGCTCTCGTCGATCCTTGACGGTCTTCTCTCCTCGTACACTTGGGTTGCTGTGATCCAAAGAGACAAGAAATAAGATTAAAGCTCATGTACCGTTTTGGTTGCGAAAAGAGATTGGAATGAATCATGTTAAAGGGAGTCAGTCGTCAGTTTCCATGTGCAGAAGGCCATAATTGGCTGACCCCAGACTTGGTGAATAAAAATCATTAACGTGTGTTCAGGTGCTAGGTCTGCACATAGCGAACCCATAGACCAATCAAGAAATACTCCCTCGTCTCTCAGAGAGTCTTCGGGTGAGGGAAAAGTGAGATAATGACTTTACCATGTGGAGGAATGGGTGGAAAACGCAGTACATTACATAAAACCTGCTGATCATAAAACTGAAGGCCAATTCTGGTGATTGACAGCACCTCTTATTGGGTAAACACCCGAACGGTGTTGAATTCCCCATGAGAGCTAACTACTACCAGTCTTTAAATACAGTCTCACATTGTATCAAAAGATCATTTGATATTCCATCCAAATAAATATCAACAAAATCAGACGAACAAAATGAAAAATGTATATTTTCAAAAGTACACAATTTTCTTTTGAATCTTTAATGAAAAATGTAGCATCAACAGAAAAATACAAGTGTTGCCAATTTGAAAAAGAAAAAATTAGTGATTTAATCCCAGAGGAATGGTTATGACATACCTCCTTGATATCTTTCATAGTCTGAATTCTACACGAATGTCTAAAAGCAGTTGGATACGTAGTGATAAGCTATCGTCTTGACCATTTAAATAAAAAATGTAGCATCAAAAGAAAAATACTTGCATTGCCAATTTGAACAAGAAATATGATTGATTTAGCCAATATGAATGGTTATGACATACCTGCTTGATATCTTTCATAGTCTGAATCCCACATGAATGTCTGAAAGCGGTTGGATACGTAGTGATAAGCTATCGTCTTGAGAAAGTACTGGTTGAATTCAAACGAGAGAGGGAACTGGGAATGAACCTGGATGTGAGAAGGAAAGAATGAAAAGTTGGTGACAAAAATGTGTTACTGTTTATCCATTGAATACTAAAATGACATTGGAAATGTGTTCAGTAAGTTCTTTTTCAGGACGTTCATTAAGCGCTCTGGCCAAAGTGCACATGTACAAATTAATTTACATGATACATTCATTCATCTTGTGTTGTGCCAGGTCTGGGGTGGCTGGCTATGCATATCCATCGTCTCTGACCGTGAGAGCTTGCTCGGACCTTTTCCTAACAAAGTCCAGTCCAGAAATAACATGGAACTTTAAAAACACAGTAAAATTCAACTCTTGTGCATATTAAACAGAAAAGATATATCTAACAGACACAAAGGTCAAGGGTTACCTCTCAGCAAAATTCAACTCTTGTGCATATTAAACAGAAAAGATATATCTAACAGATACAAAGGTCAAGGGTTACCTCTCAGCAAAATTCAACTCTTGTGCATATTAAACAGAAAAGATATATCTAACAGATACAAAGGTCAGAGGTTACCTCAGCAAAATTTGACTGTTGTGCACATTAACTAGAAAAGATCAACCTAACAGATACAAAGGTCAAAGGTTACCTGGTGCACGCAGTCCAGGAACTGTAGAAAGACAGGAGCGAAGCCGCTGGTCTGATGGGTAATGGTCTGGTTGGTGCGGTGAGTGAATCGATGACCAAAGGCGAGCCATTCCTTGTCCACCAGGACCTTGAAGCCAGCCAGTGTACGGTAGTAGGGGTCCATCAGAAGCTGGGCAAGTGCACTCACCTTCAAAGATAAAAAGAGAAATTAATTGTAATAAAACGTGTGCAGTCCCATCCATCTTAATAATAATAAATGTAACTTGTATAGCGGCAAATCCACTCTGTGGAGTGCTCAAGGCGCATGTAGATTAGTTAAGAGAAGTTAACAGAAGCGTTTTACATGATTTTCTAAAGGAATAAGAGGTTATACACTTTTTGATGTCTTCAGGACATCTTCAGAACTTATCCATGCTAGCTTATAATCCTGAACATAGAGACCAAAATATATTTCTGTGTGAATGCTTTAAAAAAACAACACCGTCATTATACCTTGGTCTCACCAACGAGACTGACCCTAGACAAAAATGAGATTTTTTTAAATCATATGACTATTCGGATCCTGGGTCATCAAGATTTTGCATGTTTTAATGTTTGTAACGAATGATTCTTCCAAAATCAGCTCACAGGGGGATGGTGTAGCATTCACTGGGCATCAGAGCCCTGTTTCATAAAAATCGTTATGAATGACAAGTTACAATAACCGTTAAAAGCTACTGAAATTGTGGCATTTGATTGGCCGAGAGCTAATTTGTCAAAGAAATGGGGAAAGGGGGGGGGGGGGGAGGGTTCACAAAGACTAAATTTGACTTTAAGTTGGACTTAACTATGGCAGACTGTCATGCCACTGTTTGCTCTCACCATTTACTGGCATTGGTCTCTCACATGACGTACAAATCATGGTCACAAATCTACAGCATTTATGTCTTTTGATATTTCATTATTGAAGGAAAACATTATCTAAAGATCATAATGGAGAGACCAATGGTGAGAGCAACAAGTGGCATAAATGGCCAGGCATAGTTAAGTCCAACATAAAGTCGAGCTTAGTCTCTGTGAAACACCCCCCTGGAGTCATTGGTGTACCTACCTGGGTGGTGAAGTCCCAGCCGTCTTCAAAGCTTAGCCATACAGACGAGCCTTGGAGATCTATCAGATCTACCGCTGCTCCTGCTAGCTGCATGATGTTCTGGATCTGTGGAGAGAAGAATTACCCAAAGTAAATTACTAAATGACTAAAAATGCTTTATAAAGGGAATCTGTATCCTCTTCTCATTAATAATAATAATAATACATTTATATGGCGCAGAAACTATCGCAACATTAAGAATATATTCTACTACGCTACAAGAGCTCCTGATATGCTAAGATTTACAGTTCATTAAAAAGATGTGTTTTCATTACCAATGTACATGTATATGTGTTCACTCTGTTGAGTGAACCGATATCTTCACCAGGAACTATTGCCATGTGCTATGTTTCATCTTAGATATATAAGATTTATGATTAAGGATTGATTGCAATAGGGTTTTAGGTTAGGGTTATAGTTAAGGTTAGCGTTAGGGTTGTACAGGTAGATATCTCTTTTGTATCCACCTTCTCTCTCCCTCCTTCCCTCCCCCTTCTCTCTCTCTCTCTCTCTCTCTCTTTCTATCCCCTTCTCTTTGTTTCTTTATTCTTCTCTTTCATCTCTACTCCTCCTCCCTTTTCCATCACTCTCACTTCTTCCCTTTCATTCTATTTCTCTTCTAATTATCCTTCCTTTCTACCTTTCCATTTCCTTCCTCTCTTTCCCCTTCTTATCCTTCTTCCCTTTCACCCAACTCTCTACCATCTCAGCATCTTACCTGTAACAACCACTCTGACTCTCCGACCATCTTGTGGAAGCCCATCTCTGGGTCGGTCATGGGGTTGCTCGGGAGACAAGCCTTCATCAGTTTCTTAAAGCTAGCCTTGATGTGCCTCGTCTCATAGTAGTCGTAAGGAATGAAGTCACATTTGGAGTTCTGGTCCGATTTGAAGTTCTGCGAGAGAAAAAGAAAATGGGCAACAGAATAATAAGAAGGGCAGAAAGTAATAGCATGTCCGTTAAAGGCCCACTGCACTACTTACAGCCACTTTCGCCATCTATATAACAAACACTGCATAATCGGTGACATTGGTCCCCCCATGATCCTCTTTTTCTTATGTTAATTACTGATTTGATGAGATAACCACCTGTACAATGATCTTGCAGGGTGGTCTAATCCCTCCTGTACACTAGTACAGATGGGCTTTAATATATTGCAGCTTCTAACACATATACTCTACTGTGGCTGATACAAATTTCTTTATCATTACCCTGGCTGTAGCTGAGCCACTAAGATAAAGGCACTATAAAGATATCTTCCTACTGGGTACCCATTCACTTAACCTGCAAAGAGAGTGGCAAATGTACGTTGACGTCTTGCCAAAGGATATACAGTTTTGTAAGTGCCAAAGAACATAAGACCTTGATGTGCGAAAGATGCGATCCACAGTCCGGTGAAGTACCCATTAGGCCACAACACCTCTACAATGAGAACTTAAAAAATATTGATTTGGTATTAATCAGGATGAGAACATCCTCCTGAACACATGGGTCTGTACTCTACTAAAGTGTACACCTGATGTTGGCTTAAGTTTGGTCTAAAGTTTGGTTTTAGCAGTCCAAGTTTTCCTTTTTTTCATAGGACTTTAATCCTAGCCTTTAGTCACAGGTCTGAGAAAACATATATTCTTCAGGGGAAGAAAACAAGTACAGTCAAAGCTGTCTATAGCGACTGCCCAAGGGAAACACAAAAAGTGGTCTTTGTATATAGGTTCCTTTAGGTCATGTTTCAATTAGAAACCATTTTCAAGTGAAACAAAACATGTGGTCTTTGTAGACAGGTGGTCACTAATGCAGGTTTGACTGTACATAAATGCATGTATTTATCTACCCACCCTCAGTTGGGATTTCTCTCTGAGGACATAGAGGGCAGCCTTTAGGTCATGTTTCAATGAGAAACCATTTTCAAGGGAAACAAAACACATTGTCTTTGTAGACAGGTGGTCACTAATGCAGGTTTGACTCTACATATATGCATGTGAGCAAAACAAATTCCCAATATTGGACAATATATTGAAATTGAATGAATTGAATTGAATGCAACTACCCACCCTCAGTTGGGATTTCTCTCCGAAGACATAGAGGGCAGCCTTCCTCGCCTCCTGCTTCCTGGGCATGGCCAGGTCCTGCTCCGTGACAGAGCCGTTCCGGGTCGCTGATGTGCGAGAGCCAAGAGTAAGGTGTTTTTTAGAGATGGCAGGAGAAACGCCACCGCCCAATTGGGTGTGGCCCGAAGCTCCCATCATCAAGCGGCCGCCGCCCTTCAACGTATTGCCTGCATGAGTATAGGTGGAGGGGAGATGTTTTGTCTTTGGGGGGTGTGTCAGTGTGCTTGCTGGTTTGGCAAGTTAGTGGAAACCAATAGCAGTTTATATATAAGGTATTGACACACTTAGTTCGTGATTTTGGTGTTGGCACCCAGCTCAGTTAGCTGGCCTGCTAGGGTGGTTATAGGTATCGGCACGCTCATTCCTGATCTTGGTATAAATCCAGGGAGTTTATTGTATCCAGTGCACTTAGTTGGCCTGAACTGGTAGACAAGGGGAGATAGTGGGGAGGGGGGGGGGGGGGAGATATTGTCTTCCTAAGGGGGGGGGGGGGGAGTGTACTAGATGGCTGGACAAGGTAGTGAAAACCGATCTCCATTACAGAAAGTATTAGCGCACTCCTTCAAAAATTGATCATAGAGGATTGGGTAGCACCAAACCAAGTTAGTTAGCCAGTATGGGTGGGTAAAGAGAGGATAGACATGGTCTTTGGGGGGAGGGGGGCATACACTCCATGGCTGGACAAATTAGTGAGAACAAATTGCGACTGAAGAGGGTATTAGCACACTCGTCCTTACAATTTGTATTAAAGGCATTTGGATGTTTGGTAAGTTAGTGAGATACGATATACAGAAGAAAATGGTACACTCAATTACAGAAAATGTATCTACAAGATTTGGATCCGGCTGAGTGAGCCGGCCTGTATGGGATGATGAACAGGGTGCGTGGGGGGTGGAGGAGGGGGTGTTAGCTAACTCACCGGATTGGCAATAGAGGGCGGTTGTTATTTATAGAGAATCACTCATGATTTAAATAAGGGATTGGCACACTAATATGATAACTTGAATATTAAAGAAAGCAGACGATAGTCAGGAGAAAACACTCTTTTTGGTAACAGTGATAAGACATATCATCTGTTCAGAGAAAGAAAGGTGTTATCTCTGTAGTTTAAGTATATGAGTTAACGCCCTTCTGGCTCCAAAAAGAAAATATATAATATCCAGAAGACCAGAGTAGTTTAGTAGTTACAACATCTTGAAAGGTAACACAATTATAGTCCATTTAGGTCAGGAAGGAATATCTGAAATTTTAGGTTAGTGTCAATTCCTTATTCTATTCCCTGCAAATCTTTTTTAACCTCTTTGAAGAGGGGTTAAAATTATCAAGCCTGTCAATACCCTCTATAAAGAAAGTCTATTTTATTTAGGGTTAGTAGCAATGATAGGACGGAGAGGACTGGAATTATGCGCATGTATTGAGGAAACATTTGAATTCCAGCAACGTCCACACGTTTGATGTTAAAGGTTATTGGAACGTCAAATTAAGAGGAAATCAGGATCCTTGAGGAGAATGGTTCCTAAGCTTTCTTAAATCCTAGCTTTAAGTTAAGAGAGAGCTCATGAGAAATGTCTTGACCGATTGGAATCATAAATTCATGAACAATGATGGTAAAACAAGAGTACTATGCATCAATTATGCATACTATTACTAACTACTACTAATTATATAATCTACATGTATCCATATGAAATGTATGAAAGTAAATGTCAGATAATTTATACTGGTATATCACATGAACAGAGAGTACACATACAGTATATTACATGTATGTCATCACACTTGTTTCAATACAAAAATACATGTATAAACATGTACAAGTACATGTCATAAACATATACATATGAAAATAAAGTATGATATAAATGTACTTGGTTGACAGCTCCATTCATTTAAAAGGGTTTTCATCTGAGAATAATAGCTTTCTTATATTTAAAGTAAATAAGGTTTCACCTTCATATAATTCATAGTAAACATTGAGATATATCAATGCAAGGAAATATAATTCTTTTTGGAGAGAAAAATCAATGTCATGTACATTTATGTCAACTCTTCTGAAAGACAATGGCAAATGAAAGGAGGAAACAAAATAACTAAAAAGTAAAGTCTGCAACAAATTTACAAAAAATTTGCAAAGTAGAAAATGCAGTGACTAAAACACTACTTGAAACAAAGCATACAGGGTTACAGGTCTTTTCATCACCTCAAATTTTCTATTCCAATTCTATTAGTGCATTTTTGCTAAAAAAGACTATTACAAAAACCTAACAATAGTAATCAATTTATTAGCTAACAGGGTTTTAAGGGGGTGCAAGCTTACAAGTGCTATTAGTTGGTTTACATGTGTAAGCAAAACTTTTTTATTAAGTTGGTTTTACTACAGTACCGATTTAGATTTATTCCTCATTGTTAATGTAATAGATTATAGTTCATTTGTTTTTAGAGATATTTTTGGGTGCCTGAGCTTCAAAAGTGTGCTCATAATTCATGTTTTCACTTGGAAATGTTCATTTTTATAAAAAATAAAGTAAGAAAACTTCCAGCATGCTCTCGTGTCTTTAATGCGGTTTTAAATTTTTATTTCTGTTTGCCAACACTACACTGAGTTATTGCTGAAATATTAAACTTATTAATGTTTCATTAAGCAAATTTTTCTGCTTTGAAAATGTTAAGGTTTTAGTTAACTACATAATTAAATCAATCTTATCTGCTTTGAAAATGATAGGGTTTTAGTTGACTACTAAATTAAGCAAATTGATCTGCTTTTAAAAATGTTCAGATTTTAGTGTACCGGTACTACTGAATTAAGCAAATTGATCTGCTTTGAAAATGTTAAAGATTTAGTCAACTACTTAATTAAATCAAATTTATCTGCTTTGAAATAGGCAACTTATAACCAACTATTTTATTGCCAAAAACAATAATTTTCATGCAATCATTACCTACAAATCATGTCTGGAAATCCATTTTATCTTTCAATTATATACAATTATGTTAGAATTACTGATTTATTTTATATAGATATAATGTACTTCATGCAGTGTATTGAATAAAGATTTAAATCTACATGTAAAATCAAATTGTATTACATATGAAACAAATATCTTTGCAAATTTCATACTTTTTTGTTTCATGCTTGCAATATAATCATTTAAAATAGGAAATTAAATTTTGAGCTTCCATTTTCAAATGTCATTATTTCTGTATGTATGTAAAAATGAAATAAATTTTAGAGCGAACAAAGCATATAAAATTTGAAAATATTTCTTTCATGCAACAATATTCACAATAATGGAATTTTTCAAATGGATCTTTAAAATCATGAAAAAGAAAATATAAAACAATTGCATTGATACAACTAACTATCAAACTACAAATAAAGTAATAAATAAATCATAATATTTAGTAAAAAATCATTGGAAATAATTACTGTACTGCATGTTTAGATAAATTAGTGTGAAAATATTTTTCTATGTATTAAATGTACTAAATAAATGTAAAATGAAGAACAGAATGTAGCATAATCCAATCTGTAGAAAGCATATATTATTTTAAGTACATAATGGAAAAATAATAAGACCATAGCTAAATTATATCTCTATGACTGAAATGAAATGAAGTCCTTCTTTCAACATTTACATGTACATGTTATTGTTTAAATCAAGATTTTGCTAGATGAAAATACTGTTTATGTGTAATATGATAATTGTTAATATCTACACATGCACTTTTACTAATATATTAATGTGTGTACATACATTTATATGTATGTTTGGAAAACTACAGTTTTAGCAGTCTAATCATAACCTATTTGGTTGCACATATATATATATATATATATGTAAGAATGTATAGATATTACTGGTTAAAATAGTCATGTCAGGCATTAGGTTATAGAGAGTTAATTTTTGGGGTACTACTAAGGGTAATTTAACGTGTGAGGGCAAATTTGGGGGGTATCATTCCCATAGAAAAGTTACAAAAAGGTGTAGGTAAGTTAAGAAAATTTTCACGAGGGGGGAAGGTGGAGGGGCTGAGGTAACCAAATTACTAGAATGCAAGAGGGGCAACTTTGTGGTATAAAAGAATCAGAAGGGCTCAGGTGGGTAAGGGTGGGTGAGGGTGTTTTAAGGTGGGTGAGGGTGTGTTGAGGTGGGTAAGGGTATGTTGAGGTGGGTGAAGGTAGGTTGAGGTGGGTGAGGGTAGGATGAGGTGGGTGAGGGTAGGATGAGGTGGGTGAGGGTAGGTTGAGGTGGGTGAGGGTAGGATGAGGTGGGTGAGGGTGTGTTGAGGTGGGTGAGGGTATGTTGAGGTGGGTGAAGGTAGGTTGAGGTGGGTGAGGGTAGGTTGAGTTGGGTGAGGGTGTGTTGAGGTGGGTGAGGGTAGGTTGAGTTGGGTGAGGGTGTGTTGAGGTGGGTGAGGGTAGGTTGAGTTGGGTGAGGGTGTGTTGAGGTGGGTGAGGGTAGGTTGAGGTGGGTGAGGGTAGGTTGAGGTGGGTGAGGGTAGGATGAGGTGGGTGAGGGTGTGTTGAGGTGGGTGAGGGTATGTTGAGGTGGGTGAAGGTAGGTTGAGGTGGGTGAGGGTAGGATGAGGTGGGTGAGGGTGTGTTGAGGTGGGTGAGGGTAGGTTGAGGTGGGTGAGGGTAGGTTGAGGTGGGTGAGGGTGTGTTGAGGTGGGTGAGAGTAGGTTAAGGTGGGTGAGGGTAGGATGAGGTGGGTGAGGGTAGGTTGAGGTGGGTGAGGATAGGTTGAGTTGGGTGAGGGTGTGTTGAGGTGGGTGAGGGTAGGTTGAGGTGGGTGAGGGTAGGTTGAGGTGGGTGAGGGTGTGTTGAGGTGGGTGAGGGTAGGTTGAGGTGGGTGAGGGTAGGATGAGGTGGGTGAGGGTGTGTTGAGGTGGGTGAGAGTAGGTTGAGGTGGGTGAGGGTAGGTTGAGGAGGGTGAGGATGTGTTGAGGTGGGTGAGGGTAGGTTGAGGTGGGTGAGGGTGTGTTGAGGTGGGTGAGGGTAGGTTGAGGTGGGTGAGGGTAGGTTGAGGTGGGTGAGGGTAGGTTGAGGTGGGTGAGGGTAGGTTGAGGTGGGTGAGGGTGTGTTGAGGTGGGTGAGGATGTGTTGAGGTGGGTGAGGGTAGGTTGAGGTGGGTGAGGGTGTGTTGAGGTGGGTGAGGATGTGTTGAGGTGGGTGAGGGTAGGTTGAGGTGGGTGAGGGTTTGTTGAGGTGGGTGAGGGTAGGTTGAGGTGGGTGAGGGTGTGTTGAGGTGGGTGAGGGTAGGTTGAGGTGGGTGAGGGTAGGTTGAGGTGGGTGAGGATGTGTTGAGGTGGGTGAGGGTAGGTTGAGGTGGGTGAGGGTAGGTTGAGGTGGGTGAGGGTAGGTTGAGGTGGGTGAGGGTGTGTTGAGGTGGGTGAGGATGTGTTGAGGTGGGTGAGGGTAGGTTGAGGTGGGTGAGGGTAGGTTGAGGTGGGTGAGGGTAGGTTGAGGTGGGAGAGGGTGTGTTGAGGTGGGTGAGGGTAGGTTGAGGTGGGAGAGGGTAGGTTGAGGTGGGTGAGGGTAGGTTGAGGTGGGTGAGGGTAGGTTGAGGTGGGTGAGGGTAGGTTGAGGTGGGTGAGGGTAGGTTGAGGTGGGTGAGGGTGTGTTGAGGTGGGTGAGGGTAGGTTGAGGTGGGTGAGGGTAGGTTGAGGTGGGTGAGGATGTGTTGAGGTGGGTGAGGGTAGGTTGAGGTGGGTGAGGGTAGGTTGAGGTGGGTGAGGGTAGGTTGAGGTAAGGTGGGGGTGCATAATTCGTTGTAGGAAACCACTGGTAAACCATATTACAGGAGATGAAACGGAGGAGAAGCTATTTATTGGGTAAGCCTTCATTCAAAGGGAGTAGGGCGGAGTTGCTATTTTTTGTTACCCCCTTGCGCCACATTTAAGTAACCGCTGGTAAAGAGGGGTACCATAACTTGGGTTACACCACATTACAGGAGAGTGAAGCGTTACGGAAACCACAGGTACACACAATATTACAGAGGGAGCGGTCAAGGGAGAAGTACCATTGTTTGGCAAACCTTTGCACCATATTGCTTATGCATCCATTAGGGTCACCCTGGTGCATCATATTACAGGGGAATGCACCGTTAAAGGAACTGCTGGAAAAGAGGGGTGTCAGTCCTATTATTACTCTTACAGTAAAGGCAGAGGGAACATGGGAGGAGTTGAGGAACAAACCTTGCACCATTTTAAAGAGAGAGGGGGTCAAGGTGCCAGGAAACCCTTGGTGCACCATATTACAGGGAAATGCACCATTAAAGGAATTGCTGGGATAGAGTGTGCCACTCCTTAGGTTACCTTAACACCATTTTAAAGGGAAGTGCATCCTGGTGCACCATATGGGGAAAGCACCATTAAATGGAACCGCTGGGATGGAGGGTGCCAATTCTTGGGTTACCCTTAAACCATATAAAAGGGTGTTAAATAAACCAAGCAGGCAATTTGAGAGTGAAAAGAGGCAAGCAAGCAAACGATGAAGGGCAGGCAGTTTAGCTGAACAATGGGAGCCTGGATAAACAATGGAAGTTATCAAAGAAACAAACCATAAGTAATAACAAATTTGTTTGGAGCTCGAAGGGAGTTAACACCATGTTCAAGTACATGAGTTAACACCTTTTTCAAGTATTTGAGTTAACACCATGTTCAGGTATATCAGTTAACACCAAGTTTAATTATATGAGTTAACACCATTTTCAAGTATATGAGTTAACACCATGTTCAAGTATATGAGTTAACACCATGTTCAAGTATATGAGTTAACACCCTTCTGGCTCCAAACACATGAAAATACAATAACCGTACTTAAAAATATACATGTAATTTATACAGGGTAAATACAACACTGTGGTAGCATGTTATTTCATGCCTTGTGTCTACTAGCACGACCGTAACTATTTTTGAAAAATAGATTCAGGTGCAATTTCACCAACCTATCGTAAATTGACTTTCTTTCAAATGAAATTTAAACAACATACACAAGGCAATGAAAGAACATACTGTTTATGAAGATATTTCATCATTACACAATTGTGCCTACAAACTGTATGCTACCTGTACTGTTTAACGTTCTCTACAATCACACAGACATTTATGAAATCCTTTTTTAGTTTCAACTAATAAATTTGAAACGTTGATTAACTCCTTTCATCTCAATATCATATTTCCAAAATTAATCCTTTGTGATACTGAAATCAAAATGCTTTAAAAACATGATTTTAATTTTTCTTGTTATCGTTGTTCTTGTTTCAGTATTAATGACATAAATTTGCATTTTTCTTGGCAGGCTGATCATTTAAATGCTTTCAGAAGCAAATTGTTTTTCCATTCCAGCATTCCAGCATAGATGCTTATCATTTGCAAATCACAAAAGCTTTTGCATTTAGATCAAACTCTGAAACCCTTTCTTGTTTTGGTTTCAAAGACAATACAAAAAGCATACCAAGTAGGTCAAACAAAACATTTAAAACGATGGTTACAATTTTGGCGATGGCAAAACATTGAGTCTGTGATTCAAAGCATTTCATTCGAAAATATTGTCTGTTTGGAGCCAGAAGGGCGTTAACTCATTGACTCTGAACAGACAATATTAAGCTGTGTGACTGTTTCCTCTAACAGTGCATTGGGTATGCAAGACAAGTGTATTTATGAAGTGCAGATCTTGCAAGCATACATGAGTGTATACAAAAATATGAAATAATGACAATAAACACATTGCATACAATCATGAGAAAAGGGCGATAAAAGACAATATTGAATTGGGAAAAGGTCAAAATACAAAACACTGGACAAGATTGAATGCAAGTAATCAAAGTCTGAAGAAAAAACATTAAACAAAAACCAATTTCAAGAATCTCAAAAAGTGTCAGTATCAAACATGAAATTAAATATATTGAAACAGTCCAATTAATGATTGATTGAATTTATTCCAAACTAAGGAAATGGGTATTTAAAATCTTTTTTGATCAATTTTTGAAAGTGAAAAGGTCCATGAAGATTTACCATCAGGAAAGTATAGATCAGTACAATATTAGTAAATGTTTATACAGGCAGTAGCATTGGCTTGACAATTAGTGAATCCATTAACAAGTATGACTATGAAATACAGTCCTTTCTAAAATGCATATATTTGAATATCACTTGTATCATTAAAAGTATTGAAACTTGAAAGTAATCAGTAAATTTATTTCATTTTCTCCTCACACTAAAATGCAAAAATTGAATTCCATAGATCTTTTCTTTTTATGAATACTTAGTCTCCAAATAAATGGAAATATCTAAATGTTTTAAATGGATACATTCAAATGGAAACACATATGCAATCAATGCTACACCGTTTGAATGTAAGTGTGTCCAAGCTCCAAAGACCTTTCATAACCTAATTTCATCAGGTCTGATTTTAACCCTGTGTCTGCACATAGGGAATTGTAATCTTGATTATCAGAGCAACTTAGATATATCCACCTGTTGAGAAACGTGGTGCAAGATCTCCCTTTGTATCAACAGCAAACATGATTAAACTTAAACCTGATTAAAAAGTGGTATGAATATAGCCTATGGAAGATGTACATGAGACCAGTTAAAAGCATGTACTCCAAACCAATACATTGATCCCTGTGTGTATATTTCTGGTGTTGCAGCACGAAATGTAAGTTCATTAGTTCGCTTTTTATGTAATTTATATGTTTTCCCTTAGTGTGTTATTTCGCCCACCAATATTCATAGAAGTAGAATAATTAATGCCATTTGTGACACCCTTTTTTATATTTTATTTTGAAGTCATGATGAGCAGGGACAGAATTGAATGCAAAGAGCACCATGAACAAGTACTAGAATGCAACTTCATAATGTACTGGAAGTTGAGCATGAACTTGAATAGAAGTGAGAATGGAATTGAGAAAGCCATTTGAAGATCACCATGAACATGAACTGAAACGTAATTTGATAATGAACTAAAAGTTGAACGAGAACTTGAATGTGAACTTGTATGTAAGCTTGAATAGACGTGTGAATGGAATGGGAAGAGTCGTTTTGAAGATAAGCATGAATACATTGTTGGATTCTTTACAAAAACATGAATTCGAGGAATGGATGAGATGAAACACTACCTTGAACTTGAAATTGAATAGAAGAGTGAATGGGAATGGGAACTGACTGAACAAAGACTTGCAAATACACATTGGCATGGATGGTAATGGCCATTACACCATGAAGTTGAATAGAATTGTGAACATGAACATGAACAGTAACATTAACATAATACAAAAAGATATATGTGGGAATGTGAGCAGGTGTATGAACTCCAAATTGAATAGAAGTGTGAACGAGAACTTGCACAAAACAGGATGGTGAATATGAATGAAAACGGAAGTATGGACAAGAACTTGAATGAAAAATGGAAACCAAAATACATTAACATGAATAAAAACAGATGGTGAAACATGGAACAAAGGAACATGATAAATCGCATACAGGTACAGGAATGCAGAAGAAGAAACAAAAGGTGTTAGACTTTTCTCAAGCTTTAGATGAAAGTTAGTTCAAGCAATTACACCATTAAAAGCAAGAAAAGTGTTGCACAAGAAAGCAAGGCTATAGGTTTTAAAAAACAAAAGGCTTTTTTCAAAGGGCATTAACAAGAGAATGTTTGCAGTGTATTTATAAAATATTTAGTGTTTTCACTGTTGTTTGCTTTATGAATCATTTGCCTCTTAAAAGAATAACTTGGGTGTACAATTAATTATGTAATTTTGGAGATCAAAAGCTCTTCTGTTCAAAACTAATTATAAAATGTAAAATTTGGTCTTAAACATATTTTAATCTGGATTAAAACAAACATGCTGTAATCCCCAATTTTTCTCTTGCTTCACATGTATTTTACGCCCAAAATATTTTGAACAAAATTGATATGAACTTTGCGCAGGACTTTTACAAGTTATGTAGTGCAAGAGCCAATAGTCATAAGCAGTAAACTACAAATATAAGAGTAATCAATTCTACAGGTTTAGTGCTGCTTTCCAGGTATACTGAATTGTGTTACTTACAGTGCCGTGCTAGTTTAGTGTATTAGAGCTAAGAC